>NC_043756.1:4946943-5255806 GCF_902148845.1 Salarias fasciatus | reverse complement strand
TGAGTGGCTCTCGTATTGGAAGCACTGTGGAAGTTCCTATAAAGTTCAGACTTGAGACAAATGATGTTTGCTTTCACAAGAAAAAATAAGTTTGGCCTCGCTGTGTTTCACTTTCTATTTAAATGTTTCAACCCTGGCAATAGGTTGGACACATCTGAGGTGACTCAAAGGGGATTTGTTCAAATCGATTTAGGGCTTTGCACAGAATATTGCAGTGCTTTGTCGTGCTTCCTCTCATCAACAACAAGCTGCCTTGTGCGTAGTCGGACATGAGATCCGACAAATACTGAACAGATTGACATTGCATCTATTTTGATTACAAATTGACAAAAGTGGAAGTGCTGCTTTTCAGAGAAACTGAAGGACAAAAAAAATGGTTTGTTAAACTCGTGTCTTAGTGAAGTTGTTTTATTGTTAACATCATTACCATTAAAACAGTAACAGGTATTCGAGGTCATGAGAACATTATTTCACCTTTCAAAAAGCTGATTTAGTTTATTAGCCCAGCTAGACTTGAAAGGACAGATATAATTCTGCATTGCGTTGTCTTTTAAACTGTTATTATGTGTTTTTATCACCATTTCATTCATCTTGCTGCTATCAGTTATCAAATTAAGAATATTTTCAATAATATAAATGGACAAAAAAATACCCCAAAAAAATCAGTGATCAAGTATTTGCATGACAATATGAGTAAACACTTCATGCCCGTCATGTTTGAAATAGTTCAACCAATCCTATGAATGTTGGTTTAGTCGTTTCCAGGCAGCTTTGTTTAATGGAGTATTTGTCTGTTCTGTTGAATTGTGTTTGAGATGTCACACTTTTTCCCTACATGAACGTTTCAAAATGTCCTTGCTGCAACACTGAGTGCTGTTTTTTTTTTTTTGTTTTGTTTTTTGCAGATAGTTTCACAACCACTTTGATTTCGATTAGAAGTAATAGCAAAATAAAAAAATATTATATTATATAATTTTTGGGTTTGTGCTACTTTTTGAAAACGATCGTGACCTGCTGGACGGTTTAAATGCCTCAAGTAGCTCATGTCTTAAATAGTGTTGCAAACATAAGCAAAGGCACTTTTGCTCCAGAAATATGATTCTGTCCTCACCGTTGTTGCTGTAATCACTTTTTTTTTCTTTATTCCACTTTTGTCTGAAGACCATAAGGCTGAAAAGCAATTGATCTTTGAGGTTGAGCAAGTGCATTTTCCAAAGCAGATACAGAAGAGAATCAATTTGAGGCAAGAGCACCCGGCGCCACAATTGTTTGTGGGTATCAGAGGCTACCCTTTTCTGTCTCATGAAACAAACAAACCATAAATCACTGCTGATTGGACAGCGTGCCCGACGCTGGCTTCACCACAGCCGGCGCAGGAAAAACCACAGTCTCCATTTGTGAGGTAAATTTAAAGGTAAATACAGCCCTGCAATTTAAATGCGGGACTGAAGCAGCCTTCCTCTGTTCAGTCATTAGATGATAAAAGCTGAAAGTTTAAAAATGGAATTATCTGAGATGGGATTTGAATGTTTTGTTTCCAAATCCCAGGATCCTGCTGCTTTGCATATGTGTGAATTAACTTTGGCATGAGACTGTTCAATAAATGCATCATCCAAGCAACAAGTCTCCAGTCATAGATCAGCTTTTAATTAGCAAGAATAAACCTTTGAACATCTTTTTTTGATGAAGCAAACTGCATTTGATCCCAGACACACTGAGCTCTGAGTCTCACGAAGGTTATAAACATTTCCTTTCCTCTCACCACTAAATTAAACTAAGTCTCCGTGGACTTGGGGATTAGAATGATAAAATATCAACTTTAATCAAAAAACAATTAGTGGAAAAACAGGAGCTATGAACACCGAAGAGATCACCTAACTAACACAAATTTTATTGACTACAGACATCAAAATCCACCAAAATGAATACCTGCATGCTAAATTGAATGATTTATTTCCCTCTGATGAACTTGATGACCCGTGCAGGGTGAATCCCTCACCCACAGCTGTGATCGGCTCCAGTGACGGATGGTTAATTCATGTGATAATTTACACAGGCTGTAGTTGGGAATGTGTTTTAGTTTGCGTTTGAAAGAAAAAAAAAAATCTACCCATTACCACATCCATTCTGTCGTATTCCACTTATGGCATCTCATGGAAGTACTGAATATTCAGTTGACTTGAGGCTAACGTGTGCAGCTCTGCTGTTGACTTTACAGTTCACACTACAGTCAAGCATTTAAGCTTTCTGCTTAAAAATGAGCAAACATTAACATCCTGCAACATTTTTTTTTTTTTAAATCATCACACTATTCAATGTCTTGCAAAGGAATGATTGTGTCCACTCCGTGGCTATCAGCTGTTAGGATACAGATCATTTTACTGGAGTAAACAGCTTGATAAGGTAATTAAGACGTGTGGCTTCATCCCCTGAAGTCTTTAGCTTAATTTTTGTAGGTAAAGTGATAAGAAGCAAGTAAAGGAAACATCCTGAGAAGGAAGACTGTTTAAGACATCATGTATGGATAAAGTCTGATGTTTTTCCGTTGCTTTCTATGGATAAATTCCACCAACTAATGGAAGATGTTCAGGTTGCAGTTTATTGTGAACAGAAAGAAAAATTATTTCTGAATATTGCAGTGATCATTACGCTAATCAATAACCTCCTTAGGAAAAATAAAGCCGTCATTATGCTGATATCGATACTCTATGAAGGGAATATTTACCAGCTCTTATTTCAGTGCACTCATGCATTCATGTTCTGTTTATAATCCGAGGCTCCACTTAGGCGACATCTTCAAATGAGACAAGGAAAACTTTCATTACGCCACGACGAGGCATGGAGCCACTGAAAGCACTACTTTTTGAAAACACTCCGACTCTGTGTAAATGAGGGGAAAGCGCTGCTTTTCAGAAAGGTGAGGCAAATATTTAAATATATCTTCTGCATATGTTATAGTTTATTTTTATGTCACTGACAAAAATTAACTCCTTTTACAGACATGCAGCATTCTGTTAATGCTGGTTTTATGAAGATCTCTGTTCCTTTTAAGAATTAGTTACTTTCTCATTTTGAACATTAGCTGTGGATCTGTTCCATAGCCCCAACATAGCCCAGAACACCCAAAAACCACTCATAACAAAGTGAAGACCTCCATGTTGGCTCTAACCAGATGCGAATTGTTATCACATCATAACCATAAATCAGTTTTTTTAAGCTTTTTTTTGTTCTTTAAAGTAAAACTATGAAGAATTCAAGAAGAAAGAGAAACAATACATGCTCCAAAAATGGGCATTTTTTGTCTTTTCTATTAATTACCCTGACAAACGGGAAGGAAGCAACTTAACTAAAATTAACTGAGTGGAATAAATAGTAACCATTGTAAATATTTATAAATAAAGCAAAAATATCGGCAAACATATTGCTCACTGCTTTTCAAACTTTGTGGCCAAACACACCCAGACATTTCACTTATTTATTCATTTATACAGAATGACTTGTTGAAATGTGAACTTTCATCAGGTATGAAGTATAGAGCTACTCCAATATTGTGTGGGAGTTTGCCTCCCGCTGTGAATTTGTCTGCCTTTTCTAGTACAGTGTGTCCTTGGCATATTTTTTCCCATGTGGGCACAGTTAAAAAACAAAAAAAAGAAGAAGTCCTTTTTAGCGTAAGCTCTGTTTTTTGGCGATTTGCCTCCCATTGATGATAATCATCAGTGGCAGAGCCCCGCTTCGGTGATTAATTGTTGATTTTCCATCAGAGAGGTGGCAAGTGATGTATTTTACCCCACTGTTCCCGATTACAATGATTCACAGACTGATTGCAAAGGTTATCAAGAAGAAAGATAAAAGCCCTCCTCTCCTCTGAGAACAACCTTGGATAGATTGCCCCTCGATTTGCAAGGCTACTCTTTGAAATTTCTCTTGCAAGTCTGAAAATCGAGTTTGTTTTCAGGACTTTAGATTGAAGGTCCTTCTTGGCAGAGGTAAGGACCACTGTTGTCACGCATGTTTGTTGTGCAAATGTCCTCTTTAGGAACTACATCAAGGGCATCAGCGGTTGCTTACGTTTGAACAGACGCAGCTGATTATTTGGACAGATAAAAGGAGGGCACTCATTTGTATTCAGAGAGGAGTGGGAAGGGAGAAGTGAATACATGACGCCAGGGCAGGACTGATACTTGCAAATGGAAGCAACCCACAGGTCAAATCAATACTCTGCAATAATACTGTAAAGTGGCACACCAAGGCAATTTATATCTTTAATAACACTTACCACTCCTCCAATGCGGCGACGGACCACAATGGAAAACTTGGAGAGCCGAACATATGCACACAATGCAGACACTCATCCATCTGATCCTCTCCTTCACCAGGACAACAGCAATTCAAAAGGGAACCTGTCAGAACGAATATCTGAATAAACAGTCTAAATTCTCTTCCGAGACGAGGCACATCTGTTGAGAATTGTGCGGTAAGCTTTCATTTCCATTTTCTCCTCAGCCAATCTCTGATTGGCATTTAAACAAAGCTCCTGGCTTCCTGGGGAGGATTGACATTTGCGTTGCTCTGCTGTTTCTTCGCTACTTTGCATATTTGCGATGCTAAATCATTCCTGGATGTACTCTTTGTTTGGCTCATTTCGTTCGGATAAAAGAAAATACCTGCATTAAGCTGTCATCAATTTTCAGCTCCACAATTACTATTTATGTATTTATGGAAATTGGGCAATAATGTTGGCACTTTGGATTTTATGTGCCAAAAATGAACCAAGTTGATTAATTTCACTAGTGTAATAAATAATACGTGCTCATGTAAAGAAAAAAAGATATTTATATTACAGAATAAAGAAAATAAAGGGCGATAGATGCAGCAAAACTAATCATGATCAACAGCCTTAAGTGGAGCTGCTGGTCACAGAAGCGAACCTTCGCTCCTTTTGGTAGAAATGCTGCCTTTCACAAATATCCTGTAATAAATCCATCACATGTTTGATTCTGACTTACTAAAAAATTCCCAGGTAAAATGCTCTCCTGTTGAATTTTTTTTTTTTTGTGCTTTTCAGTCGATTTCAACATTTTAATGGGATTTCATTAAACTTCAGTAAAACTATTCCTACATTCACCACTTTCTTTCTATTGAGCTACTATTTGGTGGATTTTCAAGTGTATTAGATTCTTTATCCTGTTAAGAGGTTCACTTCCACAGGCGCCATGCTAATCTTCTCTTTATCATATTTAATTCATTATAGGTGCAGGCAGAGCAGCACTAGGTCCATTTCCAGTTCATATTCTGCCTGTGGAGTGGTCACCTGTGTGGACCTGGTTCCGCGTGTGTGTAACTGTGAATGTGTGTGGTTGTGTATCTCTGGGTTTGTTCTCTGATGGACTGCCTAAGTTGGATAAAGAGGCATAGAAGACGGATGAACGGACTTAGTTAAATCAGTGAAACTGTGGTTTTTCACCACCGTCCAGTGGTGGGCCGTCAGGGCCTGCAAAGCCTTCTCTGCTGGCCTAAAAAGTATCTGAATTACAGACTGATGTAAATTATATTTTGTCCATAAATAATTAATAAATGATTCCAAACGGTATGCTCCAGTTCCTTTCATAGTTTTCCCGTGGTCACGCTGCTTCCAGACACGTTTTTTTCATATTAAATCATTTAACCAATCAGATTTCAGGCATCATCTGTTGCTAGGGTCAAAGAAATCTGCCCGAGGCCTTCACTGTCCGTTCCTGATGGCGCAGTAAAGTAAAGTGAAGTGTCAAACAGACAGTTGCTTCAACCAGTCAGATTTCGAGTTGGCAACTCAGCGCCTTCTAGCTAGCTACACTAACAACAGCATATCCAGGCCTTCGGATTTACATTCACCAAGAGATACAGTAGGTGGCGCTATGCACCTAAGTTGTTGGTCGCCTACCTCAATTATTCCAAAGAAGAAGAAGAAGACCTGGAGAGAAATAAAACTTAAAGCGACACTAAGGAACTTTTCAACCTTAATAAAACATTTTAATATCTTTTGTGATGATACATCGACTTACAACGAGTTGAATGACCCCTCTGTCACGGGCTGAGGGCGTCAGTATTGCTTTCACTTGGACTAAGAAACTGTGAGGAGGGTGGTAGGAACCCAGCACACGGCATGCATCACATTATGATATAACATCGTTTAGCCACCATTAGATTCATGACCTCGTCGCTATCCGTCCTTCACACAGCCACTGGAAACAAATGCAGGCGAGTTCAGTCCGACAGCACGCCAACCGGAGCAGCATTTTACGACGCCACGCACTAGTCCTCATGGGAACTGTAGTATTTGTTCAGGCAAAACACTACCGCTTTTGTCCACTGGCGCCGCCAAAATCAACGGAAACTGAAAGTTCCTTAGTGTTGCTTTAAGCCAGAAATACCACAGGGCAGCTGGACTTTCAGCCCTGGCTTTATGGAACTGAAACGCACGGATAATCTATATGACAGAGCAGTTGAACTCTTTTTGAGGAAGGAAAGGAGGATGTATTTTGTTTTCAAATAATCGGGATTTTGGTGAGTAAAATGTTCCTCTTTTCCTAAATAATATTGCTGTTTTATTAAGTTGATGCTTATTGTATGTGCACAGATGTAGTAGGAGACTTGTGCACTTCAGCAAAGGCTTTTATTCTGGCTGCACAAGTATCTATCTGCTGTGCAACAACTCTTTATGTGCATATCTGCATAATAAGATTTTTTTTTGTAGACAAAATAGTTATTGAGAGGTGGATTGATTCAGGCGGATCTGTTCTGAAGGCCTTAGTGTGAAATGCACGGTCCGCCACTGCCACCTTCAAAGCCAAGAAGAGATTCCATCGAGATGAAGATGTTTTGGTTTTCTCATTTGAAAGTTGTTGTGGTGAAACAAGTCTATTTGTGAAAGGTACAAATCACATCCTTTCCTAAATATGTGATTTTCAGCGCCTGCAGCCATTGCCGACCTGTTACCGCAGAGCAGAAAGTGGCCCAAAACACCTCTGTAAGGTATTATCTCTGCAAATCCAGAAGATGTTCTCAGGGAAGCCCGAATGGATGCTTTTTGTACATCTATCTTGGACGTTGTAGAGTAGAAAAAACATCCATAACGACACATGTTATGGACTACATTTAGCCTTTTCGCCCTGTGGACAGCGATACTAGACGTTCGGTAGACATCTGGCGGAACAATCTGCAACTTCATGGAACCAAAATTGGACGTGCAAAAACGATATTGAAAAGACGTCTTTGGAACGTGTCTTCGTGCAGCGGGTTTCTTCACTGCAGAAACACATCCAGTAAATTAATTTCTGGCCATGAAACATCAGGTAAGCTTCCCATCATCTCAGCCATCCACTGAAGGAGTATCTCAAGGATTCATGAGAACCCGAAATATGTTGTGGAAAGTACTTAGCACTAAACCGTCAAGATATTTCAAAGTACTTAATTTTTTCAGCTACTTTGTCTTTCTGCATTAGACTTATGAATATCTGTATATTTGCATTAGAGTTTTGGTTTTCTTTGAATCAGACCTTGGCTCTCTTTAATCTCTGTTCCGTAGTAATTCACTACAGTTGATTCATATTGGGTGTAAAATAAAATATGGGGAAATGAAAGCGTGCCAAACATTTGTCATTTTCTTTGATGCGCACCTTGTTTAAGTTGAAGATGAAGGCTTGTGCACACGTCATGTTGCCATGTGAGGAAATACCGCGCTCAAGCAAAGAGCTTCTTTTGGCACAGACCTACTTCAGGCTTCAAATGTCAGAACTACACTTGAAAAAGTTGTACTTCAAACTCCTGCACTCCTCCTCTTTGTACTCCACCGGCGCGTTGCACAATAGGAGAGTCATAAGAGAGCATCTGGAGGTGGTACGACCCTGAGGTGAGTCAGGTAGATCGCACTGCTTTGAGCCTCCCGGAGAGACTGGGCTGCGCACCACTGAAAGGCAGAGGAGTGAGGAAACATGATTTTCACAGAGGTTTCCATCTATGCCTCCTGATGGATGGAAACCCTGTGGATTGGTACTGTAGAGTATATAATTACGTCAGCTTTGCTTTGCCTGTGTGGGTTGATGTGTTGACAGGATCTGAAGAGGCCTTAGCCAAAGATTCACAGAGGAGGGATTTTAACATGAGACTTTGTCATTTTTTATATATATGAAGAGAGAGTATACTTTGATTTGGGCAGTAATACATAGATAGGACAGATCACTTGGTCATTTTCCATCAGGTCCTCTTTGAACTCTTTCCAACCCGCCGCACACCCACATGTATGAATGCCTGAACGTCTCATTACGACCCCGCTGCATGGTGGGAATGATTCCATTCATCCATGTTATTAGAGGCCTGGAGGCCGGCCAATGAGGGGGCAGCCTGGTGTGGCACCGCAGAGCGCTAGTGACAATTCAATTAGCTTCCTCCATCTTTACACCACCTCCACATGACCTGCATCAGCGGGTTCTGCTGACGATCAACCTATGTGAAATGATGCCACCCTCTGGTTTTTCTGTGAATCCGGCGCACATGCTGATTGGCTGAAATTCGTCCAGGTTAATGGGATGGGTGGATTGGGGGGGGGGGGCTTCTCCTGCTATTTTCAGCTCAGAGATTGGTTTCAGCATAATAGCCGTAGAAAATGGTTCCATTTCAGAAAACACAAAAGCATATTCAAATTACTGCTCTCTCCCCTATTCTCTCACAAAGCAGCCCATGTGACACCAATGAATATATTCATTTATCTTGCAGCTGCAGTGCTTCACTTATAACCTGTAATTTTATTTCTGCGTTTTGTGTGTTACGAGGTTTAGTGACTATCTTGTTTCTGCTGTCCACGGTAAACCAGCTGTGCTGTCATTTGCTTTCCGGATTGACCTCGGCCCGTCGTTGCTTTTGTGGTAACCCACATTTCCTCACCACTGCCTCTTTGCCACGTTTATGGAAAACCACATAAAACCATGAAATCCTCTTAATTCCTACTCATAGTTTATGTACAACTTCTTATATTGTTAGAAATCAACATTTAGCTACAGATTGTTGACACTGATCTGTCTATATACAAATAAAGAAAAATATTTCTGGATATGAGTGGAATAACAGAACTGAGCTGAACCGGTAAAATACTGCAAACAAAACAGAATTATTTGATACCAACAATAAAGAATTGTAATGATTTTTTCTTCAAATGCTCTTAAGTAGTGAGTTTTCCCATATTTTTAATGGAGAACGCCATCCACAGCAGCACGTGCATACATTATATATCTGTAGCACACACAGTTAACACATGTTGGCATTCGCACTTTTTCTGCGTGAGGGATTTATATCAAAGTCAGTTTGGGCAACATCCAGCGGATCACTGCTAAGCCTTTGAACTGGATCTGTTCAAGTGTACATTCGATGCTAAAATCTCAGAAACAGTACTGAAGCTCTCTGCCTCACAGCAAGTGCCTTTGACAGTGAGTCTTTAGAGGCAAGTAATATACACACCAATCCCAGTAATCCTCAGCAGCGAAATTGGACTGATCATTTTTGACTCGAGCTGTGCTTCTCCTCCCACATCAATGTGCGGTTCATAGCCGAAATCCAGCACTCAACAGGGATTTATCTCCCAGCATGCCACTGGAAACTGTCCGGACCTTGTCTTATCCACAAGCTGCATTACTGCTTTCATCACTTTGCTGCGGAGAGCAGCCATGAAGAGCTCGCTTGCTGTTTTTCGGAAGGACTTGGATTTTTTTTCACAAGCTTCTTCCTTTTAGACAGACTGATCTTAACGCACTGAGTCATTATTTGCCGGGCAGAGTTTGGCTATACATAAACCAGAGGGGAAAAAAACTAACTTCAAGGAATGTCTGGTGGAATGAAGCTGCTGAAGGAGTTCAGGGGCGGAGGAAACCTTGCTGTGGTAAATAATCCCAGATACTGCTGTGGGTAATGCATTCCCCCTGAAGTCGTTGTGCTGTTTTGGGAAATAGTGTGATTATAGTCACACTGTCTCCAGTGTGGAGAGAACAGAGAGAGAGAGCTGGGAAACAGGCTGACTGACCTTGATGGAGCTCATTAGCATAAAGTAGCCCTTTGGGCCCACATTCTGTTGATGGCGCCTGGTCTGCGTGGTAGAAACGTAGTCGGTGCTGCAAGTTGTTTCACTTGGCCTTGTATTTTAGAAACCCTCCAAAATGAAAAAAAAAAGAAATACTATTAGTCTGTAATCACAGTCATGTTCCCTGTGAACTCCAACAGATCACACTGTTGATTAAAGCAATAAATCTGTAACTAAAAAAATAAAACAACTTTCCACCATTCATAGTTTAGTTTATTGTTAGAAATTGTTAATTTTACATTTGGATTTTTTATGAGCTCAGTTAATGAAGACACTGTTGCCAAAGTAATCCAGCAGTAATGAAAAATAGAAAGCATATTTTATTGATCCTCTCATGAACTTAATTATGAACACGTGGAACGTTCCAGATCGGGTCAAACCATCTTGTCATTGGGGGGAAACTCAGGGTTTATGGTCGTTAAATGTGAGCGCTGACTTTATTTGAAATTCGGTTGATGAATTTCATTTTATTTTAGTATATATTCACATTTTATTTAAGTATTATTTAATATATATTTTATAAAGGATTTTTGAATTGTTGCTTGTTTTAAAATATTTTTAGAAAGTCTCACGTACCCCCTGACATAACTTCAAGTAACTCCATTTGAGACCCGGCTCTTGGCCACAGCCACCCCGATGAGGTTCAATCACTGATTTCAGCAAATAGAAAAAATGTTTTGTCTGAGGAGTTTTAGATTATTCATGCTCAAGAACAGAATGACAAAATACATAAATTGTGACTTGTTTTTGTTTTTGTCCACTCTCAAGAACTCGTCTGATTTGCTTTGATTTTTGCTTCCTTTGGTGAGCCTGCAGTCAGTAAATCCCAGAAGCAGATGCAGGTAAACAAAAGGCAGCTTTTGTTAAAAATGCCTTCTGAAAACAGAAGTCCTCCAAAACATTTAAATAAAACTAAATTCAATGGCTTCAGAAGACAAAAGGCAATTGTTAAAATCAGAAAATAATGAATCCTGACACAAACAAAAAGACTGAGGCTGACTCTGACTCATATACACACAATAGGAGAGTTAAAAAGCACACAGCGGACACAGTCAAGGGCGGAGATAATCAACACCAGGGAGGAGCTGTCACAGGTCCGGCTTAAGTCCAGTTTTCTAGGCTTTCATGACTTGTTTTTTTTTTCCTTTGTATTTTTATTCACTCTTCCCCTCTTGTGCCTTGAGACTTGTGAGCTCCATGTCTGTGATTAACTCTGAAGTGTTTTCACCCGTGTCTCATCAATCCTTCATTCCTGTTCTGTGTATACAAGAACTTTTTTCAATAGTATTACCCAAGGTCCCATTTACACAAGGTTTTCAAGTGAAAAAGGAAAACTTGTGTTTTTATAACAAAAACAACCAACAGCACCGACTCGTAGCCTGACATGCTAACTGCTACTTCACATCCTGCAATTTTGGTGTAAACAGATATTGTTTTCAAAATGGAAATAAAAAAAAAATAAGGGAAACCAATGTATTTTCATTTTATAAACAACGTTTTGAATCTGATCTGTTTTGGCGCTCCGTTCATCTCCCTGTCAGGAGTTCAGGACCATTGTTCACATATCAGTGGTTGGCAGGAGAACCGAGGTGACACATGGTGATCAGAAAGAGATAAAGTGGAAAAGTACTGAGAGAAAAGGATGTAATGTTCACAGAATCATGAGAAAAAGAGACAGGAACATTTCGACCAATTTGTGAAAGAGGCACTTAGAAGAGATGACATTAGAGTTTTTGATGTATTTCCTAATATCTTAAATAAAATGGTGTCAAAATCTTTAGCCCTAACTTGTTTGGATGGGAATGAAGCTAGATGCTCAGAAAACGTATTGATCTCGGCAGCAATAAGTGAGACGACTGCAAGAAGGCTAAAATAGAGGAGTTTTTTTTCTGTATGAACATCACCTTTTCCCTTGATAAGGGATTAAACAGTCTGGAAAAAATAGCACACCTTATCCAATATACTCCTTATCCACTACATTTACTGGAGTTATCACAATATAAAACAGTCTTGATGACGACACAAGAAAAGGCAATAAAGAGACAACGTTGTTTTAAAATAAGATTCATTGTGTGATGGACGGACAGCCCGTCCAGGTTGTCCTCTGTCCACACTTGGCTTGGACTGGTTCCAGCACCCCGAGACCCTGAGCAGATGAAGTGGTATAGAAGATGGACAGTATTAAATGAGATTAATTCCCCCATGCGTAAAGTTAAGTTTTGACCTTGGTTGTGTGTGGACCAGTGTTTGAGTCATGGTTTCAACAGGAAGGGCGTTTGGCATCAACGCTGGTCGTGCTTTTCAAAAGAAGCTCATTCAAAGTCCACACCAACACAGAGAGGGTGGAGCACAAAAACACATCTCAGATTCACTTGTAGAATAGGACAAAGACCACTGAGGTCCTCAGGAAGTGGTTTGTTCAGTGTTCCCAGGGTCAGAAGAAAGAAAGTCAAGCAGCTTTTAGGTCTTACACCCCTCACCTGTGGAACAAACTTCCTGAACACCTGAGGACTGTTGGCAAACTCACTTCCTTAAAATCAGGCCTTACAAGAATATTACCTGCTCAAACATTTAAGTAGATTGTACATATTTAATAGAAATATTTCTGTCTCCCATTTTTTTACCACTTTAATAATGTTTTTATAATCTTAATTGCTTAAGATTAAGTTTCTTGACTGCGTTGTTACTCCCGTGTAAAACACTGTGAACTGCTTTCTGTCTGAATGTTGCTATAGAAATCAACTTACCTTGCCTTATTCATGCTCTGTAATGAACTGGCAACTTGTCCACAGTGTATCCTGCTCTCGTAGGGACGAAATAGAACACATTTTAAGTCCTTTTCAGAAGCTGTGAGATTGAACCCATTTTATTTGTCCAAGTAAAGGTCTGAAGTTTGTTTTTGGTCTTGTGGGTTGTGTTTCTGCTTTTTGTCCAGCACACACCGTGAGCAGGATTACGGTGGGACTGTCTGGGTCGGTTTATTTGAGACGCTGCGAGTATGTTTGTGTTGATGTTCAGGAAAGAGTTGCTGATCAATACTTCATTATTTATTTGGGCTGATGTTTTGGACTCTCGCACTTGTGGAGGAATAAAACTCCCCACGGATCAGGTTTCCATATACCTGGGATTTGTGCAGGAGAAGTTTTTATTAATGTTGATATAACTTCTTCTGGCCTTGTAAAGTTTGTAGATTATTTAGTGCAGTCTGTTGCCACTGCGTGTAACTTTTGCTGTTTTTATGATCCAGTAATGCCCTGTCAATAGTACAACAGTGATTCCTTTGCTGCTGACAACTTTTTCATCCAGCATCATATCCAATCACATCCTGTAGCTGCACAGTTCTGCTTTGTTTCCCTATTTAATTGTGAAATCAAGACCTGAAGGCATCTTCAGATATTATTGGTTTACAGCTGTGACTCTCAAGCCCGGAGCAGTTTCTTTCTCAGATGTTTTTTCAGCATTACGGGCTACTTGAGGTAGACCAGAGACATTGTTGAAGGGCTCATTCCTCCCTGGATTTACAAGCCGGCCTGAAGCTTTATCTGGAGAAATGACGTGATCTGACTAGCAATAGAAAGTAAAGCCGCTGACATGGAAACTCAAAGCGTTTTACGATATGACCAACGCATTATGAGACCTATTTGCAATTTACAAGTGTTTGTGAAGATGCTCAAGAAGAGTCTATTATTTATTGCAATGCCTGAACACGATATCCAAGTGTGTGTGCACACAGATAAACCTTCATATAAACACGCAGCACCTCGCCCAGGCCTGTACAGTCCCATCTTGGAGGCAGACCATTGCGAGGCCTAATTGTGTCTTGGAGCTACTGTGCTGCTCATCTCAGGAGATCTCATTATAAGATCCACAAGCTGTTCCAGCACGTAGCCCCTTCTCTTCACTCTCTCATCCCATCAGCTTGGACAGCATAACTGTCTGAAATCTCCGTTGCCCCTGTGCAGTATTGACAGAATAAAGCAATTATTGTTGATTGGGAAATTGCACCTTGCGCTGAAAGAGAGACGCACGGAGACGGAGCGATAAACTGCTGGACGAGGCGTTTGATCTCGCTCCTGGCCGTCAATAATGAGCGTCGACTTACTATCTTTGATCCAGACCATGCCGGCAAAAATCCTCAGAAACTTTTGACCATTTGACAGCTGATATGATTGCTGAAGTGCCCAAAGCACAACGTTTTTGGACGGCGCTCGCACCATTTGCTGTTTTACAGGTGTGTCTGAATAATTCATCAAATGCAAATGGTATTGCATATTTCCACCATCACACACCCCAGAAAAGTCTTTTTCACAACTAAAGCAGCTTTGTTATCATGGTTTTGGTCACGGAATTCAGAGGAAGTTACATCAATTTGATCAATTTTTACTTTGTGCATAATCACCTGCTTATTATAATTTTGTTGAGTTAATATTAACTACGTGCAGTTTTTCCCCAAAAAACAAAGTGAGTTTTTTTCTTCTTCTTTTCTTTTTTTTAACTGTTGGCGCTCTGGTCTTTACTCCACAGTATTCCTAATAATCTATTTATGCATGCTGGATTCTTAGAGGACTAATCGGCTTTCAATGGGAAACTAAGATCAGAAAATACAGCTCCACTCCCAAGAGCCAAAGTGCCAGCTAATAAACATCAGAAACATTGTGAGAACAGGGACACAGCTAGTCTGGCAGTCTTAAAGGTTCAAGAATACTCGTGCAGGGATGAGATGTCTCATGGAGGTATTCAGAAGTTTAAATTCATAACAGAACACCAACATTTTATCCAGAAATCAATGAATATTATATTTCCAATGAGGCTTAAAACAACAGTAGAGACAGTTCTACAGTTAAAGAAAATATTAAATAAATATAAACAATTGTTTGGGCAGGTCAAGACTGTTTAGAGAAAATGCGATATTGGTCTGAACTTAAAATAACCCTGACTATGTGGAAGTATTTCCTCTTCTTACTGTCTTACTTCACGGTCCCTACTCTGTTTTCCAAAATAAGGATGGTTAAAAATACATGGAATTAAACTGTCAGTGGTAACATACACTTGCATGGGTGTGTACACACATTACACTGCAACTTTGCCAAACTTCTCAGATGTTTGTGTCTTCCATACTGCCTGAGCTCCATGGCCGCAGTAAATACCCGCCAGGAGATGGACAATAACAACGCTTGTCTCTGGTCTCCCAGAGATTCCCCGTCCTTATCCTCCTGGAACTTTGTAGTTTTATAGTTGAACTTGGTAGTCTGTCCACATGAATGTCGTTCAGCTTGCTATAGTTAATGTTGATAGCATATTCTTCTTTTCTGCCTGTTTGTGTGCGATTTAATTGGAGAAAAAAAAACAACCAACAGCATCCTCTAGTGGCCCAAGTTGAGAACTACATCGTTTTCCAGGTTTCGTCCACACATCGTTCTGTGTAAACACAAAACCTTAATGGAATAAAAATACAAAAACAATGTTTTCACTTGGAGTGCTGTTGTGGAAACGGGCCTTTATATATTCATGTCCAGTGTCCTCAGGCACTTCCTGACTCAGACCTCCTGCGGCGCTGGTTTGGCTCCAGCCACCGTCGGTCTGTCTCGGTTCCGCCTGCTCCTCCCACATCGCGTCATCCTCGCTGTTATCCAGACAGTGTGAGATGCAGCACTTTAATGCCTTTCGACAGCTTGTTGACAACAACATCCAGCACCTGTGGCTTCTCATCCCCCTGGTATGATCGCCAAGTCACCATTCATTGCGTGCGCGTGATGTTCGACTGAATCAGTCAGCTTTCTGCAGTTAACATCCAGCACGCTCCTCTTATTTCTGCTCCGATGTTCTCACACAGAAAGCAGGATAGAGATCTCTAAATATTACACACCTAGTATAAGATGATCCCACATTTTCCAACTTTTTAGGCGGGAAAAAAAATGGTCTAACATTCAGTCTTACTCTGTTCAGTAGGAATTATCAGAGAGCTTCAGTATCAATTTTATCAGAAACAACAGAAACAAAAATATCTTTGATGTCTTAATCATTTCTGAAGTTGGAGTGATTTATGAGTGCATCAGCCAGATATTTATATCAACACAAACACAAACTTTTAAAGTTTGATTATGAAAGCTGTTAAAAAAAGATGCACTGAGAAAATTACATTTAGTCGAAGTTGAACGGGCCTCTGCTCACAGAGACATCAGAAACTCACCCATCTCACTTTTCATTTGTGCCCAAATAAGGAAGTCAGAGTAAGAGCTGTGATTAATTCTTGGCATCCTGTTTTCCCTGGCTTGTTGTGAGATTCGTCGGGTTACTTCTGCCTCCTTGAGCTGTCAGTTGTTCTGTCGTGGATTGATCCGGCCCGTTTACTTCTGCCGTCTCGTTTGAATGTTATTTTTCAGCCCTCGTCATGAGGGACCCACTACCCGGCATGTTTTCGATGTCTCCCCGTCCCAGCACATCCAGATGAATCGATCACTATCAGGCGTCTACAAGCCGCCATATGTGGCGCGTTGGAGCAGGAATTCTTTTAAAACGTGCGGGGCAGGACAGGGGTCCTTCCGGACTGGGTTGGAGAAAGACCACTTTACATGATTCAACGCCTCAGCACACCTGATTCAAATGAACGGGCCGCCATCAAAGTGAGCGGGAATCTGATAATGAGGCCTTCATTTGAATGTGTGCTAAAGCAGAGCAACATGCACAGAGGGGCTCCCCGAGGACAGCGACTCAGAGGGGCCGTGTCGGGCTAAGCTAATTGTTTCATGGCTCAGGACCGAATACTCAAAGCAAATGAATCCGTTATCTCACTTCTCTTTTTCCTCTTTCTGAAATCCCTCAAAATAAATCACCAGTAACATCTCCGCCGTCTATGAAATATAATTCTACAGAACCGATGCAATCCTGCGTGTAACGGTATTGTGCATGGACTGAAAAAATAATTGGTTGCAGTTGCTTGTTACTTTGTGAAGAAAAAACAAAATAATGAAGTTACACAGATAAAAATAAATTGGTTTGTTATGGAAGTAATCCTTGCATGACGATTAGTTATCTCCCCCACTTTGCATTGTCTTAGTAATGTGCAGACAGTGTTGGTATCTTCAATAGTTCTTGATGTTGGTGTGAGCTGCACAGTTAGAACATCTCCTGCTGTGTTTAAGGGCCTTTCAATGAGGAGTTTGCATGTTTTTCTCATGCATGAGTGGATTTTCTCCGGCTACTCTTGTTTTGTCACACAGCTCAAAAACCGTCATGCTGGGTGAATCGATGGCTGATGAAAATGTGTGTGTGTGTGTGTGTGTGTGTGTGTGTGTATCCATCTCTCTGGACAGGTGATCCTTCATGGCGAAACCTGTTTTTGTGAATTCTCAGCTGGGATCAGATCCAGGGAACTCGAAATAGGGATGGATGGATGTTGTGTTGGCGTATGAGCCGACCTCTCAGGGCTGCCAGGTCAGAAACATCAATTTCAACTGCTATCTTAATGAAATTATCTGGAGAAAGATGCACTATATCCTAGATATCACACATTTATTAACCCATGACAGAGCGATGAATCAACAACAAAAAGCAGCAGATAACAAGAAGTGAGTTCATATTGAATTAAGCCCATCGCAGGAACTGTGGATGCAAAGTAATGTCACTTGTTGGACACTGTTTCCTGTCTGGGGGACCGAGATCTTTCTGCAGTACACACAAGCTTATCGAGCATATAGAAATATAATTAGCTTCTTTAAAACATGAATGTAGTAACCAACAATATAATATCTACCAATCATTTATTATTTTTTGACCATTTTAATGGTAATAATGCCAGTAATGTAATAAGGATGTTTTAGCTGTTATGATAACGTCATACCATTAATCTAATAAGTTAAGGAGTCGAATTAAAATCCATTGAAAATGTAATAACAGCTTTACTTTACTTTGACTTGATATAACTATTTGATGTGTTTTATCTAGTCTGCTATAGCTCATCTGTAGGAGGGCTTTAATTTCCTTATATATTTCCCAGTTTTCTCTATTTTAACAGCTTTTCTGTTACTAAGATTGAGTGTGCAGACTTCGATATGAGAAGGAGTTTAATGTGACGAGGGCTTTCTGTTCTGCTGGTCCAGAATAAGGCGAACATGGGCTGGCTCAGTCGAGAACTAATAAAGAGGTGAAATACTGTATAGGAAAATTATCATTTCATCTTAAGAAGGGCTCACAACCTTCACGACATTAATCTACACAAGTCTGACCCACTGACAGTAACCATAAAGTCTGGCTGTTACACCAATGACCAAGAAATATAGTTACAAAAAAAGCCCCATGGTGGAGGAAAACCCAAAAGGTAATTCAGATTCTTCTTTTTTTTTTTCTTATGACTTTCTGAAGAATATAATGATTCAATAACTGAAGGCGTATCTGCATTTCCAAAGATAATATCTGCATTGCATGGCTGGATAAAGTTTTTCCACAGGATTAAACCTTGGAGATGATTATACGCAGGTTGATATGTTTGCCCTCAAACTTTGCTCATTAAAACTTTTGCACTTTCTTACTTATTGAGCTGGCTATCTGTCCAGATCTCTCCACTTCCAAAACACGGCAGTAATTGCTGTCAGTTTCTGTGCTGATAAATAAACTGACTGCTCTCCTCGCTCCCCCAGACTTATGAATATAAGTGCAAACAGTACCTATTTGTGTCAGTCTGAGCAATTAGCATTGGTTTGGTCTCACAATAGAAACGCTGCCTTTTGCAACACTTCCATCAGATGCTATAGAAAGACAAACCACCAGAGCGTCTGCGCACCCCGCCCTGCGGCTGACTGAATAATGAAGTCACCTATCCCTCTTGGCTGCAGCCCAGCTAGAAAAAAAAAAAAAAAGTATTGTCAGCATGACAATGAGAAAGCAGGAGGGTTCCCGGCTCGGGAGACAGATGCGATGTCCTTGTCTATCCAACACTCTCCAACCCCCATCGCTGCTCCCAGTCCCCGCATGCAGCCCGCTGTCACAAACACCTCACCCGGAGCCTCCCGTCCTCCACCGGACCGTCACTCATTGTCACCCTGTCATTCAGTACGGGGGAAAATGAAACCTTTAATGCGGGCTAACCTTCTATTTCACCTGCGGCAGCCAACTCAGGAGCTATTGTCTGATGCTCAAGCATGCAGCACCGATCCGCACGCAGCCACGCGGGCTGTGCTGACGACTGTAACGCGATACGAGCGGATTTCAGTGACAGACACTGAGACTCGGGCCCAAATGTTAGTTCCCAAACCCCACGCTGAAACCTTCAATTCAGATTTATTTATATCGAACCAGTTCCAACGTCTGATGAACCCAGCAATTCCGCATGAGCAAGCGTTGGTGGCAGTGGAAAAGAAAAAATGAAATTAAGCTCCGCTGAGCCACATGCCAAACATGTAATGTCAGGAGAATCTGAAGTGTATTTTACGAATTACACAAAAAAGTCATTTTTACAATTTGATTTGTAACAAAGAGCTGAGTTTTGGATGAGTGAGGACAATGATTCAGCCTCTGGTATATTAAAGGTCCTAAATCCAAGTGAATTTCAACACATATTTCCAAAATCATTCCTCTTTATGAGAACATTTGCCCAGGCACACGTTGGTAGAAAAAAAAAAAAAAAAAAGTAAATACATTCAGGATACATGAACACTGTGGCTCTCAGTTTCTCCTGTTTTCTCCACAGTTCCCTGGAGCTCGACCTAAATCAACTGGGCTAGTGAGCTTCTTTGGCACGAAGCTGGAGCCCGCTGAATCCATTTACTCTCTCAGGTGTGGTAACATTACTTTGCAGGTGTTAAACCGGGGCGAACTGTTTTGCTAGAATAATGGTTTCTTGGTTCAGGCTCTGCCCTGACATACGGGCTGTGAGACACTGCGCTGGCAGTGTGTTTGTAAACCTTGTCGGAGACCAGAATAAGATATTACCTTGGGAGGGCTGGAGCGGTCTTCCTTTAGAGGACACACCGATGATGCATTGCTTATATGAAATGATTAGGGGCAAAGAAGCATGACGTGGTGGCAAGTGCAGGCAATCTCTCAGGGTAAACCAGCTGGAAACCAAATTAAAATGGGCCTTTGGCACATGCAGGTTGGACAGCGCGGCTCACCCCATGAAAAGTGACTTTTCACTTTCCACGGCTGCCTGAAATGTCCAGTGCATCTGGGCTGGATAACGCCGAATGAATAGATTTGACACACGGGAGAGCTTCCTGTGAAAGCAACAAATGTGTTGACTTCAGGGGGAATATTTGGCCTTTTATAGCTTTGATATTGCTGTCCTTGTGTATGATACAAAGAAAATACTGCTTTTTATTGCCATACTGCTATGACATATTGGAAAGTCTATTCCAATATTGCTTCTTTGGCCCACATGAAAAATGAATTTCAACTATTTGCAGCCAGTAGACATTTTCCTGTACTTTGGAGGGACCCAACATATGAAAGTCAGACATAACTGGTCCAATAAAAAGCCACTGCATTTAGGATTTCCAGCGTCCAGCTATTGTGAGACGTTTTATTGATTTCTGGACTCTCCATTTGTTTCATCAGTTCACTTGCAAAGTATACACAACTTACAAATATTGCTGAGTATGTTTTTCAGCCGCAGTACTTTTATTGTTACAGTGGTTCTTAGTTTTCATCACTTCAAGGTAATCAAACAAACCTCTGATAAACCGGTTAGAAGCTGGGAAGTGGTGTAAATTTAAGGTACATTGCCTTTAAAATGAAACAAATGCATCAGATTTTCGGGACTGAACCTGAAAATGACAGCAATGTGTTTCACTGGAAGCTCTGCGCGTGAACAGTGTGCTGATTCGGCTGATTGATCCTTCTTTTGAACTAAGTTTTAAAATGTGTCAGGCAAAATTAAAAGGCTTGCAGCTCATGTTCCTGGAAAATGTTTGACATTTACAGGCACATCTCTATGAATTACAATATCACTAAACTTTATCTCATGAATCAATTCAGAAAGGGAAATGCCTGAAATACATCCCTCTGTGTGCTAAATCTATAGGAAGCATCAAGTTTTCTTTTTGAATTGAATTTTGTATGCGTTAGAGAGCTATTTGTGCTGTACTGCATTCTGCTGAAATGTATTTTATTTGTCCAAATATGTGTGTCTGTTCGTAAAATTGCTTAACTACATGAAATTACAGTCACAGTTGTAAGAAGATTGAGTCAGTGAAATAAACGTTTTCCCCCTCTCATGTGTCGCAATGTCCCCAAAATCACAGAAATGCAGTGAAGCTGCTGTAGTGCCAAACAGAAGGCCGTGTGCCAAAACTGACCTACAAGACACTCCAATCTGGTTCATCAAAACCCCAATCAAATTGTAAAAATTTCAAAGAAATTGTAATTTTTTTCTTCTTCTTGAGAGTAGCAGGCACAATGCAACACTGAGCCCCAAGCCAAAATATCAATGATGTTGCTCGAAAACCAGGATTAGCCTGAAAACCATGCTGTCAAGGTGATTTTGTAAAAACATGCACAATGCAACAGTTGTCAGAAAAGGTTTCTGGATTTGCACCAGAACGTTTTTAATAAAATTGACTTTTTGTTGAGATTGCGTTTGTTTTCATTTGCGGTTGTTTCTTTGTGGAAAGCGCACAGCTGCATAATTTTTTAAAAATGTATTATTGCAGAAGAGTAGAACTAAGTAATAAAAATAATCCATTCAAAAAATAAAATTCAGAAATTTTAAGTCCCAGCAGTGATAAAATTTATGAATTTGCTCAAATTGTATATTTACAATCATGATTAGCACCTGTTATCATATTAGAATATATTCTCTGTCAATAGCTTAAATTAATGCATGAAAGGCTTCTGAAAAGAGGTGTGCACTGCGCAAACCCCTCACGCTTTAGGCTGCACTTAAAAAAAAAAAACTACGCAAGAAGAGAAGTTTCTCTCTGAGCATATTCAGCTTTGTGTGCTTTGTGAAGCTGTGCCATGCGGTGGGCGGGCGGGTTGGAACAATTACAGTGTACTCGGCCAGAAACCTGATGGAGGCTCGAGGTGGCGGCGAGAGAAGGCACAACAAAAGAGAAGCAATGTTAGCGCTCTTGTTCGCAACTGGCCTTACAATAGTACAAAAGAAAACGTGTGTGTGTTTTATGTAACACTCAGGCGGCTACAATGTGGGAACAAATGTTGGCTTCAAACTCGCTGAGCTGATAAACACGTCTCTAGAAAAACACAGAGGCAGCACATCATAAAAATGGTTTTATTATCCTAATTGTTATCAGAGGACGGATATCAATTTTCCACTTTTTACAATATATTACTCATCATTAGACTGTTTTATACATTGTTTTATATATTAATAACTTTCAAATAATTTTGTACATGCTTTTGGGACTGACATTCCCTGGTCAGATGAAGCAAAAAATAAAAAAGGAAAAGGGAAAAAAGGCACATGATTGCTCCCGGTCACGGTGAGCAATGCCGTCCAAACAAAGAACTGCAGTGGTCTGTGTGAGTGCAGGTGAAACGCCTCCCCGTCTCGTGCCCATCCGGCCCCCTTTGAAGCCGATGAACATGTCCTTCCTGGGCTGCACATTATCTCCAAAGCAATTTTCCAAACCGCAACCTAAAATAATCACTGTAATGTGGCAATTGATGGCAATTATATCTTTTGATTTGCTCAGATGCGCTCAGAATAAAAAAAAAAAAAAAAAAAAAAAGAGAAAAGAACAAAACACACAAGCTCGCCCACATTCTGTCTCATCTCCAAAGGTCCGGTGGCTTTACAGTAGAAACAAAATGATTACTGAGAAGTCGGGCCACCTTCGGGGGGCCGCGCTCTGGTTACTTGTTCTATACATGAAGCTGAGCGGCGTCAGAGATGTGGGCCACTTCAAACGGTGCAGCTCGCTGTAAGGTCTGCTGTGAACACACGACTGCATCGTTTTCTGCTTTAAGACTCAGCGTTGGAAGGCTCGGCGGCCCGAGGGGGAGCTCAGCGCGCCGTGTGAAATACCCCACGCCAGCAGCACCTCCTCTTTGAACCGTCCACAGTTTGAGATCCAACCGCGATCTGAAGCGCAGCCCAAAGTGTCTCGGAGGCGGTTCCTCTGGCTTCAGTGCCTCGGATGCTTAATCCAGTTTCGTATCATCCACTTCTGACCTGAGCATCTCTGCACCACCAGGCGAAGGCCAAAGTTGGCGTCTTTGGACATTTCTACCTCTAAGCATCGGCCCGTGTCCCTGCTGATGATCGGGCCATTCTGTAATGAAACCACACAGACATGGGAGTGAAAGACATTCAGTGAGAGAAGATGTGCTTCTGAGGGGAACATTTTGCTTTGAATGAAGGACGTTAACCACTAGAGACACAGTGATGGTTTATTATTTATAACATGAGCAAGAAGCACAATTTTTTTTTTCTCAAACAAGCAATTTAAATCTTTGAAACCTTGAAACAAAACCTTGCAGCCTACGTATTTGACCTGATTCACTTAAGCTTCATCAGAAAATGAAGGCACATCTATCTGCTATCCTAAAAACAACTAGGTTTCCATCTCGTTTTTTCATGAGTTTTTTTTAAGCTGTAAACATTTTTTAATCTGGCCTCGTTTGACTCTTACTTTTCCATGCCTTTTAGTTCGTCTCAGTCTAATTGTTTTGTCCTAATTTCTAATTGTAAATAATCTGTGAAGAGCTTTGAATTGTTCTAACCTGCATGAAAGGCGCTCTAATTACGTTTGGTTGATTAAATGATTGATTGATATCGTGACCACACACTCGAATCAAGCGCTTCTGACGGTCAGTTTTCTGACTTTCTGCCTCAGTTGTCGAGGTTTGTGTGAAAGGCAGTGAAAAAAGATGAAGCTCAGAGTGGAAGTCCCTCTTTTGGTACCTGCGTGAAGTCCCAAAGCCTCTGGGAAATCCTGGAGACCACGTCACATTTCTTCAGACTGGGCGTGCGTCCTCTGCCATCGTCAATGAGGCATTTTGTGTCAGGCAGGAAGGTGGTCGACCCCAGGGGTCCGAGCTGGAGGAGCCCCTCTGTGGAGTAGCGGGCGAGCTGCAACACAGAGGTAAATGATGTGTTACACTGCGGGGGCTCCGGCACTCACAGCTCCCAGAAACACCGACTCCAGGTTTTAGAGGACGTTCGTGACAAACACCGGGTCTGAGCTGTGCTTCAGTGAGGAAATCTGACTGAAGTGATGCTGTTAGAGTTCTGCTTCAACAAAGAGTGCAGACCCGACAGAGGGAGGCTAGATGGTTTGAGAGGTTTGAAGCTTGATTGGCTGAATGTGTAGCACTCAGACAGGCTCCTGTCTTCATTACTGCCTCGCTTACAGAGACGCCCAACGTTCTGAGCTACAGTCCAGAACACATATTGAAACCTCAGCGAAGTGCAGCACAGGGAGAACGTGGTAACTCAAAAAAACTGTGAGGGGATGTCCTCACTTTGAGGCAAGAAGAGCAGCCCACTACACCAATGTGGCCAGACTACCATCGTCTGCATCGTGTATTTAGTATTGCATGTTTTAATGTCAAGATTCTACATCAAAATACTTTTCAAGAAACATACAACATGATTATTTCAAATCTAAAGAAAGTATCTAATGTAATATTTTCAGTGAATGTATTTTTATGAGTATACCGTTAGGCTTATGGCCTTGTATTTATAAAACCCTCCTTCCTTTAGAAAACACATCCTCTCTGAGACACGTTTAATCAAGGTGAGACTTCAATTCATGAGATTCTGTATAATTTTGATGAATTAAAAAATAGATTTAATAGTTTAATTGGATTTAAAAAATAAGGTCCTACAGATTTAAGCTGTTTTTTTCCCGTTATTGATTGAGTTATGTATAGATCACTTCAGTTTCCTTTGGTTCATGCAGGACTGAGTTGTTTTGCCTCGCATAAATTGTGGATACTTGATCATGTTTTTGTTTGGTGGGGATGTGTTTGGATCGTCAAGGTTTCTCTCTGAGCGTAACATGATTCCATTTTTGTTTTCAGGTTGTTTCATTTTGTGTTGATTGCTGTAAAACACATGAGAACCAGCCTGCGTCAGCTCATCCAGGCTCTTATGAATTTACTCTTTCTACTGGTTCGATTAAAACTGTGTCAGCTTGTTATGCTCACTGTGGAGAAACTATAGTTGAGTTTAATATCATAAGTAGCAGAATGTTTTGGGGTTTTTTTTTTCCAGAACGTACAGGTTGAATATGTGAAATATCTTTTCGATTGTGAACCTTTGACATTTCCACATCCTGTCATTTCAGACTCTCCTTTACAACAGATCGTCTGCTCTGGGGAGGATTTCGCTGATCCATGCAGTCTCAGACCATCTGGTATTTGTTACAAATCTACACTGCAATAATTTCCTCGGGGTTCTCACATCTGCACCGTCTGTAGTTTATGGAGCTCTTACAGTCAAGGCTGCGTCAGCTGCTGGCCTCCACTGCTTTCTGAAATTCAACTTTGCAAAAATATGTTGTCAAAGACATTTTGCATTTATTTTGCAAATTAAAACCTAAAGTCAAATGCAATTAAGTGAAAAAAAAATAAATCAGATTTTTCTTGACAATTTATTCAAAGCTTCTTAAATTTAAAGACACAACAGTGTCCTTACTCTGCGTTGCAGTCTTGAGAGCACGAAGCTCATTAATGCCACTATTTTTCCCCCAACTAAAACTTGATCCCTGACTGTTTAATCCGGCACATGAAAGGCTACGGAGATACGTATCTGTTTCGTAAGGACACAGCAGAGATAACATTTATTATTTATGGGAACTTTCCTCTCTGAAAAATGAGATGCCAAAGATAAGGGAGGTCTTTGGTATTAAAGCAGCTTTGACTGTCCTGAATCTCACACACACACACACACACACACACACACACACACACACACACACACACGCAGCTTCATAATTAAGCACAGGGTAAGAACCGAAATGGCGTGACAACATTAAGATATTTGGACTGGAGGCAAAAGCTAACATCTTTTATATCTTTTATTTTATGCTATAATTTAATTTTAGGTTTTGCTTAGTTATTTTGCACAAGGAGAATTGTGCGTGTGTGTGTTTGCGGGGCATGCAACGGTTTGAAAACTTCTCTGACTTTGTCTCCATGTAGTTGGAGGAAAAAAGGTACTTTTCTGAAAACAACATTGTTTTCAGCGTTTCATTTTCCAAATGTTGCTGCAACGTGAAACTTTTCTGAAACGTAAACGCTGAAACAATTCATTTTTACTGGAAGAGTGTTGAGTGAATGGAGCCTCGAACATGGGTAATGCTTTGTATGAGCGGGAAAGATAGCGAATAAAGATGCAGCAGTGGATTCACCCAAAAAAATTAATTAGAACACAACCATAAAGCACTTTTTTAATATGGAGCTGCAATCAATAGGCTTTTCCAGTCCAAAAGTATTAAAAATGTATGAGACGCAGCATTAGAAGCGATAAACCTTGAAACTAACACTTAAACCTCCGTGTTTGGGTTGGCTTAATGCTTCATTTGAGAAAGAAGGTATATTTATTTGTGGGATTTTAAAGATAAATGTGAATTAAATTCAGGCTTTCTTCATTTTCAACCTATTGTACTGTTTCAGTCTCCTTGCTGAGAATCACTCTTGAGACGCCTTTCAATGCTTTCTTATTCTTGTCGTGTATTTACTTGGTCTCCCTTGTTTTGTCCGGTTATCTCCATGTTAATCATCTGTGAAGCCTCTTTGAATTGTTCTAACCTGCATGAAAGGCGCCGTAATTAGGTCTGGTTAATTGGATGATTGATTGATATTGTGGCCACAGAATTAGAGTTTTCATTCCGTCCCTTTCGGCCCAAAATCTCATCAGCGAACAACTGATCCGAGGGTTTTTGTGGACGGTGGATGGAGAGACTGAGCCCACGCTGTGTGGTCTGTGTGGGCGTTTCTGAAGAAAGAACGCAAATCCTGCCACTTAAGAGCCACTCAGAAGAAAGAAAACAACAAAGGCGCAGTATTTTACGTGACTTGAGGTCCTGCTGCACTGCTCACAATTTAAGCAGATATAATTGATGGGTTTAGGAGTGACAGTTTTTTCATACTTTTCAGGTGTGAGACACATTTTTCACAAGCTAACGGCGTAAAGGTCATTACTGCAGGCAATTTTATTAAGAATTATTCATGGTATTTTGGAATTGTTGTGAGAATTTCAGGGTGATAATGCTCTAAGCAGATTTAACCAAGGTGTAAACTATGGCTGGGCACAAGACAAACCCCCCATAATCCACACTAATGCCTGTTTACCGCTCAGTCTGGCAGCCTCTAATACACTAATACATTCAAAATGAGACCATAGCAAATAATTAAGGCAAGGAAATGACTCTTCCAAGTCAATTAACCTGTGCCTCGTGCAGCCACGTTTGTCGCTCCATTGCCTCCTTCCTGTTCTCGGAGCTTTTCTGCCGCTTTTTGAAGGTCAATCTAATCACGACGTTCCCAATCTACTGCGAGCGCCACTGTGATGAAGCGAATATGAGTCGGAGGGCTTGTACATTGTGTTAGGTTGTAATCTTTGCATTTTTTGTGCCTCCTGTGCCTTTCTCCATCAGGAAGTTATGCCTCAGATTACGGAGAGCGTCTCTCAGAGGGGCTCGAGCTGGGGCCTCGGCTCTGCCTGTGCATGTGACTACAGTACAGCGTGGGAGAATGCTGCTTAGATTTGAGGACCAGGTTTACTGTGCCTTGTTGTACCTGCACCGAGAATAGTTGTGTGTGAAGTCTGGGGTCACAGGGTTTCCTGTGTGCTGTCGGTATGTTCTCACGGTCCAAAAAATGTGTTCACGTTTGACTGTTGGTTTCAAAATTTCCCCTGACTGGGGCACACTGCTGCCTTGTATTCAATGAAGTTGCATAGAAAATGGATTAGTGGAGCTTTTGATGTTGTTCTAGAATTGATAATCTACATATTATCGGTAGACGCACAGCTCCTGTGTGCTTTTGGAGAAGCTCCCCCTTCAGTTCTTTACCCCGCTGCAGCCATCTGAGAGCAGCAGGAAAGCTATCGACGAATGAGTAGTCTCCGGTCATCGAGGCGTCGCTCTCAAGAGCATCACTATCACACACGGCTGTCCATCTTGTTTTCTTTGGTCAAACCACATGTACACCACTATGGGTGCACAAAATCCCAATATACCTTTGCACACGCCAGACATTAAATCTCCCTCCTGGTCAGGTTGCTGTGTTCTCTGGGAATTTCTCCCTCATTGAGAAAAAAAGTTAATTCGTTAAGTCTCTCTATGTGTGTTGTGTTACTCTATGATGGCTGTAATCTTCCACTGGTGCAGTGTGTTTGTTTGTGATTCCCTCAATGTTGTTGACTTCCTGTCAGTGTTGTGTCCTCCTTTTCTCTCCTCTCCTGTGAGTCGTAACACTCCGCTGCCGTGGGTCTCTCCTTGATTGCTGTCACCTGCGTCTCGTCAGGCTTCCTGCTCCCTTCAGTGTATTTAAGCCTCAAACTGTCACTTCATCTGTTTAACTCCTCCTGTTTAGTTCCCTAGTTATCTTTATTTTACATCTCTGCTTTCATGATTCCTGTGTAGTTACCTACTTCAGTGTTTCCCACCTGTTTTTTACAGATGGTTCCAGTTTCTTGTTTAATTAAATTTGGGATCTAGATTTAGTTGGGTTTTGAATGAATGAGTTGTGCTACAGTCCAGACTGGCTTTTCTGTAGAGTTTACCCTTCAGGTACTGCAGTTCCATGTCCAAAATTGTAGGTTTGAAGCAGTTTGGTATCGCTTAAATTGTCTTTGTGTTTGTCTGGCGCTCTGTGATGGACTAGAGACTTGTTTAGGGTTAATCTAATGGAAATATTTCCCTCTATCCATCATCCATATTTACTGGTCATTTAATCATTTATCAGTAGTTTTTCATCTGACTATTGCAGGTTTGAACTGCACAGTAATTTAGAGAGTTCAGTATTTGCTAATTAGGGGTGTTAGCTGGGCCAAAAACAAGACCTCTAGTCCCTGTCTTCACCAGCAGTCGGATGGAATTGGCTCCAGCAGAATGAAAGCTGGATGAATGAATGAACTTATAGATCATTCAGATGAAAACATGACTTAATGGACAACCGCTGTATTATTATTTGATTTGTTCTTTGCTCAGGGTTCTAATAAAGATTAATAGCCATTATAGCTGAACGGAGCGAAGGCTCCGCTCACATCTAATCAAGAGAGACGTGAATTATTTGCCTTAACCGGCTACAGCTCGGAGTGCGGATGTGTGAGCAGAGCGGCAGTGCAGCCTTTGCAGCTCACGTCCCACACTTTCACTGCAATGTGCCATTGAACAGAGGTGAGACATTATCTGTGATTTAGACCTCCACAGGGAGCACCGGCAGAAAGGGAGGGAGAGTCTGTATTCAGAGCCACAGCAAAGATGTATTCTGCTCTATTATGTATTTCTTTTATGAAATAAAAGGAGCATTGGTTTGTAAAAACGAAATGCAAAATCACAATGTCCTGTAAAATTGAATTGGATCCACTCTCAGTAATGTCGGTCATCACTGTAATTTGATGATACAACACAAAATTCATCTCCATTTGTATATTTCCCCTGGGCATCAGGATTAGAGGAGTCGGTGGAGCTTTACATCACCGGACCTCACGGCTCTCTCTGGAGAGGAGGTCGGTGGGCCGCCGGCCTCCGTGTATTGCTCCTTCAAATCACAGATAATAAACATGTCACTGGCAAGCAAACTAAGCAGTTTGGAAATATGAGGCAAAAAAAAAAAAAAAACAACCAAAAAAAAAAAAAGATGCATTACTAGTATTGGTATGCTTTGTCTGGGTCCACCTTTTATTCGCTGTGCCAAAGAAAAATAAGCACAGAAGCAGGACAGCAGCCTCCCACCCACAGAGGCATTTGTTCTGGAATCTATTCAAGTAAAGGTTGCACACGTGCTTGTGTTTTTTTTATTTTTTCCAGCTGCATCCTGCTTTATACGCTTCTAATTACATGCACCGTCACCTGGGACTGCCCCAGTTTTCCAGCGTTTGCTTCACATGCGAACCAGCTTCAAAATGATGCATGTGACACCGTGCGTTTTAGTCCCGTTTAATAAAAAAAAACCCATGAGCCTTCAATTCTGTACTTTCTCACCTTTAAAGGAATGAAACGAAATGTGCCAGTTAGCTCTGTTCCGGAAAATAAACTTATGAATTTTAGCTCTACATTATAAGTTTAAAAAAAACAAAACAAAAACACTGCTATCTGTCCACGCTGCTGGAAGCTGCAGTGAAAGTCTGAACCAGTTAAATGAGTTTGATATGATCTTTTCGTTCTCAGCTCTCTCTTTTTTAGTTGTTGCTTTAATTAAACCAGCGGCATGGAAATAAATGAGGAAGGAGAAGAAAGCCCGATTGATTTTTGATAACTAAAATAGTATAAACAAAATCCCACCGTCACAGTTTGTGCAATATCATGTAAAGACTGTGAGAGAGAGGTTATTGTTTTCACAATGTTTTTTGAGAGGGAAGTTTAATTTGATCAGAAGAGTTTTTAGTGGCTTCCATTCATCAATAACCTTCACTGAATAGCAAAGCAGTTACTGTGGGCAGGAGGTGTTTGCTGAAATATTACTGGGGTGTTCGTGTCAATTATTGTTTGTGTTCATCTTCATTTTTACTTATTTTCTGCAAATGAATTACCACTTTTCTTTCATCCAAACTGATCAGTGTGATTATTCACTACGCATACAAGCAAACGAGTTAAGAATAAGAACAGAAATCATGCATGATTATTTTAATTATATCCTTTATGTAAACTAAGATACAATATTTTACACATACTCAAATTGTATATCATACACCTTAAAGTCATTTAGTCCTTATAGCCAAGAATATGTGCCAACATTTCAAACACAAAAGGGTCTTTTTCAATATAAAGCTTTTTGAAATATGGTAGGAATAAAAATGTAATAACAGTTGTAATTGTATATGTTCACATAATTACTATCTACTTCCTTATAATTAATTCAGCTACTTTCGTTTCTCTGAAATGCTTTTTTTTCCATTTGTTTTATGCTTCTTTAACTCCTTTGAGGAAATTACTGCTCTGCGTTTGACCCTTCCTATTCACAGTTAACCTTATCAACTCGCAGTGAGCTGATGGAGGTCAAGTGCCTTGCTTGCAGTGGTGACGTGTGGGCAGTGGGGTTCGAACCACTTCACTTCTCTAACTTTTAGTCCCCAGTGAGATTTTGGGCCCACAGGAAGAACATGCAGCCTGGACTCAGACTGGAACTGTTCTGCAGTGAGGCAAGGATGCAAACCAAGACAACGCCATGCAGGTGGAGCTTCTGCATTTCACTTTGAAAGCAAATGTATCACGTTATCGAGTACGTTGACAGATATGTATAGATTTACACGGTTTTCAGCACAACTGCTTACTTTCCATCTGTGTGCATTTCCATCTCAGGATTTAATTGAACACTGAGTTCCATGTGAATGTCCCAATCCTTTCATGTGACTGCTGCACATGCATTTTTTTTTTTTTTTTAACTTATGTAAAAGTATTTTTCTCTTCAGATCTTTGCATATCGCCCATCTCGGGCATCTGTTCGACTTGTAACTTCACTTTGCAGTGCGGATAACTCTGAACATCCAGCCGACTCATGAAGAACTATGCTCAGCGACAAAAAGAACGAGGAGTCCTGCGACAGATGGCAAAGCCCCACAGAGATGTGATCTCAACGTCGTGGAGTCCGTCTGCGAGGAGGGAAATGAAACGGCCTCAATGCGCACGACAACTGCGGCAAGTTTTCCCGGATTCCTGGAAGAAAAACACGCCTGCCAAGCTTGCAAAGCCGTGTGCAGGAACACCTGAGAGACGTAGTGCTGGTGCAAAACCAGAGTGGTCACACCAAATCAGTGTTTTGAAACCCTGCCCCGCATGTTTTTATGTTTCCCTGATTTAAATGTCTGGGTTGTTATCAGGCGTCTGCAGAGCTTTATGATGGCTCGCCTTTAAATCAGGTGTGTTGAAGCAGGAAAACATGTAAAATAAATGCAAGGCATTGGCTTCCTGAGATTGGGTTTGAAACTACTCTGCAGTAAATATTGATCAGCTTAAGATGGAAACCTTCGTAACAGAAACTGGAAGATGTCTACATCGTTTTGTCTCGGTATCATTAAAAAGTAAAGTAGACAAGACCCAACACAGAAGTGTAAATACAAGTGAGAACTTAAGCTTGTTAAATTTAAGTATAAGGGAAAATTACAGAGAATGTTGGAAACAGGTCGCTCACGGTCTGCATAAGGCGAGTTAAAATCTTTGATGAGGATGCAACCAAGGAAATTTCTGATGATTTTTAATAGTACACCAGATCTCATCCCTTTAATGAGCCTAACCTTTTTTCTAATAGTTTTAGTGTCAGTGATTTTTGTGAGAAATTGTCTGTTTTTTATGAACATGACCCCGGGGCAGAACAGCATCCAAATGAATGCGGACAAAGTCGAGAGCCTTTTCAGGAGTTTGAAGGTCAGGAGAAGCTCCGCTGCAGATGGTGTCACAGGATGAAAAGCTGGCGAATATTTTTTGTTGTATCTTTAATCTTGTCTCTTCACCTCCACATTGTCCCTCATCTTTGGAAACACTCCTTGCACCTTTGCCAAAGAACAAAGCTCCAACGTCTCTTAATGACGACAGTCCTTCGGGCCTCACCTTTCTCGCCATGAAGTCATTTGAAAACTGCTCCGAGAAATCAGACTCCCTCCTCCCAGAGTTCAGAGAGGTGTAGATGATGCAGAGGGCACCATTTTCATCCTCATCCATAGATGTGTGTATTGTATGAATAATGTTTTCCTTTTGAGTGTGTTTCACTGCTGGGTGTACAACACATTGCCTCTATGATATATTAAGTTGACCTTGACCTTGAATGAGCTTCAGTTACCTTAAAGACTGCCTGAGATGGGTGTTAGAAATATTGCCACATGCAGAAGTTGTTTTTCTACAGTGCTGGTGTTTACACGCACATTTTTTTTTAAAATATATTTTTAGGAAGAATTTACTATGAGGTGCACGAACAGAACGGCCCTTTTCAACAAACGTTCATTCCCTGAGAAAATATTATTATAAGCACAGCCTTTTTTTTCTATATTGTAGCTTTCTCTTCAAAGACACCATGCAGAGGTATGATTCATCCAGTGAGCATCTGGTAGCTTGCAGAATCCGGGGCTGACTGAATGCATCACAGGCTGCCTGATGGACGTAACATGGAGCCACAGATGATTGATAAGTCTGGTCTGACCTGGGAGGACATGCCGTGGCAGGGGTAGAGGATGGCTTTGTCGTCGTCCTCAGAGCCCTGATCCAGACAGTAGCCACTGGCCTTGCTGTTTCTCACCTGAAAAAAAAGAATGCAGTCTTAGCACTGAATTTATTTTTTTTATATATATAGTTAAAATCCTGAAAGCCCTTGAACTCAGTATGTTGTTCCTTTTCCTCCAGTACTTCACTGTTTAGGCCCATTCTTTCCACCAACACTTCCATTCCCAGACTCAGCAGACATTTGGCAAGAAAGTTGTGATAAATTCACTGTGCACCATTCGCAGAGTTGAACACTGGACAGCTGGCATTTGTCAAGCGGACCGACACATGGCTTGGAATAAATGCTAACGTTCATCTGCTGGATGGAAGAAGGATTTTGCTGAGTTTACAGTTTATTTCTACTGCACGTTCTCCCTCTTCTCTCTTGGCTGGGCAGATCCTCCACCTCCTCCACTGTTACTCCAACAACCCTCTCCATCCAGGGACCTTCTCTGAGGTCTTCCTCTTCTTCTCCTGCCTGACTGCTTCATCTCCAATATCCTCTGCACTGTTCCACTTTTAATAATGTCCATCCTGGTAACTACCACCGAAAGCCTCAGTTATTAGCACACGTTAGGGCTTAAGGCTTCAGGTGTTGAAAACACAGCAGATGGATGGAGCATTTCAGAATATCATCGAGCCGTGAGGATATCAGTCATGGTTTATCTCTTAGGAGAGCATTTTCAGTCTTTGTTAATCCTGGACATGGAGATTCATACTTAGCTAAAATAAGTCAAGCGTGTTCAGAGAGAGGATTTTTTTTTTTTTTAATCAATTGCCAATAGCTTGATATGGATTTTCTCAGTTCTTTCTGAACGATCTACGGTTTCAGTCCTGATGGGACGTTGCACTGCCATATGTCAGCGAGTGTGGATTCATTATGACTCACTCACCGCAGCAGGCTTCACAGAGCTATCATCTGAGACTAATGGCTTTGGCATTATAAGTTCTCATAATCATCCCGGTGCCTGGTTGCAGGTTTTTCCCCTTCCTGTCCACCCTGCCTCCCGATGATGGTGTGTGTTGAGCGTGAGCTTTGGTTCTGTGTGATTTGAATGCATATGGCTTCATTTCCAGGACATATCTATCACGCGCTGTTGTCAGGCAAAGTTCCACTCGGCTGGTCTGGTCAGCATGGCCGAGCAGCGGGCCTGACGCCGGGTGACAGATGAAGCTCGCTGCTGCTGCGGCGGCGGCTTTGTGGCAATACGGGGAACAGTTTCCCAGCTTGTCAACACATCTGAAATAGTGCCACTTAAGTGGATGCCCGCTTTGAGGAATCCATTAGCTACACTCTGGATCCAAAAGAGGAAGCAGTGGAAACAAATCTGCAGGATAACCCCTGATATTCACCGACATGCAGAACATATCGACTTTCTTCTGTTTTCAATTGTCAAAATTGATTTATTGAAAAACAATACATTTAAGCAAACCTCTAAATCTCGCTTGACTAAAGAGTGAGCTGAATTCTTCAGCCTGTCATAATCCTGCTTTCTCCTCCCACTGCGCTGAGTGTGAAACCAAGCCCACAACAATCAACTTGGAATGGAGAGCTAATAAGTGTTTAATTAAAACTCATCATGGCGAAATTGCGTTGAATCCTGTGTGGTGGCGCTGCATCACTATGGCAACAGCATATGTTTTCCCATCACTGTCAGCTAAGGAATTGTATTTATTTACCTCTCAGTATAATTTTGTTTGATGTAGATGGTATGAACCCATCACTGTGATGGTGTTTAGCTGCTTCGGCACTTTTCCACTTGTGTATGATCAATGCTCGCCTGCATGAGTTTGTGCAAACTAAAAAATTTATCACCAACTACTAATGTGTTTTTAAAGGGAAATATTGCTCAAAGAGACAGACTGTCCTCATATTGCCTAACTCTCAAATTAATATGTTCACCACACCTCATTTTCTGCATCTATCATCTGAGGAATCAAATTAACTGCCTCAGTGTTTGCATCCTTTTCAAATCATGGCTTTTTTTTTTTTTTTTTTTGGCAATTACATCACCAGTAATTCCATTACACACAATGACACAGCAGAATTAACACGCTCTTTCTTTCCAATAATCCTTTTAAAAAGTATTGTCCTCACCTCCCCATATGTGATTGTGTTGTTGTAGATTCGCATCTCTGGGTAGACATGTTCCAGGTACCAACGGAAGCTCCGACACTGGAGCCGTTTCCTCAAGGCCAAGCGCTCCGAGACATCCCCAAAATCAACCCCAGGGTTCTGTCAACAAATAACGCAAAACAAAGACAAAAAAAAAAAAAAAAAACCTTCTTAGCCGGCAGGCACTTTACTTACTAGAGTACGACCTGCTGGAGAAACGGAGGATACAAGATTGTTGAGGAGCTGAGAAGACACAATGAGCATTTAGTTAAGAGATGGATGGATGCACCTGTCTATTGGGACCTTCATTGTTCTTTCATTAGACATGATCTGTGCAGAGCAAATTCTAATCAGCTGTTTAATTATGAGCCCTCACGGCCATGTCTGCATTATGGAGGTGGCGTTCCAGATTGATTGGGAGAATACCTAATGGCTGCACTGCCCGGCTTTGAGGCCTGATGCAAATGCACGCACACAATAAACCCATATCAGTATGTACATATACAGTGGACTGCTTAAGTGTACATAAATATGCAAATAACACCTCATGCTGTATATTCTTGGTAAATCTGCACTGCATGCATTCAAAAGGACAATGGTCGTCCTATTGAAATTAATGCAAAGGCATACGCTTACACTTATTTGTGAAACTGGTATATGACCCGTAAAGGTTTCCAGTCTCCTTGCCTTAGCCTACGGCCAGCTGCTGAACTTATTTTCAAACATCTGTTACTAATGAATTCTACTTGGAACTCTGCACTTTTTTGCTTCTATAAAGCGACGCTAACAAATGCATTCAATTTCACAGAGCTGTTGTGGGGTATTTGGGCTTGGGGTTGGCTTCTGTGGAGAATCATAAAGCAGTACCCCACCAAAGTAATTGTGCTCTCAGCAGGTACCTTAGACAATAACGAGAATCTGTGATTGGATGTATGAGGGGGCTGAGGAAGGAGGAGGGAGTGTTAGATGGAATAATCCCAGTGTTAGGTCTTTGTACTGTACACAAAATAACTCTGCGCCACAGGACAGCTGGGGTAATAACATGCCATGCCACTGTGTTTGTAATTACACACAGGAAAGGATGGAGCCTGATTGGCTAGTTTGTCAAAGTTGTCCCCCCTTCAACGACTCCACCTCCGTTCCTCCGTTCCCTCGTTGCCACTTCTCACTTCCTTCTCTTGTAATAATTTTCGGGCCCCATTTGCAGATGACACCCGGGCATCAGCGGCACATCGGATCTGTGTGAGTCTGCCTCTTACTACCATTATTCAGTTAATATCATCAGCGCGTTGTTTTGAGGGCTTCACTGACGTCCTTCACTGACAATCACCTCATTTTGCACGGCTGAGGAGGCAATTAGGATTCAATATAAAACTCTTTATTAACGAAAGTAGCTGTTTATTATTTTGCAGCCCATCTCAAAAGACCCTTAAAAGCAATTAAGCTATACTGATGCGTATGAAAACAGACTGATTAGATATGAGGCTCGTCGACTTCACTCGGTGTACCCCTCTCATCTGTTTGGAGTGAGACTCCGCTGCTTTCTGGCTCTGCCTTTTGCTCTGCTGCCAGTGTGAAGGTCAAGTGGGATGAAATCTGAATTTTGAATTTCTATTGACTCGTGCCTCCGGAGGCCTGGGTTGCTTGTCTGAATGCGCAAGTGGGTTGGGAGGAGATGGAGGTAACGGGAGCTCTGGGAACGAAGAGGGGGGAGTGATCTAAGTTGGAGAAAAACTTACATTCATGGGAATGTTCCAGGCCATGTAGACGTGGGATTTGTATTCATCCATCCACACCTCTGCGGCTCGCAGCGCGTTGCGCTTAGCGTAGTAATCTATATCATTGTTGTAGGGCTTCTTGGTGCGCTCGATGTGGGCCACTCTGGCGCATGGCAGCACTTCCATGCTCCCTCCACACTGCCACACCTAAGACAGGAGAAAAGCAGAGGACGAGTCGATGTTTCAATCAGACACGGCTTTGCACCGGAATTCCTTTGCTGAGCCTCTTAAAAACAGACAAACGTAATGGGAATTCAGGAGGATGCCTACTGTCTGAGTGGAAATTAAACTCCCAGCTATTGCTCAGGAAAAGAGTGCAGCCGAATCAGGCTACAGGCTTTAGGATTAAAGGATTATTCTAGTTTAATGCAATTTTCTAACTTCTTTCATATTTGTGGCCATTATTCCTATTGCTCACGACGGCGTCGTACACAGAGGTAATTGCTAGGCAGTAATGAAAAATGTCACAAATATGGAAACTGCAGAAGATTGATATTGAGTCCAGCGTCATCCACAGCAGCTTGTAAACCTCAAGGGATGCTGTGTTCAAGTCTTTGAAATCCAGGCTGAGAAATAAGCTAATAAATAGATTCTTCTTGTGAAAAGTTAGAAGATACTGTGAGAATGACGTAAAGTGAGGATGATCCTGGAATAAATGTATGGATCATTTCCAGTGCTGATTTGAATTAATCTTTCATCCATAATAAGTTATCATTTTCTACACCAGCCTTCAGTCAGAGATCTAATGAGGATGTCTTTGGGTTGGATTTCACTGGAATGAAACCCAACATGCAGAGACAGGATCAAAATCCTTTACTGGATGAGAAGTCTGAAGTAATTGACAGGAAGAAAAAGATCTCTTTGCACCTCAACACTATAACTAATTAGAGGACAGAGATTATTGAACAATCTGTTGTTGTTGATACTAAACAGGACGGAGGATGAGGTTCTCTTTCTAACATTTTGGCTCCTACTTACACACTTTAATCAGCAGCGCACCCATCAATTACTGCCAGCCACCGTGGACCGATACAGGATACTTCCAGTACTAACTTTGTTTGTCAACTCATTTTATCAGATGGAGTTTGTTATCATTTGAGGCATACAGAGCCCCTTTGGGTTTCAGGATTGTTAGAAAGAACTGAGGTGAGCTCATTAATTCATGACCTAATTCTATGTGCTTGTTTTTCACTGAATCTTTACAGAGTGTTAATGTAATTTTCTGCCATGAGACAATCACAAACAAATTACAGACTTAAATTATTTCTGTTTTAAATTGACCTTCTGTTCCTTCTGTTCTGCATCTGTCCTGGCATTTCATTCAAAGTAAAAAGTGTATTTACTACCTGGTAAGACTGGAATCATTTTTTCAGTGACTATCTGCTTATGTGACTTAGCCACTGAAAACGCAATGCTTTAAAAAAACGGCTTCAAGGTGGAACACAGCTATGAAATGATCACTCACCTAAAGCTTCTGTTCTAAGTTTTGGTGTAAATCAAAAGGCCACGACCCAAAGATGTGGCTCCAGTGGGTTTAAATGACAAGTCCCTAACAGTACATGTACGGTTTTGTGTATAAATAAATGTGACAATGTCTGCAGAACAACTGTGTCTAATACACCAACACATCGGTAAGCTGAGACCGCTTGTCCACTACAGTTTTGCACAGATAATTCCCACTATTTGATATTCATACATTTTAAATCTCAACACAAGATGCAATAAATGTGATTGGTTTCCTCACAACTCTTTCATGACATCTTTAAACTATACAGATACTAAATTGGTAGTGCATTTGTAGGTGTTACTATGAATTATTTTCTGCTGAAGAAATGTGTGATAAATGGACTGGTCGTCTGTGATTCATAAATGCAGTACTCACAGCTGCCTATGAGACGGAAAAAAAAAAAATCCTGACATCATGCGAGTGTGGCAGAGGAGCGATATATATAAAGCCAGGCAGTAAATAAATGTCATCTTTAAAAGCATCAATCAGATGGGAAGCTATTGATTGATTGCAGACTGGAGGAAACTGTGACCCCTGACTAACATATTCAAGGCAAGAAAATCATGACAGACACTCAGGCCGCAGTGAAACAGTCATTTCTCAGAAAGAAGCCAAAAGATTTTAATTTTAAGTCTACTCAAATTAAAAAAAAAAAAAATCCATCTCTGACAGCCTCTCTTTGTATCTGTGAATCCATACACACATTAGCAGAGCAGCTCTGGAAGTTACATCACATTGCCGGAGCATATGGTAATGTCCTTCCAACCGTATAAAGTCGCACCGCCTTCACTACCCACGGTCTCTTAATGACAATTGCCACAATGCCTAACAGATGTTCTCACCCATTAACTTCTCTCTGACCCCAAAACAGTACCCCCCACATGGCCTTTAAGAGAAGCACTGGCACAGAAATAATTTCTCAAGTACGAGCAGATCAGGGCTGGACTGAGAGCTGAAATGACCCCGTTTATGAGACGGGAGTAAAAATGCCTTCTGCTGCGGGGAAAGTTGCCAATCACCAATTTTTTTCTTTCTTATAAGTAAGCTACAAACAGTGAGCAATGATTGTTTTTTTTTTGGCTGTGCACTCTGACAGTATCTTTACCTTTCAAAAAAAAAAAAAAAGTAAAGTTTTACAGCTGTTAAAATGTAAAATTTGAGCTACAACCCTGCTCTGTAGGAGTCTTAAACCAATAGATTTCACTCATCAGAGGACTTAGCAACAGCTCATAAAAAGCTACAACACTGTCTAAGAAGCAACGTGAATAGCTCCGCTGTGCACATCAATCAAAGTCAGCTGCAAGGACACGGCTCCACTTCAGCCACACATCCTGTGATTAGTTTGTCCGGAGCTCTTTACTCTGCACTGCATTCAGATCTGAATGAAACCTCAGTGAAACTACGGAGGACCTTGTTGGGAAGGGAACTGAAACCTGCTCTTCACAGACTGACGGCAGCATTCGGATGTCAACAGGTGTTCAACGATGGTTTGAATTAAATAAAACTTGACAAGTGAGAGCATACTGTTAAAACACTAAACAGCATCTGAAGACGTGGTTTCTAAAATGTATCTTGGGGAATCAGTTTTTTGGGATTAAAAATTATACACTGACAAGCAAAGGAAACCGATTTAAGTTAGCAGAAAATCGATGATCAGTCCCGATACGTGATTTGACTTTATTCCTAACTCCACCCTGGGGTGCAGACTTGCTGGGATCTGGGTCGACCGTCCCACCTGTCTTCCCAGGTGGGTATCAGCTCTGACTTTGGTTGGCAGCTGGATGAACAACGGAGGCGGTTTTGATTGATTGTTTTAAAAATCCTGCGAAAATTGTGCTGAACTGGCAAGACTGAAGACGAGGGAGTCTGTGCTGATCTGTGGGGCTGAGGGGATTTGGTGACAAGCTGCATGGACCAGGACTTGATCTTTGCGTACCTGACTGTGTTCGCTTCTGCTTCGATGTTGAAACTGCGAGCATGAAGACAGTGCAACTTATTTGAAGAGTGATTGTGGTTTAAACCTGTGGACCCTGAAGCAAACGGAACGGATCGGGACAGATTTTTTTGGTCTCAGACAAGAAATGTTTCCAGATCCGCTCTGTCCGCAATCAAGGCAGATAGAATCTATGTATCCCAGATCCTGGCCATATTGAAAAAACTCTAGATATTTCTCGGCTTGTCCAAGGAGGTCCAAGACTTGCATTGATTCTGCCTGTTTGCGATGGTCAAAGACTATTTTGGACAGATTTATGCCTCAATGACCAACAGGAGCAACGCACAAAGTCACCTGACTACGGGAGCTGATAAAGGGAGAAATCATGTGGGTTACCCATGAAAAACAATAAACAATCTTTGAGATGGTTTAAAACAAAAAAAAAAAAAAATCTCAATGTCACTGTCAGTGAGTCCTATGAGAAAGTTTTTCTTTCAGCAAATATTGCTCAAACAGGTGTGAAACATCCACCTTTAGGGATGATTTTCAACTGAAGTGCACATTTGCACATTTGGTGCACTGCAACACAAACTTGGTGTGTATTTCTGGCAGCTCGGCGGTGTGTGTAGGATTCACACAGGATAAACTCCTGCACCGGGCATCGCGTTCATTGTAATTAAGGAACATGCCACCCAGGGAAGCGGTGCGGCTCACTGATGTCTTTTATTAGTTTACACACACACAGCTTCATGGCAGAGAGGAACACAATTCATCAGACTCTGGATGCACAAATGCTTGTTGGCAGGGCGGATTCGTCTGTGGTTTGAAGGAATTCGGTGACGATTGGAACATTGAAAATTCAATTTTGTGAAAGATCCAACAGTACAGTGCATCTTGGAATGTACCATAACGAATGTAACGGTTCTTAAGCGGATGACAGTCGGTTCCCAAGTAAATTTTCATCACCTACCAAAGAGTCTGTTACCGCTCAGCTTGTTCCTCTGAGGACCCAAAAAGCCAAATATAACCACCTGAGTCAGTCGTATCAGCCTGTGCTCCTGTGGGCAGGTGGTGAGTTCGAAAGTTCAAATCAGCAAGCGTTCAGTCAACGGTCAAGTGTGCAGCAGTCAAACCATTTTCTAGCAAATTTACATGTTTCTCTAATGCTTAAAGGCGTAAGAGTGCTAATGTGTTTAATTCTATGTTAATACAGTAATTGGAGCCATCTGTCCGCTGGTCCGCTCAGCCTGGAATCCTCCGTGGCGCCGGCTGCATCGGTGGTTAAAGAGTTTACTGGTGCTGACCTGAGTTTAAACACCTCCATCGACGAGCTGACCCCTCATCCTCACAGCTGACAATCCACAGTGACCCTGGCCTTAAAAGAAAATCCATTAGTACTTTAGGAGAGGCTTTACCTGCTTTGCTGCCGCCCATGACAAGTGCTGTTTTTCCAACAGCAGCTTTCATGGTTGATGAATTTGTGTGGGCGTAAGTGCAATGCCAATTTAACGGTAAATCTTTAGAGTCTGTGCGGATCCCACCCATCACCTTTAGAAACAGTAAGCTCTGTATAATTCTACCATTCATTAGTTTCCTAATCCAGACTTCCTGTTTAAAAAAAATCAATAGAGTGTGTGAGTGAATGTATCTTTGTGTGTTGAATGCTTATGGATACTTATGAAGCACCCATGGATAATTGAAAATGTGTATATGTGTAATTGCTGTTAGTCTCGCACTAAAAGCAAATTGCAGATCAATATTTCGTCAACCACTTCCAGAAGGTCAGAAACCTATTAGCTAACTGGGCTTGTGAAACACATTATAGTTTCTTTGCGTCACAATTAAATGGCTGCAGTGCTGCTGGACAAAAATAACACCATTTATTTTCATGGGGATGGTTGAGCAGAGAAATGGTGGTTTTGTTTTTTTCTCCAGAGCAGCATGACATCTAATCTTAATAAAGATAATTTGTTTTTAATTATACATCACAACAGGATGTGTTTTCTATTACTAACTAACAAAACTAAAAACTATCAAATAGCTCATAGGATTACGTGAAATGCTTTAATGCGTGCCGATATTTCTTATTGTAGATGTGTTGTTATCGTTTTATGGAGTAGCAAATTACATTGCAAGTCTTCCAGCACAAAAAATTAAAAACAAACTATTTAATTAACCTGAGTGTTTCTCCAATCCACAAGCTTGTGAAAGGACCAAAGCATCTCAGATAAAACTCGATACATCAGAGAATAAAGATAAAAAGGATGCTGACCCACTTCAAAAAAGAAATTACATTTATAATTTTGGCATAACAATGGTATACAGTGGTACTCAATGTTACACTATCCAGTACAACACTGTATTTCAACTTGTTTATAGCATTTCTCATGTACCTGAGGTTAGAATCTCGAAGGATTTCGAAGCATTCACAATTATCTCACATATTTGTATTTGATGACACCGGCTTTTGTAATACAGTGACTTTCTGAACAAAGCCGTTCTGAGCAAAATCCAAATTTTATGCGGATGACACTCTTATTTGACGTACATCGATTCATCTTCACAGTTTAGTCTACATCTCATAATGGCAGCATTATGCAGGGCAAAAAACAATCCCAGTCATCCCTTTGTTCTACAACTTACTGCAGCTTTCCTGTGGATCTGCTTCCAGACCTGGAATGGGAAACAACCAGAACCCATCAAATTCAGACATCCAAATTGCCTCAACAGGCTCCTGACCATGTGGAGGCTCGACACGCTCGACTTTGCATTTCTCCTGGATGATTGAGAGACTGACTGCGTCACAGTGAGATCTACTACCATGCAGAGGAAATTGACTGTGACTTGTATCTGCAGTCTGATTTTTTTGGCCACCCAAAGGTTCATGGAAATAGATCAACTAATAAACCGAGAGTTTTGCTTGAGATCTCAGCTCCATCTTTAGCACAACAATCTGGTACAGCAGCCGCCCTACTACTGCCAATCTTATGATCTCTCTTCCCATCGCTCATGAATAAACCCCAAGATGCTCGAACTCCTTCCCCCGGGGAAGCTTCCCACTTCTACCTGGGGAGGGCTCAACATCTTTTTCAAGTAGAGCACCATGGACTCAGTTTAGAGGAGCGGATCTGCATCTTACTTGCTTTGCTCCTGACAGCGAACTGTTCCTGTGCTTGCTGGAGGCCCCGATGTGATGGTGCCAAACTGGTAACATCAACTCCAAACAGCAGAGATGCCATTTTCCAACCCCCACCAGTCCAAAACCCACTTTGATTAAATCTGACTTTGTGCCAGATAAACAGCAATGAACCCACCATACTGTCACGCATTTGTTGAGAATCCCTTGGTGTACCAACACGGCGGCCCCATTGAAATAAATCAGAAAAATGTGTGTTTTAAAAGCATTAATGCCACCAGCCCCATTCTAAAATTAAATTCCGATTTTAAAGGCATCAGTTCATTACCTTTTGCTGTTACAATCTCACCTCAGATGGACTCCATTATCGCTTGTACAACAACAGAATTTGCAGACCTAAAGCCTGAATGCTGCAATTATTGTATAGTTGGACACAGTTTGTTGTTTTCATCTTGGCTTCTGTTCTGTACACACGTCATTGAACCGCACCAATCTCGAAAATGGGTTTCACAATTTCCCTGTGCATGTGAAGAGTGCAGCAGAGCAGACAGACAATTTCAATGCAATAGAGAGCATCTGGCAACAATATAACCTTTATTCGCTTATGAGACTTGTCTCATGATGTGAAAAGCTAATCACAAACTGCTAACTATAGAACAGAGCCAGGGGATGGGGGAGGCGGGGGTACATTTCTTTCCTTGATTTAACAGCAAACAACCAGGTACAAGACATCTGCGGGGAGTCAACTCTACGTTTGAGGATCATCAGTGCTGATGTGACCTTTGTCAACGCATGAGAGAATCGCCAATCGGATGATCTGGAGGAAAACCAGGTGGTGCACAGCAGACTGCCAACTAAAACAGCATGTGTGTTACATTCCAGGACTGCTTATGACTTTATCCTGCAGCCTCCATCTTCATAAACAGCCTATAGACGAAGCATCAGCGGAACAAATCAGAGAAAAATGGCAAATATTTTCCTCCTCAACAATAAAGACGTATTTAGGTTGAGCGTGCGTTTGCGTTCCTGCTGGAAAACATATTGCCACCCTGTTGAGAGCACCTCTGCTGACGACAACCTTTTGCTGTACTCATCTATTCATGAATAGTCATTCATGCTAAATATAGGGAGCTGTTCTTTATGCAGCTCTGTGGTTATTTGTTTTTGCCTCTTCTAATAAAATCAGAATACTTAAACAAATTTAAGCAACAAAATAAATAAAAAATCATCCAAATAAATGCAAAACACAGGTCTGAATCCATATCAAGCAATGAATAGCATCTCTGTACTGGAAAAAAAAGACGACAACAACAAAGGTTTAAAATGGGGAAAACATGTCCCAGTAACAGTTTGCATCTTTAAATATTCTAATAGTATGGAAATTACCTCCAATCTAAATACCAAATAAGACTGTTTTAATCTCCTTTCCTCTCCTGGCATCCTCCTGCACGCAGGTCCTGAAGAAGGCATTTTTGGAAAGTCCATTCGGAGGTGACCCTTCATAAAATTGCAGGCCGCGTCAATAAGTGAAAGCACTTAACACAGAGTCCTCTGATGTAGTCGTAATGTAATTGCTAATTAAATTTAATTGTCTCTATACATGTAGTTAGTTAATTGTAGCTGGACCATTTGTGTGATAAGCTCTATGAGGCTACAGAAAACATGAGCCATAAAAAGCATAAAAGCTATTAAGAGCAGTAAACAGGTTTCCGTCAGCGCCATTACACAGTACACTCAACAAATGGGAAATTGTGGCAGGCAGAGGCTCAAAGACAGGCATGTGGGCAGGCCTGGGAGTTAACTACCTCACTTAAACCACATTGTTAGACACAAATATACTCATATAAATGAATAAAACAACACAACGAAAACAGAAATAATGGCTCCACATTAGTGTCTATAGCCTTCAATTAGCCAAAACACCAAACTGAACATTTAAATTCACTTTCCATTGAATTACCGAACCGAACCACCAGAGACCGAACTACTCAGTTTATTGTTATTGGGTGTTAAACAACAACAAATACTACATGTACATATTCTGGAGGGTTGACTATCTTAATAAATTCTTTAACATTAAACTATCCTTGTGTTAGAAGGCTGCATGAGCAGAGGAGCGAAACACAAATCAGGTCCGGACCAAAGGCCATGTTTGAAAGATCCAGCAGGAGGTGAAACAGGGAATCCAGACAAAGCGAAAGCAAAAAGATCCAGCTATGAGCTTCAGATTTGACCGAAAATGACATATCAATCCAAGCGACAGCAATGCTGCACCAAAAGCAATTTTCTGATTCAGTAAGAGGCAAAACGCTAGACCACGTCCACACTGTCATTTTACTTTCATACCAAACTTTTTCCCTGGGGAAATAGAGCAAATGTTCACTATTATTTACTTTAATTTAACTTTTGAAAGCACTGGCAGTGTACATGACGTACATAATAAAGTTGTTATTCTTATCTGGTAATTAATTTCGTAGTGGTTATCACCTCAGTGGTGGTGAAATTGTACAGCGGAACCTACTGTTGTGTCCACGTGTCAGAAAGAGATGTTAGAAAATGGCTCACAAACAGAATAAAGTGCAACACAGATACAAAGCTGACTGGTATATGACTTTAACAGAAACACACTGGTCGTAAAACACATGTTCATTATGACTCAGTTACAGACGGAGTTACTCAAACCATGATCTAAATGTTTCTCAACTTGGCAAAAAAAATCCTTTGCAAACTGATAACAAGGAGAACGAGCGATTAAACAGCTGAAATAGACTATAGGAAGAAGCCGACAGGTGAGATAGTAGCAGTATCTCCTTTATGGCAATACTAATTCATCAAAGCTAAATGACATTATATCACACTACAACTTAAAAAAAAAAAGACAGAACACAATGTGTTTCTGTGTGAAGAGTGTGAGAGAAGATGGTGAAATACATGAGTTTTTCTGCTCTCCACACCTGAACGGTCCTTCGTACGACATATGACTGCTGCTGCCGCCGCTGCTGCAGGATTTGTGACACCGTCTGGCAATCCCACAAGCACATCTGCTAGAATGTACTGCCGCCTTTAAAGCCCTCAAAGTGCAACCTTTTCTAGGTTTCAAGGATGATATTACCCATTAGACTCTTTTTCCCCACCAGTGGTCAAAATGGAAAGTAGAGCAGACGAGAAGGAGCCAGTGAGCGGCTCAGAACCCAGACTGAGATGATGAAAAGCCGCGCCGAGGTCGTCTAAGTCTTTGTAGCATGCCCCATCCACCTAGACAGCTGACACATTTGACAGACAGTGGAGAAAATTATCTTCCAGTACCAAATAGCAGCCTGAGGTTTGCGCAAATGAGTGCAAGAATAGCATGAGGTCGGTCAGAGTTCATCTGGACCTCATTCGACCACGCTCTGTCCATGTACGTATCTATTAACGTTTTGAAAAAAGAAGACGACACAGCGCGTTGAAGAACATGGAGATGTTGCATAAAGCTCTACTTTGATGTTTCTTCTTCTTCTTCTTTTAACACATTTGCCCTTTGCATGACCCTGATGAAACTCGGCAGACGATTTCAGCGTTCGAAGATAGCTCAAAATGTAAGCTTTCTTGCACTTCGTCTTGTAACAATAAATACAAAGGGATCACCTATGGAAGAGCGAGGACTCTCAACATGTGTGATGAGCAATGTCACTTATTGCGCCAAAAATCAATGTGTGACGTGTTGGTCTCTGCTTATGGACAATCACAAACATCAGGTTATTGATGGTTTGGACTCATATTGCCGTGAGTGATATGGATTGAACTTTGAAGGCTATTCACAAGTTAACAAAAGAATGATTTTCCTACCTGAGGTGTAATACTGTAGCCTCAGTGGTGTACGTGCACGCGTCTGTTTCTTCGCAGAGCGGTATGAAAACGCTTTAATTCCTCCTGTCGTTTGCTCCTCTCCATATGGAGTCGAGGATAATTACGATGTGTCATTACTTCGCTGTAGGCAGAACACTGGGATTTAATTCACTCTTTTTACTTTCTAGCAGCAGTATTTTTTTAGTATCTCACCCATTTTTAAGCAACTATCTGCAATGCGTTTTATTAGTGTCCTTAAAGAAAGGAGTTGGACCACAAACTGACCAGAGATGAGCAGAAAAACACGTATAAAAAAAATACATGAAACAAGAAAAAATGTCTTTCACATCAACATGACATCGTATAAACATTTTCAATTATTCTGAATATAAATCAATGAATGAAAATCTAAACTGAACTGCCTTTCGATAGTGAGTCGGCAGAAAGTATCCCAAATTACCACGAACTCTGAATACACAGTTTAAACTCCTGGAGACCATGTATTAGTAATCCTGCAGCAAACTGCCCCTCTGCTGGCCATCAGCTCCAACCACCAAATATTACCAGCCTGAAATTTTACCCCAGTTCACTCCGGCACACACTTTAATCCAGCAGCCGTACTTGAGCACACATCCAAGCTCCGTTCGCTGTCCTATCAGCTACTAAACACTATTTATCCAAAATCCCAGCTGTTCGGGCTCTGTTGGAGGATTAGGAATAAGAGAGCCTCTAATATAATACAAGAAATGTAGTATAAATATAAGCTCTGTTGTTGAGGTAAACTTACAGATATGTACAGAATGCATAAAAACAATACATCTATTTATTATGAAAAGCTTTGACTGCATGTCAGATGTTTGACACAGAAACATGAAATAAAAAGTACTTATGAATATGTCGCTGGCTGTGCTGCTGCAACAATGATGGAGAATAACAAAAGGAAGCTATTATAGTCATTTTCAGTTTTTCCACGCGCTGGAACTTTGAGAGGAGCTTCTCGTGATTCAGCAAGGGGAAAAAAAAAAAAAGCATTGTCATGTATGAGATTACTCATCACTAAGCTTTTGAAGTATTTTTCTTTTGTGTGTTTAGTTTCTGATCAGTATTCAGACGTTGGTGATTTAGTTCAGGACAAAGAGGATGCAGAGAGTTTGTGAGAGTTACCAACACAATCTACCAATGACACTCAACCAAACTGTAAAACTCACAAAGCTGAAAACCACAACAAAAAACGCTGGATTTGACAGTTTTGCACAAAGAATTTTAGTCCACAGTGTTTAGAAAAGTACGAACTACTATGAATTAATCTCACTTGACTTGCGTCTTGAATTTTAGCTGACGTTTAGTGAAACCCGGGAGACTTCTTTCAGGTTTATAACGGAGAAAGCTTCCCACCGTTACCTCGAGGGATGAATTCAACATGTCAGCTTAACAAATAAAGCCTCATTTATACAATGTTTTCAAAAAAAGACAGAAAAAACTATTGCGTTTTGGGGGTCATTTGCATGACGACATTGCTCAGAGCCACTGAAATTCCAACTTAAATTAATCCCTGAACAGTCTTTGCTACATTTTGACGGATATTTATTGTTTTCCTCTATTTAGTGAACGACTCTTAATTAAAATGTTCATTTAGTCAACAGAACAGTTATTCACCGGAAACATTTCTAGTAAGAATAACATAAGTTGTATTTGGGGAATTCTTCTTTGCCCTTCTTTTTACCTGAAAAGCAATCTTTTATAATTTCATATCTTTCTTTTGATGTTGTTGAATAATTGTAGAATGGAAATCCCATTTCTATGAAGTATCAAGGAATGCCGGCTGAAGCTGGAGGTTCGCCAGACTCTCTTATCACGGTTCTGAAGAAAGAGACATTGTCCGAGAGCTGTCTGAGGTGGAGTGGGCGCCTGAATAACCTCAGGCCATAAAAAAAACGATACTAAACAGAATAAGCAGCATATATTGAAAAAATATTCACCTTTTCCTCTGTATTTTTATTATTTTTTTAAGCGCTGGTGTCACTATCTCTGTAATGTTTATTCACACCATCACTAATTTCAAGATCTGAAAGCTGTGACTATCGCTTGGTTGCAAGTCATTTTTCAAAGCTGTTGTGTGAATGAGAAGAATATCAACATGAAAATATGGTGGCAGCACTGAAAGTAACAACACTCTTCGCTTAGCTATTAAAAGAAATGTATCAGCCTGCATCCAACACATCGCTCTCACATTTTTACTCTCTTGACCTTAAATGTGTGTTCACTTGATGTGTTGAATGTTTCTTTTTGTGCAACTTATAATTGTAAATAGTTTTAAAAAAGTTGTAATTAAGCAGAGATTTCCCAAAATGACATCTAATTTGTTCTAATGTCACCAGTTATTCACAATGCCAGTTTGGGGTATTAAGTGGTTTTCGTTGAACTAAAGTTAGAAAAGTACTTGTAAAAAGGACATGATGAGTTTTCAACTTGACTGCGTTAACTGTTAAAAACAGTTTGACATTTTCAGAAATTCATTTATCTGCCTAGTAGCTGAGAATATGATGGGGAAAAAAATAAATCAATCTTCTTGTTTGATTCCCGCAGAGAAACAGATTTGTGTATTTAACTAAATCTTCTTCCGCGTTTTAATTCCTATAACAAAACCTGCTGAACCGTCTGAGCTTTTCCTTTCACTGTTTGCATTGACGGCCTGCAGGTGATTTGTTGATAAAACACCAGATATGTGGCGGATGAGTGAGATTTGGACAGAAGCGGCGCTGGGCGGCTGCAGCGCGTCGCCCTCATGCCGGAGACGGAGACGTGGGCAGAGCCCCTCCCGATGCTCCGTCACTTCATTTCATACCTTCTCCTCCCGCCACTCCTGCCCCTCATGCACCCATTAAATGGAGAGTGTTGATGGAGTGATGGACAGATGCACAGGTCCTTTCAGCTGTGCCTGTCAAAAGCTAATTCCACCCAGTTGCTGCCCGTCGCCTTTGATATGCCAGCCGATTCAGCTGGTGCGGCCAAATCGGAGCTCTTCAGATTCTCTGGCCTTGTCGGATCACTTCAGGTTTTCAGCCAGAGTCTCAGACAGCCAACAGAGGCAATTACGTGAACAGATTAACTAATGCTCAGATAATGAAGGGGATGAGCCAATCTGCTTGTCGAGTGTTACTGTCTTCACTGGTGATGATACTGTCCGCCGAGAGAGCGTTTTGATGCCTCTCCTTACGATTCAATTCTCTTGAACGGTGAAGGAACGTGGAACGCACAATTCAAGTGAAATGATCTTAATTACCTTGTCAAAATGTGTTCAAATTAAGGTGGGAGTGTCTGCAGTCACTCTTGAAAGAGGATTTTAATGAAGTTTGTGATTCACATGGATAATAAGTGAGCTGACAAGGCCTGTCTAATTACTCATCCCTCTGGCCCTCAACACCAAAATGGCAACTCTCGGAGGTGAAGCTCACGCTCAGGAAGTCGCGGCATCTTCGCAGGCAATGCAGCAAGTCAACGTCAAACGATATGAGGGGAGACGCTTCACAAACGCACAGCGTGTATCATTGTGTAAATTATGGATGTTTACCTGGATCTGTGGGACCTGAAGAGACAACAAGACAATTTAAGTCTTGAATTATCGATGTACGGAACACAACAAAGCAGAAAATGCAATTGTCAACATGCTTTATCTCAGCTGATTCGATGCAAGCACTTGGATAAATTTCATTACAACACCAGCATATGCAGAGCCGCGCCGCTTTACCATATGTTGGCAGTAAGTCCTGCAGTCGCGGCTGCAATTCCACGGAGACAATACGCAATCTGTGTCTTTTTCAGCTACATCTAACCTGTCTTTGCTCCTGAATGCAGATCCAAGCAGGAACATGCCATAATGAAGCATGCAGTAAGTAAACCTGAGTCCATTAAACCCTAACGGATTGATTCCGTCACTAAATAATGCAGCATTGAAAGAGACAAATGCTCAATCAATATCCAATGCTATTGTTGCCTTTAGGTAGGCTTCGCTGATGGGAAGCGGATACTTCCTTGTTTGACTGGTAGGATGCAGTGAGGGAATGAATCGGGAACGAGACGCAACAAATTGTGCAAAGTTGAGTGTGAAGAAGTTTCAAGATTGAGAACAGACAACACTGAGCACCAAACAAAGACCACCACCATTCCATTTCTTTATATGTATTTTGTGCCATATGCAACCACCAGATTGAGCCCCGATTGAGGCATTTTTCCAGCAATTTCACACGTTAATCCCCCTCCATTCCAAGTGCGGCGGTCCTCGGTGTTCCTCCGAGGCCTCAGATTTGTTCTCATCTCTGAAATGACTCAGTTTGCTCGAAAGGCTTCACATATGGTGAACGCCCGCTGTCATTTTCTGTTTGATGGACATGGGCGCGCCGCTGATTCCGAAGGTGCCAGGATGGCTGGAGTCCACAGATGGCTGCGGCTCGTAACGGCGCTCCCGTCCTTTTCAAGGTGACTGCTTTGGCTGCGGAGGGCTGCGGGCTGGAGGAGGAGGCGAAGTGAAGCGCTGCTCACAGCCGCTCAGCTGTTGCACGCCAGAAATACTCGTGGGCGCAATCTGTGTGATCTGATTGTCGCCGTATGCCGGACGCACAGTGGAACTTTCTTCAAGGGAGAACTTTTGTTGCGGTGATGAATGGCCGCAGAGAGCGGCGCTCTTCCCAGCCGAGCCCGGCCTTATCAGAGTCAGACTTCCTTCGGGCTTATCAAAGCGGCTCGCGGAAGGTCATTGTAGCAGCAGACGACATTAACATTTACTGCGTTAAAGGATCGGCGTGGAGCCTTTTATTATCGTCACGTTATTACATTCCTCGTGAAAGTTGACAGCAAACAGCCACCTGGCACAAAAGGCTGATAAATCTAACAGTTGTGTGCTCGCCGTTCGCCGAGACGCGAACTGCAGAGGTGTGGACGGCGGCAGAAATGTGGCAAAATAAATGGATTTTTTTTTTCCCTCCCTGAGCGAAATCGCTGTCATTCAAATAGAGGAGAAAAATATTCCAGCAACGCGTGAGGCTCTGAATTCTTGTGCTATCTTTTATGAGTCTGCCACAGTCGCTGTTATAACTCACGGATTGAATCGCGCCACAAAACAAGACACAAAATGAAAGTTACGATTTATCAAAGTTACAGCGTTTTTATGTTCTGTGCTTTTATAAAGTTTCATCAATCTCCGCGAAGAAATCATTTCAGCTCAATAATCCATTCATTCATCTTTCATTCTCACTCCAGCCGGCTTTATGGCGGGGAGCTGCAGCCTCTCACGGCTGACACTGTTCAAAAGGCGGAGAACACACTTGACAGGTCGCCAATCCATCCCAGAGCTAACAACGAGAGGCCGGCAACCGCCCACACACACACACACACACACATTCACACTTATGGCCAATTTAGACCCACAGTCCAAAAACATGCAGCTCTTCCTGCTGCGAAGCAATGGAGGCAAGCCACCAGCACAGAAATCCCATTTACTCAACTCTTTCACAACAGCGTCGCCATGCTCTCGCATAGAACTGCACAGCAACGCTGCTGTAAAACTAAATATTCTTCCATAATCAAGCACAGAGACACGGGAGCACAGAAGCTCACACAAAGGCTAATCCTCTCACCTTCAGCAAATGAACACATCTGGAGTGTTTCGGCTCCCTTTCAGTTCATTTGTACAACACGTCCAGATGGCTGCTGGGGTTAATCAGCTGTGCTAAAGTGTCCAGGCTTTGACATTTGTATCAGTGAGGCAGATGTTCGCCGAGGAAACTAAGAACAACATCTGACTGCATCTACCAACTGCTAGCGAGCAGCACCTGTTAGGATAGCACCGGAAATAATGCTTGCTCGCTCATCAAGTGCACTTCCTGAGCCTTAAACGAAGATACCACCTGGAGAAAGAGGTGATCTGAGAGTAGTGGGCACTGTTCAAACTGTAGAATAATTCTCATTATAAAACATTCCTTCTCACTGCTTCTACAGCTAAATGTCCTGTTCTTTGTAATTAGCTTTCCGTTCTTGAATATGTCTCACTATTGGTGCATCCCGGGTCATTTGGTTTCCTCCCACAGTCCAAAAACATGTGTTCCAGGATAATCGGTGAGTGTGTGTGTTTATGTTGTGACGGACTGACGGCCTGTCCACAGTGCACCCTGCCCTCGGCCGTTATCACCGACCAGCTCATTCACTCTGTTTTCCCTAAACTGAAGCCAGAGCTGCTTTTATTTAAAAAAAAAGGTAGATCTCATAGTAATAAATTTGATAGAAATATGTAGAAATGCTAACACTGCATTTGGATGAAAAACCTTTTTGTAGAATTGCACCATCTAATACTGTTTATAGCTCCACACAAAAAAAAAAAAAACAAAAATTAAAAAAAAAATGGAGACCTTATTGCGATGTATGAATGTCAGTTGTAATGACTACAGCCATTTTCCTGCTTCACCTTCTGACAAGTGGTCATACGTGGTCATTTTTACTGCAGTTTATATTTTGGCTTCATTAAAACTATTACAAGTTGTTGACAGTTACTCGGTACATGATGGGAAAACAGAAATGTGACAGATTTTGCAGAAGCTGATGAATTTACTGATTTTTTTTTTTAACCATGAATAATCAAATATCTCAACTTGGCGAGTTTTGTACTTCAGCATATAAAACTGACGTGCTTTGATTTGTATTTGTACTGACGTTAAAAAATGTCCTAAAACTAAAAAGTCAACAACAACCCAACCATGTAAAGATTTGGAAATATTTCGATGACCGTCCTAATAAGTGCAGAAATAGCACACCAACAAAAAAACTCATACCGAAAATGATAAATGCACAAAGCTGTTTTCCTGTGAACGGTCGGTACACTCTAATATCTGAGCCCGGGATGCAGAGGGAACCGAGTGAAGTGTAATTATGTCCCGTTCCTGTCCTGCTGCTGGTCCTGCTCCACTTTAATTATCTCTCTTCTCCTCTCTGCTGAGAGATTATGACCGGATGCCTTCGGGCCCAGCCCAGGTGGTTATGGAGACGGGGCGTCGAGCAGTTATTTTTTTTGGTTCATTGCTCCTGAAAGGAGTTCCTGGCAAGTTTAATATATGTCACCAAGACGAGAAGGCCAGCGAAATCACGCTTCCTTGGACTGATTGAGTGGAATGTTATGAAAATCAGACAGATTACATTGTAAAAAAGAAAAAAAGAGGAAGGGAGACAGAAAAGCTTGGATGGCTTCCTGGTGATAAAGTGAGCTCATGGGCATATTGTGTTACTGTCAGATTAGCCTATTTTGGCAGATAACGTCAGGTTTTGGCTGGAAAAAAGTATGTATGAATCAAATTTGTGCAAGTCTTATAAAGACGTGCCAGACTGAATCATGCTAACCAACCAGAGGGCACGACTGAATTTGTCATTTGAGTTTGCTTTCATTGGGTTGTGAAGCTTTCTGGAGGTGCATTCAGCGCTGTGTCATAGATCAGGCCTACAGGAGACTTCATTAAAAAAAAAAAAAAAAAAAAATAGCTCTGCTGTCGGCAAAAAGTGTCCAATAAACAACCCGTATGCTCCTGAGATCGGAGCAAATCTTCGTGAACGAGACTCGATGCTGCAGTTTGGTGGATAGTTAGTCTTCTCACAGAGCACGACAGTGTTCAGCATTGTTTAGCATAATAATCCAAATACTTTAATCTGGTCCAATTAGGTTCTCATTCTGCCACTCTCATGAACCAGCTAATTAGGGAATTTTTGTTTGTCAGCCACAAAAAAAAAATCAGGCGCATGTATAATCAAAACAATTATCATATTCAATAGTATGAGACACTTAATGTACCATAAAACTCCTCGTTTTCAGTGAATAATAAGGATTTAACTGCTTTACTTCCACAGAACATCACTGTATCCTGAAAATGCGTCAAAGAGAGACGGAAACCGATAGAGTAGAATCCCATTCTTCAATGCAAACTGAATCATCTCACCTTTACTGGGTCGTATGTCTTGGGAGACGTTTTGCACCTTTACCGAGTGGCTTCATCACTTCATGCTTTTCGCTGCATTAGGAACGACAGAACTCGTGAACTGCTAATTTACACTGAGAATATACACAGACATGTAATCCCACTGAAACTACTCGAGTCAAGTGATTGAATCAAGGACATTATTGATTTTATCATAGTAATCAGTTTCTGTCAAAACATTTGTATTAATATGTGAACCTGCTTATTACAGGCCGTATGGATCTCTCTTTAGGATTAGCAGTATAGTAGAACCTAACAACGCTGTGTAATTTAAATAGAAACAGCTTGATGTATGCAAGTTTGACCTCGAGTTAAGGCTTCGCTGGGATGTATGTGAGCAGCAGCGACAGGAGCGACCCCGGCAGAGTGGATGTGGTATTATATTCACAGGTGGAGCAACCGCAGTATTACACCGGCGCCCACAATAACTCCGATATGAAAGGCAGTGTCCAGGTCCCCTGGAGATGCTATATCAGCAAAGCGGGATGGGTAGGAGACACATTACGAGATAAACTCATATTGACACTTCTGGCAGAATTCATCATTTCTGTCCCTAACCGTTTTTCTCTGTTTGCAGACGGAGCCTGGCGGTTCGCAGTACGCCCAGACACGCCATTTACAATCATTCACCGACCTAAAGACGCTAAATTTTTTCATTGCTTGATGGTGCAAAAGGATATTTCTCCAGTGTAGAATGACGTTCGCTGCGGATTTCAATAGGAAAACACAAAGCCGATTTATTTTGTTTATTCAATGATTACAAAGCTCGCAATTTATACAAATGCATTCCTGAGAAAAGCGTAATAATGTGGCTGTAAATGTATCTTTTGTTTACTTCAGGACGCTGGGAGCATCTTTTATCCATTTTCTTTGTCTCTGCGGTTTTATTCCTTTTATTCCACCTACCCTATAAATTATTTCACACCTGAACAAACAGAAAACTTCAGTGAGATCTTTGATTTATATTTTCTTCCCTTGGTTTTATATTCCCTTCCTCCCGGAAACAACAGAGTTATGCGCTGCATAATCAGCCGCTGCACATCCCAGCCTGCTTTCTGCTCACAGCAAAGGCCGGTTCTTTGCATCCGGAGTGAGCCAGGCGTAGCTGTAACTCACAGTAAATGATAAATATGCCAAAACCCTTCGCCGTGAACCGTGCCTTTCATCATTCTCCTACAGTCAGATGATACCGGGCAGGCTCGGCCATTGTGAGCTGCCCTGGCTAATTGTTGAACATGTTCTTGTCAATCAAACGTATCCCTGATGGCGACTCCTCGGCCCACTACAATGAGCTGCCTGGGCCGCCGCCGCTCTCTGAGAGGAGTAATTGCAACCCACTCGCCAGAAGCATGACTGTATTCCATTAGCGGCTGTACATTATGAATGGCTGGAGCTGGCCGTTGACTGTGGACCTATTCAAGCTTGTGCATGTGCTGAATGGCCCCTTTTTCGGTGGCATGTGTTTCATTTCCACACCGGCAGGCCAAACAGGGGGAGAGGTAATTGCATTTGTGATTGTATTGTGTTTGCAGACAGAGAGGAATATTCTCTTTACTTCATGAATCAAAAAGCGACGCTAAATATTCATGGTGAGAGAAAGCTGAGTCAATGAGGAGCTTGTGTTTTGTGTGTGCGTGCGTGTGCGCACGTGCAAGCCAAAAGAAGCTCATAGCTTCACTATATCACACAGTTCAATAGAGTTGTTCGAAGTTTATTTAGCCGCTGTAGCTGAATTGATCTCCCCCGCGATCCTCGTCCGACGCTGTTGCACGGTTTGTTAGGTACATATAAGCAGTTCTACTGAATGAGAAAACACTGTGTAACCTCGCAGAGGGCCGTCGGCGGTGAGCGCGCAGTGGAAAAAGTGGGGTTATCGCTCCATGATAATGGCAAGACAGCCATCAGCTAAAGACACAAGAGGCCAAATGATGGCATTGTTACTGTGGAAGGCAACAAAAGCATGCCACTGATAGAGGTGGGGGGGAGGCGGGGGAGTCAGCCAGTGGAATAATGTGAGCCTCTGAAATGGTCATCAACAACCATAAATGTCTTTGGCTTCAATAAAACGCTGCGGCAATCTGTGAACCAGGATCCATTCTCCAGCCGCCGTTCAAGTGCTTTCTCAAAGGCGGCCGACACTTCAGAGGCGTCGTTGAAGCCATCTCCAGATTTTGAAATGGATGTGGAGACGACATTAAATGAAGGACTGGGATCTTTCAAGCATTTCTCATTCCAATAAGCCCAAGGAGTGCGTCTAGATTCAGAAAAGGTTCCACTCGGCTGGAGAGAAACATTTTCTGAATTTAAACGCTAACCAATTCTTCAGCAAGCCCTTCGCTCACATGAAGCGTTAAATTCAACTCAAAGCAGCAGCAAAAGAGATTTACATTTTCCGTATACAGGATTTAGAGCCTTTGGGTTGGCTGAAGATTTGCATTAAGGGGATTTTTTTTTTCTATTCCCCTCCCATCTAAGAAACTTTGGAAAGTTTAATCATGGCTTGTGTTGACGCCCCTGGGTTTGTATCTTAAGCTGTATCCCTCCGGCTTGGAAACATAAGAAAACTTCATCATAAGCTGTTCTAAAGTCGGAATATAGATTTCACAAGTCATTCCGACCAGGACAGTTTATCTGAGCATTACCCCCTCAAATATTGGATTTGTAATTATGGCTTTTTGTGTGGCCTTCGCACAAAAAACCCCCGGAGCTTTAAAGGAATGCCTCATTACAGAGAAGAAAAAATAAACTTTGCTTGCAGCCGTTCTCCGAGCAATTTCATCTTCATCTCAGCACAGGGACTTTTAATTTAGTTCAAAAAAAAAGGAAAAAAAAAAAAAAATCTACATTTCAAGTGATTTATCACAGCTCTGGCTCTCATCTGAATGCGTTTCACCAGCGGTCTGATTAACGGGAGGTTTTTACCCGCATGCCCAGCTCGATGTTCTCTCCTCCGTACACCTCCATGCCGGGATCCAGCAGGCCGATCTCACCGAAGTACTCCCGATCCACCACGAAGGAGCAGCCGATCATGGCCGGAGTTCTGCGTGAGCAGACAGAAACAATCCACTTTTAGCCAGTCAACTCTCACAAATGGCTGAAGAACATTACAAAAAAAAAAACAACAACAAGAAACTAAACCACAGATCGATCGATACCGGGTTAATAGCGAAGCTTCAGTTCCTGTCTTTATGGAAATGTCCATATAAGGTGCCGCTATTCACTGGATATAAAGAGAAACCATCATATACTATCATTAATCATGACCAAAGAGCTCATTTAATGCAAATGAATTCATCTTTTTGCTGAAGAAAAGATACTGTCAGCTGTTCCTACTGCTAAGGGGATGAAGTGCGCAATGTGATGAGCAGAAAAAGAAAAGATATGGAGAAAAAGCAGAGTTCATTACAGCTGCTACAGTATCTATATAGTATTTATCAGACACTTCTGTGAGTGGAGAACAATATGTTGAGTTTATCGCAAGAATAAAAGTTGATATGACCCTTGTCTGGTTCAAATGATAGAAATAAAATTATGTCAAGAAGGGAAACATAGAGAATGTTTGTACCAAATTAGATAAAATCTTGTCAATCGAAAGAATTAAATCAAAACTCAAAGCTCAAAGACAAGCCTTTGTTAAGAATACAGCTTTAACATGATGTCAATCGGTGAAACTGGAAGAATAAATTCCATGGAAATATGAAAAACAATTCCTTATCGCAGACCTGTGCAGAAATGGAGAAAGCTGAAAATATTGGTGCAACCAAAAAGCTCCTCAAATTTATACGGATGAACAAGAATACAAGCTTTTCTTTTTTTTTTGTTTTTTTTTTTTCTCTTAAAAGCAAGCACTTACTTTCCAACCCTCACAGCAAGAAATACTCCCACTTTAGCTCCCGTCTGGGCCCCCCGGGGTCTTTCTGTCAGGTCTAAAGTGCCCGTGACAAAGCCTCACGAAAAAGCTTTACATCGGTACTGGGTCATAAGCTGCATTATGTTGTTCTCTAAAGTGACCAATGCACAGCTTGATTCTTCTTTTTGGAATGATGCCTGCAGGAAGTCCACCGTATATTATTACACGTATAGCGGCAGGAAGTCCCATAAAGCGCTCGGGGAGCTGTATTGTGATTCATTGACTCGGTAGTAAAAGAGTGCAGCGAGCCAAATGAAAGGTGCTTTCAGGTTTAAGCCCCGTTCTGAAATACTGGCTTCACCATTACCGCTGACTTATATTTCGAAAATCCTGGATCAGTAAATAATGTCTCTCTGTTGTGTGGCCGTTATTTTCCAAGTAAATGTTTTTCAACTTGACTTTCCGTGGTGTTTGTAATATGAGCACGTGAAAAAAAAAAAAAACCCTGTAAAATTCTGATTGACAGTCGTAGTTAAACCTCTTACTTTTATTATCTGACATAACCCCAGACAGCCTTGTTTAAATTATATGTAGGTGACAGCGAGGCTTTGACTTTGCACTGGGCTGTGTAGATTAGAAAGAGAGAGGGAGCGTCGTTCACGTCATCTTTTTCTTCTTCTCCTGACAAGTGACCCGCCTCTCCTGTCTGCTCTGCACAAACACCGTGAAGCAGACCTCCACTTCACAATGAACTTATTTCTATAAGAACAGTCCGAGTGCCTCAATCGGATGCATGTGACACGAAAAAGAGTGAAGGAAATCTCATCCCGGCTGTATTTGTTTTGTTTGCGATGCTTTTTACACACCACATTAGGTTTAATGATGTAAGCAACACCCCCACACAGACAATACTTAGAGCCTGTGTGTGATGTGTAAGTGCTTTAAAGTGGAAGGGAAGGGAAGGGAAGAGAGCAAATTGCAAAGTTTGATGCCTCTCTCATTTATCCGCTGTGCAAGGTGATCAAATAAGCAATATTAAAGCGTGAAAAAAGTCATTCCCTCACTACAGCCAATTAACTGAAGGCAATTAAATGAATAATTAGAGCCAGCTGTTCCTCTGAGCATGCTGCAAAATAAGAGTGCAATGTCTTCTTTTTGGTTTCTGGTAGTGAACAGAAACTTTTTCTGCTGCGTCCAGCGGTCGTTTTCAAGTGATAACACAAAACTTTTGTTGCTTTATTTTTATTATGATATATATTTTATTGTATTTTAATTATGTGAGAATGAAGTGAACATTTTGTAGATTTGTTGTTCGATTGAAGCAAAACGTTGCAGCAGTCTCACAGTGTGGTCCAGTTACGATCAAACTGGACTGAATGTAGTTTGACACTTCTGACCTAGAAGCTTTAACACACTTTGATGCGATGCAATTCTGACTATGTTTGGTCCCACTGGTCATAAAATAACTTCTGGACTCCATCAAACATCAAAGATTGATGCTTGAACCTTCCAGTGGATTTCTCATTAGATGCCATGAGGTTTAGTTATTTTTAGTGTCCAGATGGCCAGCCTGCGGGGCTCATCCATCCCTCGCACGCCTTATCTTTGGCCCCTGCTTGCAGATTGAACATCTGATACATAAATATAAGATACGACAAGATAAACATTTAAGATTGCTCCATTTTCTCTCAGATGAAAACATCATAAGTCACAGCTTTGCTAAATTTTTTGCAAAAAATCACGTTCATTGAGTCCTTTACAAACATAATCTGCATTTATTTTCCCTCTTTTGTGCAGTTTTCTTCCCCAGGAAGTCTTACTTTAAATAGCAGCAACTGTAGCTATAGTTACATACTTGTATCAACCTCTAAAATGACAGCATGTAAATTGGAGGACAATAAATTTAATAAAGAAAGAAGCACGCTTTATGAACACACCTCAGCATCGAGAACATGTCTGTCCATCAGGGTGGAGTTTAAACTGCTGTGTGCATCCTGCACGTATTTATATACCTTTCTTACTGGGATTTAAACGGTGTCTTCTTGATAATATACAGGCATTCAGGATGTGTCTATCATGTGAAGCGGAATTCTTCTCCAGAGAAACAGTTTTCCACTCCTTCTCAGGTGACTCGGGCTTCCGAGTTCTGCGTTCCGTCCACAAATCCCAATCAGTTAGCGGATGACAGCAGCCCGAGAAAACCAGTTTTTGTTTTGCCTCTCTGTAATCTCAGAATGTGGTGGTTCTGTGCCAACTTGAACTCTTTTACTTTCTTTGTTGGTGAATATGTCCAAACAAAAGGAAGAAGGTTTGGAGACGGAGAGCAGAGGGGTCACAGAGCTTCTGTTGTTGATGTGCAGAAACCTTGAGGAAACAAGCAGGAGAATGATTTCCAATAGAAGTCCACACAGCCGACACACTCCAGCCGGCCCTCCAGGCCATCTGTCCATTTGCAGCAAGGGGTGTCAATAGGGAGAATGAACCTGCCTCGGCAATGTCTGAAACGGCCTCCTTATCACCCTTCTATCTCAGGGCTAGACTCAGAATTTTAGATACATATATCTGATTGTTTGTTTTCTTTCCACAGAGCAGAAGCCAACCACTACCAAGAGGAGTGTTTGTCAGTATCTGAAAACGCATAAGACCACAACCTAAGACACTGAGGCACAAGGTATCAGCATGCTTTGTGTTTGTAGATATTCCTATGAAGCTTTAGTACGCCTCGTGTTTGCAGCTCAGTTGACACATGTAAAAAAAAAACAAGTTTGACCTTAATGCACCGCCACATTTTATATTCAAAATGATACAATGAATCCTGAAACACAAGTGGAGACCGTGCAAACTGCATCCAGGAATACTCGCTAGCTTGGACTTGAATTCCAGAAATGTTTGCTGTGAGACGTGAGCGCCAACCACCACCTCACATCTCGAGGCAACAGAACGTGAGGGAATGTTTCAGTGGGACAGTGTTCCTTATTACTGAGGCTTTGCTCACACAGGCAGGCGGCTCTCGGCTCTCACACACACACACACACACACACACACCCTGCCTGCTTCACTCCAGGGTTTTTTGCAACACCGTTACCTGGAGCTGAAGTTGTGTTTGTTGCTCACAGCTGTTTGTGTTTCCTCTCAGTTTGTTAAATACCTACTGCAGGATCCTAATGTGTGCCTCCAAAATGAGGCAATTTAAGCATTTAAAAGCAATTATGTGATTATTTACTCATAAAATCTCGATGACGCAAGAACACGGTGAGTGTGGCTCCGTCAGCAGATAAGCCTTTGTACGTTTTCTACAAGACGACTGCTGGGGAAAATGGTGTGTATTTTCTATCAGAAAGGTCCAGTTGTGAGGCTGGATGGTGTGCTGCAACTAATAATGCCACAATATGGCCTGTGTGAAAAGTATGAAGGCTTCAAATATAATGACATTGTTCAAATAGGAGTCTAAAGGTTTAATCTGAAAGTTTGCACAAAAAAAGGTTCATGATCGTACGTTCCTTTAAAAATAACACGCTTTTCCTCATTCAGCTGCATCTTTTTATCGCCAGATGCCTCAGTATTGAAAATGCAGATGCTTTGTGCTTTATCTTGAGGGGCTGAATGTGTTCATGTTCACTTCTCCTCACTGATGCGTCCTTGAAGGGGAACAAAAACGAAGGCAGATCAGATCCGCTGATCTATTCATGACCCTGGACTTCTCACCTCGCTGTGGAGGATTATATTCATGTTATATTCATATGCAAGGCTATGTTATCAACTTCAAGATTTGATACAGTAGCTGTAAAATAGTTCTGGACACACATCGGGCCTCCATAAACATCCGCATTCCCTCACACCATGAATATGGAAGAGATGGAAACCAAAGCTGAGCTCCCTGATGTTGGCTCCAACGTGACCCGATGTTCTGAACTCCTGCGCTCTTTGGCTTCCCCACATTGAAAAGCAGCATGTGAAATATTCAAAGTCAACTTTGAGGGTTTTTGAATGTCCATAACTACCGCAGAGCGTGCCGATGTAGAAAGGATGTCAGAGAAGCTACGCACCCGCTTTTTTAGTCATCAAGAATTTATCTGGTCCGTGCGATGTTTGAGGGCCGACTCAGCCTGAAACAGTCTCCATAAACTCACTTTAAACTAACATTAGAACTACAAAGAGCAGCCGGTCCAAACGTCTTTGTAGACAGTGACACGAGAACCATCACAGATGAGGTAAAAAGCTTCAACAGTTTCATCTCACGAGCGCAGATAAAACATTCCGTTTAACTACTTGAACCTTGTAGCGACTGATGTTATAAAGCGTCTTGGCCAGGCAGCGGTGAACTGGACCATTTCATATAAAGTACGGCTCTTATTCTGTCTATTAAATCAAAACATGATTTTTTTTTTTACAAGAGAGTCATGCAACCATTTCTAGGATTGCGCACAAATACATCGCCAGCTTGTTTTGCACCGTTTGTTTGTACTCAGGTCACAATCAGACTAACGACACCACATCACGGCGGCCTCACGATCCTGCATCAAAATGAAGATATTCCTCATGGTAATTATAAAGCTTTACTCCAGGCAGGTTTTGTGTGGCTGGGCGCTGCATCTGACTACAGAGCACCTGAGTTAGATGGCTCCACACATGAATAAGTCATATCCCGAGGCTATCCATATTTCATCAAACATCCTCATCTATAATGGACGGCGTTCGCCAGCTGAGGCCCTCACCTGATAGGCGCCGTCTCATCGCCCTTGTCCAGCCACTCCTGCGGCGGGATGATGTACATACACCACAGACCCCAGTTGTAGCCGTGGGCGGCGTTGGCGTACTGCTGCACTTCAAACGTGTTGTACTTGATGTTGTCTATGGCGGGCAGGATGATCCGGGTGTGATCCTCCTTCATCCGGGTCAGGATGGGTTCAGCCCTTCGGATGAGAAAAGAGGCACAAGTTAAGAGCTGACTTAGAGAATTAAGCATGCAGAGGCCTCATTGCACATTTGCATTAGGTGAATGAAGAGTGAGAGCAGAGCCGTCTGCCAGGGGGCAAATAACAGAGCCCGGCATATTTTCATTCTGGCCTGGAGAGATTTGAGGTCTTAATATTGCAACAATTATGGTCAAGAATGACCCGAAGGACGATGCGACTGAATGAAAATGTAAAGCTGAAAAATGTGCTGAAAAATCAACCAAATATTATTTTCAGCATGCAGGAAGGGAAAGATATTCAGTCAAGATCCCGAAAACAATGCCTGGAGCGGGAAAGAACAACTGCACACATTATCTCCACTGTCACTCTCTGCCTGCATTTACATGGGTTTCCAGTGGAAACGCAGTCTGTCAAATCAGCATTTATTCAACACTCAACACAATTTCCAGCATCCGTTTTTCTTCCAGCCGTTCGTGATGTGAAGGTCTTGCAAAGTGAATTTTCCGTGCAACAACAAGGAAATATTATATTTTATATCTATAGCTCATGAAAACGAAATGTCAAAATGTGACGCTTATCCTCCTGCAGCCGGCTCGATAAGAGGCAGAACCTGACACAGCAAAACACATCAGGTGAGCAGAGAGGCTCAGTCAGCAGTGGGGAAAACGATCCACTCCTTTTCTTTTTTTTCCAGTGGGACAGCAAAGCCAGAGCCCGTCTCACTCTTTGTCTTCTGGCTTTTGCTTCAGGGCTGCTCTGCTGAGCGCACATTAAATGGATAACATGCACTTACAAAACATTTCAAGGCTGGAAGAGGCTCTTAATAAGTTAGTCACAGCTAAAGAGTTTAATGGCGAGGCACCTGCTGAGACTGAGGCTCCGGGAAATCTGTGAGCCCAGTACACCAAACCCAACATCCTCCCACTTTCACCTGTTTGAACAGATTAAACACACAGGAAAGCCTTTTTAATTATGTTTTAATTATGTCTCTTTTTTTAGGTTTTTTAACAATTTTTTCAGTTACTTGCTCTTTTCATGTGAACATAAGCTCTTTGTCTTTCGGTTTAATCTATATGGTACCTAATTATGCACTGGTATCCAAATGCTATTAATTCTGCTTCCACAACTGAAAAAAAAAAAGGTTTCCTCTTACAAGCAGTTTAAATTTGATTATATAATAATTTGTGATATACATAGTATTTTCTAGACATTAAGTCTCACCTGAGACACATCTCTCAAAATATGCATCATGAAGGGAAAATAAAAAAGTCACACTAGTTTATCAGATTCACTTTCAAAGCGTTTTTGACAACATTTATCCTCCTTTGTTTTCTTCATCGCAGTAAGAGTTTCTCAGCTTTTCTCCAGTCCCTCACAAGTTTCTCAAACACTGAACTCTTTCTGTCGCTCTGTTTCCATTTTGTACTGTATATTTCATGAGTCTTAATTAAAACTTGCTGTGCAGCTTCCTCTTTTTGGCGACATCCTGCTCGTGCTGTCAGTCAAACACGGCTCCAGATCGTACTTTCAGATGTTATGTATCAGTATGTGGCATGCGGTTGTTGCAGTGATGTTGAGGCGGATGGCATTGCGCTCTGAGAAGTTTTCCGTGCTCTGCCTCTCTCTCATTTTACAAAGGATAAATCAGACTATGATGCAGAATAGATCGTCAAAAATCTGCAACGAAAAGCTAAATTCATACCACAGCTAATTTGTATGTTGATGTGTGACAACTCTTTTCATGTAACCACTCATTAATTTGTCAGCTTTCTTTTGTTTTACTGGAGTTAAAGAGTCTGTAGCTGTTGTTAAACACAATGCAAGAGAAGCAGAGGGAAAACGCAAAATGGGAGTAAAAATACCCTAACTCATTCATACTGTGATTTAACCATGTTAGCCGCAGCGCCAGCATGCTACCTTGAAATATTTATGGATATATTTAATTGTCCACTTACACAGGGGTATAACTACTAACGATCACGACGTCCGCACAGACAAAAGCTCGCAATTATTCCTAACAATGATCATTTTCAAAGCAAAGTGAAATAATCAAGCTATTTCGAGAAGATTTGTGGCGTTTAAAGTAAACATTAACCTGTGATGATTGGGTCTGCTGGTCTCTGTGATGGTTTCCTTTAATCAGAGCCACATGCTGTGAAGTCCCGTCTATTTTCAACCTTGTTCAAGGCGACGAGGTTCTGGAGATCTGTATGGTTCAGGGTGCTCCTGGCTACAGTTTCATAATCTCCTCATGCTGAGAGATCTTCTCCACCATATCTTCAAAGCAACTCTTCACATGCTCAGTTCTTCACATTGAAGTGCTTCTAAATTTAAAAAAAAATGAAAAAAAACCAGGCTGTCGTTATAACATGATAAATGTATCTCTCCAGAATACTCCCCCGCTCCAGCTTTCTATCTTCCCCACCCACTGACTTTGTTTCTCGGCGTCTTTGCCCTGATTCCTGTTGTATTCTCCCTCTGCACCCATCATGCTCTCTTTAAAAAGTGAGTCCCATTCATCTTCCAAAAGCAAAGCGACTACTTATCGCATGAAGGTAAGGGACAGAGCGTACAGAGGAGAGCGCATCCAGAGCGGAATGTTTTGGAGAGATGTTGGCAGAAATTGTGTCTGTGCCTCAAAAAGTCATCATTTATTACCTTAAGAGACGATGATAAAAGTTTTACAGTGTAATGCCATTCTGTTATTCTGAGAGGTTAACAGGTTTTGTCTTTATTCCAATGATGAAACAGCTTTTTGCTTTCTTTCCAGTATTCCAGTGGCGAGCACGGAGAGAATATTTCCTGATCGAGGAGTTTTTTTTTCTATACTATGCGTGGGTGGGTTTTTTTCTTTTCCTCCATAATGTGTTTTCCTTCTACGGTCCACAAACATATATTGGAGGTTAATTGATGATGCTAAAATTGCCCGAAGGCATAAATGTGAGTGAATGTTCATCGTTCTGTGTTCTTCCTCATTTCCATGTGAAAACTATAAACTTATGTTGCATTCTGGCGCTACGACGACAATAGAAGTATCTAAAAATGCTTCCAGAGTGCAACATTTTCAAAATGCACCACTCTCTGTCTGCACCTAAACAGGGAATATGTAGCTTTTCTGAAACACGGAGTAATGCACATGTACAGTCAATAGCTATTTCTCCACAGTTTACGATCAATACTAGTAGTTTTTGATGCGAGCATATTGCCAACAGCAACAACAATGGAGGATTTCAGAGTGTTTGTTCTGCTCACTCTCTTGAAATTAACAGCACTTCTCCACCAGAGTACTTCACCATCGTGTGAATCAGCGAGCCTGAGTGGCTCTCTGTACGCTGACGCAGTGGTTAGCACGGTTTTATCTGGCTCTTCCCACCATCCAAAAACATGCATGTGAGGATAACTGGTGACTGAATGGGATCAAGTGGTATAGAAGTTCGATGGATGGATGGATGGATGGATGTTTTCTGCATTCCGTTTGAAAAAGTTCCATCTGCGGACTTGTAATTTTTGAGGTCAAGGTCAAGCCGTTGTGCATGATGGGTGAAGTGGATTTCTTTTTTTTCCCCCACCCACAGGAGGTTGATCCTTGCACTGCCACAAGTGGCCACTTCGAGAGAAAGTGCAAGGTTGAACGGCATCACCCTGTCCATCCGTCTTCTCTACCTGAGGAGCTGCAGCCTGTCCCGGACAGCACCGAGGAGGGGAGACGGGGCACACCCTTCACATGTCACCAGTCCACCAGAGGGATAACTCAGAGGGACACACACAATCACACCAAGGGCTAAATTAAAGTCTCGAGCTGAGACAGAACGGAGAAACCTCCCTGCAGTCACAGATAAAACATGCAGGCGGAGATGGAGATTTGAAGCCTTCCACTGAGGTGGCTGCAGTAACCGCTGCACCGTCACACGGCTCATCAGCCTGTCCAGATGTCCTAATAAATCCAAGGTTAAACCGCACCTCCGCTCTGTTTTTGTCCTCCCTTAAGCTTACTGTATGTCATAAGAGATTTCAGCGAGACTGAAAAGGCTCCGCACCGACACCGGCTACCTTCGTCTGACAAAAGGGAAGAGCGCCAGCTGAGACTAACGCACACAGCCACACTCTGACCGCCAATAAAAATGCGCTCATTTCACAGTTTTATACAAGTGTCTCTTCAGAACGCAACACATAAATCAGCTTGCTGAGTAACAAACCTTACAAACGGGCGTATTCATGTTGACCTCTGTCCTCGTATTGATGATGCACACATGAGCTCCTACATAACGTCTCTGAAGCAAAAACAATAAGGCAAATCTGACAGTTGATCCTGAAAGAATGATTTGATGTATTTCACCGCCTGTTTCAGGTTCCGTCGCTGCACGTCATGAATTCTTTTCAAAAACTTTTGATGCTTCAAAGCCGTCTCCTAAAGTGTTTCACTCAATGAGTCAGTCGAAAAAAACCGAAGGAACAAAAGTTGCTGCTTTAAAGCCAACAATAGAAAGCAAAAACACAATCAAGTAAAGAAAGGTTCTGCTTCAACTATGGCCTTAACATCTTAGTGAGGCACAATGCTTCATTCTCCAACAGCAAGCTGCTATTATCCCAACGTTTCCGGCAGTTTTCCAGAAGAAAAGAGCGACAGTAACTCAGCCGGCAGCATCTGTGGCTCCACAATCCACAAAGCTGATAAGAGACGCTCAGGAAACGAGGACACATCTGGTTTTGACAGACGAGTCATCGCACTTCCTGTATCTGCCATTTCATCTGCATAAGACTGAAAGCGTTATTCATCCGCATCGGGCCGAATCATCCTCACTTCCACACAACAATGGGATTTCTCCTCCTTCCAGTCATGACTCATCCAGCGTTGTGAATGCATTTCGACGTCCTCCACGGACGCTCATTCCACCACGTATTCACACATAAGCAGACTTCCCCTTTGATTTATTAACTCCTTGCGCCCAGATGTTTGTCTTTCATAAGAGCCTCTGTCTGTGTGGAGCTTCACAGCTGCTAACGCACACACAGAGAGAGTTGAACAAACAGGACTGTGTGTCACACGTCAGGATGAATGTCATCGCACCATCTCTGCTCATATCGGCTCCGTTCAACAAAGCAGCCTCAGACGGTATCACACTACATCTCCCTTTGTCCGGTACTCATGTAAAAAACCCCGCAGCTTCCATTTTTTATTTAAATTTTACAGATTAATGGATCTCGAATCGGGAATGACTCTCAAGCAGGGAATTATCAGATAATGGGATCTAACTACGCCCAGAATTACGCCCCAAGAGCGGCAGGGCCCTCAGCGCTTAAGATAAAGCCTCCTTTAATTCCGCACTGGACTAAACGCAGCACAATGTGTGAAGCTCTTCCTGCAGTAAAACACATTATTTTGCTCCCATGTACATTTCTTAAAAGATGCAAAAGAAATAATAAATAAATAAAAAAATAATGAGTGAGTGAGAACAAAACAGGAAAAACAAAATGAACGGTTGATGTTTGGAAGAACAAATCTCACTTCATGGAAAGTTAACTCCGCTCGCAGTGCCACAACTCACATAATTACTTGTGAAATTCCTGCCAGTGAAATACTGTTTTAATACAGTGCTAAACTCACGTTACGTTCAGAGGATTTCTTTTAATATTCTGCTCATCTCATGGAGGGTGATGCAGCAGAAATCAAACTGTGAGTCTGAAAATGGAGTTTAAGTTTAAATAAATGAATATCTCTTTAACCATCTTATTCAACAGTAAACGTAATTCCAGACAAACATCATTGCAGTGTGAACAGGAGCCTGTCCTAAAATGTACTTTGTCTTTGTTTGCATTAATGCATTTGTTGATATTGTGACTATTTTGACTTTTTCATCTATCTGATCGTCACATTGGGATTTCAATCTGAGCGTGATGAGATGCACACACTTCCAGAATGTCATGGATGGGCATGCCAACTGCTGAAAGACATTTATTTTTTGCTTCATAATACTTGAAATTCTTTTGTGTTTTCGAATTACCTTTCAACCAGCTTTTATTAATTAATGTATTTTAGGAATGTTTCATTGTTTAATTTTCATTTCAGTAATTACTTTTTTTTACTTCGCAGTTCAAATATGTTTAACTGAAGGTAATGAAGCAAAAACAGGTGGGTCAGTGTGTTAAACCGCAATGTATTTATTAAAGGTTAAAAACATGTTTTATGCTGCATAACACCCTATTACAGATGATAAATGATATTTAGATAAACTAATAAGTTAATAACATTGGAGACAGAATATTTTTAACAATGCAAACTAGTGCTGAAGGCATGAATACAAATAACGACTGAGAAACTGTGCTGATGGTTAGTAACACTTACACTGTGTTCACACTGCTGTGGTCCAATTAAAATAAATTGCGATCGCTGCACTAGTTAGTCATTTGTGAGTGTGTGTTTGGAAACATCCAAACCCTTTTGCGCATCTACCAAGTTAGACAAGCTTAACCCAAACACAAACACAGGAAGCGATGCGCTTCAGAAGAGATGCATCTGCCGCAGATTGCATACGATGGATGACTTTCTGTCACTGTTTTAAACATTTTAACTCTGCAGTTGACCCATCAGCTCGCAAAAACTTCACCCAACTATTCCAACATGCATAACGTATATGTATCCCCCCAGAACAAAAAACACAAATCGAGTGTGAGGACAAAGCTAGCCGGAGTGCAAACTTTTCTCTTCGTGCAAACTTTCCATTAGCCCGAGGAACAAAAGCATGAGTGCCTTGAATAAAATTTGCACTGACACTGTTATGCGACTCCGTTCAGACAGTTGTAAAGTGTTCAAATGAATTCTGACAGAGCAGATTTGGGTTTGCACTGTATGTTTAATGCAGAATCTAAGCATGCGGAGCCTCCAGCCATCTTTAAGCACATTAAATCTTTAACTGTGCAGCCGTCGACAGTGCTCCGGCTTGGCTGTTACACAGAGCGGCTCAGACGTGTATATGTAGAGCACATATTAATGATTTTGGCCAGTCTCCTGCACCGCATAAAAGATGCAGAATTCAAAAGAAGGCCAAGGTATCCACACAGAATTTCAATTCATTATGGTGTCTGAGCGTTTTATTTTTTATTTTTTTAAGCAGATAGCGAGATCCAGAGGCATAAAGTTGGAAAAGATTCTTACGGTGCAACGTTAGATTCCACACTACTTCTGAATGTATTCGCTGAAGACGTGGGTGATATAATACAAAAGTAAAGGCGGCTCAAATCCATGTCTTTTCTGTGATTTTGGAGGTCTGCCTGGCCTGTGCTCTGTGAAGCACTCGGTATGGCTGCAGAATTCTTTCTCATCTCCAGACAGATATAAACACCGAGCCACTGCCAGACGCTGTGAGCAAAAAGGAAAAACATGATTTACTTTTCTTGAAAAAATATGTCCTCTGCCTTCAAAATCTCTGGAATTTATGTACCATTGAATTTGATATGATACCACCGTATCTGCGAGGCATGAAAAGATGGAGCGCCATGATACGAGCCAAGAAACTTATATCCAATATAAATGTGACAAATATTACATATTTCATAATTACAGGAAGTGGAGGATGGTTTTATTTCCAGCTCACTTCAGTGAATTCCTCCAGTTTGTCTTGTTCTTGGATACACTCTCCAGGTCACATCGCAGCAGAACATTCAACATTCATCAAAGTGTTGCTTTCTCAAGCATGTATTTCATTACACCCTCCCTTCAACCACAATCTTATCTCAAGCACTCAGCATGGAGCAGCTGCTTCGCTGCTAATCATTAATCGTTAATAACCCGAGATTGCAACCGTGCAGCGGCTTCAGGAATCCAAATAAATACAAATTTTCCTGCACCTGCCTCTGCAGCCGCACGGTTAAAGCGAGGCATACAGTGGGACACTCATTTCCTGATATCACTCCTGCTTATTTATGTGGCACGCAGATGGAAATGGCTCCTGTTTGGGGCACAATGGACAGCAGCTGTCTCAACGATGGATAGTTATGAAGATTTCGGGGGGGGGGGAGGACTGAACATTTAGCTGATGCAATACCACATTAACGACAGGCAACAATTTCATATCCTCATATTAAAGCAGAGCAGAGCCGTGAAAATCAGACTCCATCACTCCTCTGGTGGAAACGGCTCGCTTCATAATTCCTCATAAACCAACACGGTGTGCAGGAATGGGAAACGGGTACCCAGTGCACTATGCAGTTTAATACAATTATGCCTGCTTTAACAGTAGAGCGAATTGGCGATACATTTCAGCCGCAAACATACAGCACCCCTGGGGGAAACACCAAGCCAATGAATAACCGCGCTGCAGCCGAGAGCTGGCAGCATTGTCTCTGGCTCAGTGTGCTCAGGCAGCGTGTACAAGGTCATTGAGGGAGATTCACCACAACATCTACAGGAACCATCCATCTCACTTATCACTGTATGTGCCGTGGCGAATAATCATATTAAGATAAATGGCTTTTTCCAACAAAGAGAAAGTGTGGATGCCGCGAGTGAATTTATCTGAATAAAGGTGCACAGGGTGCTTATGTGCAGGGAGGAGAAAATAAATGCACGTGCAGTCTTACACATAAAGAAATCCAAACAATAAGCTGCTTCAAGATGTCTGTCATCTGCTCCTCCGTTACATGCTTTTACCCAGCAGCTACGTTGCAGAAAAAAAAAAAAAAAATCACAGGGATTCTGCTCTACTTTTCAATGATTCCTGTAAATAAAACCTCACACAAAAGCAAATCTGAGGCAGCAAAGAAAAACAGAAATGGAAAAAAAAAAATGGCTGCAGGTTGTCAGAGGAAGATCGAGGTGATATGTAGGGATGAGAGTGTGTGCGGTGGAGAAAAGCAGAGAAGACAGGTGAGAGCAAAGGGAAAAAGAATCACACAAAAGCAGCAGGTGAGTTAACTCAAAGGAAATGTGCCGACACGGCCTCAGCATGTAGAAGAGCGAAGATGGTGAGCATGATTACAGCCGAGCTGGGAAACCAATATGGATGTGAGAGGGTTACGTGGGGGCACTGAAAAATAATGCCTGCTTCGGCGTACGGAACAGATGGGGAACCAATGAGGGAGTCACTGGGGCATCAATTATCACCGGTAACGCACCTCGGAAGCGATGCAGCTTCCTGCCTCGGTGCTGCTTGTCAGCCAGGTGACCTGCCTTGCACAGCCTTCAAACCTGGAGCTCCATTCAGGTCATGAATCAGCATGACAAAAAAACCAAAGCTCATCAAATCATTCGTTAGGGTGCACTCCGAGACCTTGTGGCTCTTACTGACATCAAACATAAAAAGTGTTTCCTTTATATCACAATTCAAAATCTATTACTAAGAGATATTCAAATTTACAATTCTTGAGCATTTATATTTCAGAACTTTCTTCTTCTTTTTTGTGGCACTCTCATTGATTTCAGACCGGTCACGGACATGAAAACAACTTCTTACACTCTGTCACTTTCACTACTGCTTGGCAATTCGGTCATATTTAGTGACAACAAGGAATAGAAGGTTAAAATGACATCGATTTATGTCAAACTGTACCAAATACATGCTTTAAAAATAAAATTGTGCTTAAAATCGCACTTGAGAAACTTGAACACATAAGTCCCCAACCTCTGAACTATGCAGTTTTCTTTTGAGTCTCTCACTTTCTCACTGCATGAACAACTGTTTCTATTTTAACAGAAATTTAGTCCAATTCTAAAATAAGTCATTGAGTTCCAAATTGGGTCAAACCTGTCCAGAGTTTGTCCAACTTTAGTACTCTGGTATCATCATAATGAACCAAAGGAAAACGGTTCTCATCTTGTATAAGATGGAAGCCTACCTGTATCAAGAACGGAGGTCACATTGACTGAATAATTCCCTTCAATGATTCAGTTTCTTCAAACTCTGACAGAAATTTGAAAGGCTATCAGTAGTTTTAACAGCTTATATCACAGAGTGCACATCTTTCTGTTGACTCCTTCAGTCAAAATGACAAGAAAGCCGAGCACATATCAGATCAAGACACCGCATTTATGACTGCAGCTCACATATCTTGATCTGTGACAAAACAAAGGTGTACAGGGAATAACTCAACACCTCTGAGTTTGTGTTTTTATTCCATTTGTATTCATGTATGTTCTGTATTCAAGACCACACCTTAAAGTTAGATACCCACCAGTTGACTTCGTTTTCCATTTCTCTCAGCATCATGCATGTACAGTGTCATTTGAATTTGCTGGATTTCTGAAAGCTCAAAGTGGATTGTTCAGTTCGCCTCTCACCATAGAAAGGCTTCTGTGGAGGTATGTGTGTGATGTCTGAGTGCTTAATTCGACTAAAATAGTGTCGAGCCTCATGCAAATTTTGTCTTTTACCCAAATAATGTCTTCAGATTTGAGAGATTTCCATCGTTCAAGGCAGAATTTCACCCAGAGCCTCTGCGAACACCGTCTCGCCCAAACCGCTCCTCTCTGCTATCCTCCTCCATCTCTCTTCTTCCTCCCTCATCCCTTCTGCTCCCCACCCCGCCTCCCAGGCAGCGTCCCCGGGAACAAAAGCTACACTTCATTTTCAAACACTGACAGCATGACAGGCTCAAATTAGGTGCCAATTACATCTATTTGAGTGACTTGTTTGCTGGTAAACTTAAGCAGCAGGCAGACATTGGGCTGAGACCCCCAGAAGTAATTTCATATCACAGAATGAGCCCAGAGCCCGCAAGTAAAATAATGTTGAAATGCCCAACATTTAAACTCCCTCTTTAATTACACTCACTATCCCCCTTCACAGTGTTTGGCTCTCTCACTTGTCATAAGTGTGTATGTGCGAGAGACAGGTAGTGTCATTTTAATTGGGTTGTCTTTTTATTCTGCTCTAACCAAAGCTCATTACTCACAATTTAAAAGGAAGAGCAAGAGACGGAAGCTTATTAACGATAAACCCCCACTAATAATAAGGGTCATTCTGCAGAAAAACTGCTGTCTCACTGGGAACTTAGCCTGGCACCGTATCAAAACCCTTGGATCAGGCCGCAGTGAATATTTAAATGACGATAATCTTACACAACGCTCCTCTGTATGGAAAACATGAAAAGTAAAGGACGGTGGCAAAGGTGAGAAAGGACAGAGAAACGGCTGAGACCTCCTCGTGTTAAACATGACCTTTTCTTACCAGCCGGTGTTAAACTCGACGTGGGCATCAAAGAAGCCGACGACAGGAGCCGTGGCGGCGTTCCAGCCGTGTATTCTGGCTCGGATTAGGCCCTCCCGCTTGCTGTTCCTCACAATCTTCACCAGGCCGGGGTAGCGTTTGTTCACATACTGGTCCAAGTTGAATTTGAGCTCAACTGGAAGAGAACAGATTAGAAAAGAAATCCTTCTTTAAATGGCAGTGAGAGAACATCGACGGGACAGCTGCATGGAATGATAAAGTGTGTCGAAATGAAGACAACAGCACGGTATTAAACGAATTTGTCCTCACTATTCTCTGTCAAGGCAGCGAGTGGATGCTGCCCGGTAAACCTGGACACCTTCAAACTCCTCATTAAGCAACCGAAACATTCCTGAGCGACCAATCGCATGTCCTTTGAGATGATGACATTTGTGAAAGGGTATTTTCTCTTTGATACAATCTGCTTTCAACAAAGCTTTCCACAGTCGAAATGAAATAAATGAAATTCCGCTGGTATGTTGTTATCTGAGGTCTCATTAGAAAACACATTATATATGTGGATGTGTGCCATAAATCAACTGACTCTATGGACATCTGTTGTTGTCATGTGAACGATCCAAATGCAGGAGTGATTCCTTTTATGCACCGTCCATCCATCCATCCATTTTCTACCGCTTATCCGGGGCCGGGTCGCGGGGGCAGCAGTCTCAGCAGGGATGCCCAGACTTCCCTGTCCCCAGACACTTCCTCCAGCTCCTCTGGGAGGATCCCAAGGCGTTCCCAGGCCAGCCGAGAGACATGGTCTCTCCAGCGTGTCCTGGGTCTTCCCCGGGGTCTCCTCCCAGTGGGACATGTCCGGAACACCTCCCTAGGGAGGCGTCCAGGAGGCATCCTAAACAGATGTCCGAGCCACCTCAGCTGGTTCCTCTCGATGTGGAGGAGTAGCGGCTCTACTCCGAGCTCCTCCCTGGTGACTGAGCTCCTCACCCTATCTCTAAGGGAGCGCCCAGCCACCCTACGGAGGAAGCTCATTTCGGCCGCTTGTATCCGGGATCTTGTCCTTTCGGTCATGACCCAAAGCTCATGACCATAGGTGAGGGCGGGAACATAGATTGACCGGTAAATCGAGAGCTTCGCCTTTCGGCTCAGCTCCTTCTTCACCACGACGGACCGATACAACGACTGCATCACTGCAGCCGCTGCACCGATCCGCCTGTCAATCTCACGCTCCATCCGTCCCCCACTCGTGAACAAGACCCCAAGATACTTGAACTCCTCCACTTGGGCTAGGGTCTCTCCACCAACCTGGAGGGGGCAAGCCACCTTCCTCCGGTCGAGGACCATGGCCTCGGATTTGGAGGTGCTGATCCTCATCCCTGCCGCTTCACACTCGGCTGCGAACCGCCCCAGTGCATGCTGTAGGTCCGGGTTCGATGAAGCCAACAGGACAACATCATCTGCAAAAAGCAGAGATGAAATCCTGTGGTTCCCGAACCGGACCCCCTCCGGCCCCTGGCTGCACCTAGAAATTCTGTCCATGAAGATTATGAACAGAACCGGTGACAAAGGGCAGCCCTGCCGGAGTCCAACATGCACCGGGAACAGGTCCGACTTACTGCCGGCAATGCGGACCAGACTCCTACTCCGGTCATACAAAGACCGGACGGCCCTTAACAAGGGGCCCCGGACTCCGTATTCCCGGAGCACCCCCCACAAGACACCACGAGGGATACGGTCGAATGCCTTCTCCAAATCCACAAAACACATGTGGACTGGTTGGGCAAACTCCCACGAACCCTCGAGCACCCTATGGAGGGTATAGAGCTGGTCCACTGTTCCACGACCAGGACGAAAACCGCATTGTTCCTCCTGGATCCGAGGTTCGACTATCGGTCGGATCCTCCTCTCCAGTACTCTGGAATAGACTTTCCCGGGGAGGCTGAGGAGTGTAATCCCCCTATAGTTGGAGCACACCCTCCGGTCCCCCTTTTTAAACAGGGGGACCACCACCCCGGTCTGCCAATCCAGAGGCACCGTCCCCGACCGCCACGCGATGTTGCAGAGACGTGTCAACCAAGACAGTCCCTGCACATCCACAGGCTTAAGGTACTCAGGCCGAATCTCGTCCACCCCCGGTGCCTTGCCACCGAGGAGCTTGCCAACCACCTCAGTGACTTCAGCTTGGGTGATGGACGAGTCCACCTCTGAGACCTCAGCCTCTGCTTCCTCCACGGAAGACGTGGCGACGGGATTGAGGAGGTCCTCAAAGTATTCCTTCCACCGTCCAACAATATCCCCAGTTGAGGTCAGCAGCTCCCCACCTCCACTGTAAACAGTGTTAGTGGAGACCTGCTTTCCCCTCCTGAGGCGCCGGACGGTTTGCCAGAATTTCTTCGAGGCCGACCGATAGTCCTCCTCCATGGCCTCCCCGAACTCCTCCCAGACCCGAGTTTTTGCCTCCACAACCACTCGGGCTGCAGTTCGCTTGGCCTGCCGGTACCCGTCAGCTGCTTCGGGAGTCCCATGAGCCAGCAAGGCTCGATAGGACTCCTTCTTCAGCTTGACGGCAGCCCTTACTTCCGGTGTCCACCACCGGGTTCGGGGGTTGCCGCCACGACAGGCACCGGAGACCTTACGACCACAGCTCCGAGCAGCTGCTTCGACAATGGAGGTGGAGAACATGGTCCACTCGGACTCAATGTCCCCAGCCTCCCTCGAGACATGAGAGAAGCTCTCCCGGAGGTGGGAGTTGAAAGCCATGCTGACAGAGGGTTCCGCCAGACGTTCCCAGCAGACCCTTACAACACGTTTGGGTCTGCCAAGTCTGTCCGGTTTCCTCCTCCGCCAGCGAATCCAACTCACCACCAGGTGGTGATCGGTCGACAGCTCTGCCCCTCTCTTCACCCGAGTGTCCAAAACACGCGGCCGGAGGTCAGATGACACGACAACAATGCACCGCAAAAAAAATAAATAAATAAACAAAACTATCCATACCTTTAATTCCAAATGTGTTTAAATGTTTAAAGATCAAGTCTTAAGATACATCCAGATTCCCAAAGACTTGATTCTTGAAAACTAACTGGAGCTTTTCAGCGAGTCCTGTTATGAACTGCGGTTATATAAATACCCCAACAGGCTGCACCCGGAGATACATGTTCAGGAGTGGAGAGAAAACAGGAGCAAAACTAAAAACAAACAAACCAACTGAAAAACAGACAAACACACAAATTCATCCAATTTGTGATAAATAGAATAATAAAACGATGGTAAAACTGTCTCAGTGTATTTTCATTGATGTTATTGGAAATAAGCTTTGATCGTCAGTCATTGAATACGTTCAGCTTTTGGAACAAACCATCAGTATCGGTACAACAGCTTTGGTTTTTCCTGGAATCAAATCAAAATAAACACAGAATCACACTCTCAGCACCAAGTACAGCCCACTACAAGCTCAAGTGTACAAATCTGTTAAAACAAAGCTGAAAACACTTGTCTTTTTATTTTATTTTAAGTGAAAAAGGACTCTGACCATCATTTCCAAACTAATAAAGCTATTTAGAGGGCAACGTAGTGCTGGTGAAATTGGTGTTGCTGAATGAATGCAATCTGGAGGTGATCTACAAACTTCAGTCATTGAATTCCTCATCAAAGGACTCACATCCTTTGCGCATCCTTTCCATAAATTAGGTTTAACAGCATTTAATAAGCACTCATATGACTATTCTGTATCAGCAAGTAGGCAAAGGTTAGAACTCGTACTTGTCCTTTAAAATTGTGGTATTGGCACATCGATGACAAATTCTCTGTCAACATTTGGCTTCAAAACTACTGAGCCATTCATAAGCAGCATCAGACCTTTTAAAGCCTCTTCTTGACCCAGTGTTGTGATTCACACGTCGTGGATCATCTGAAACGGGTCCAGACCGGAATAGTTCATCACGAGTGACCCAATAATACGATGCAAATGTGGGACACACATTCCTTCCCTCTTCCTCTCTGCAGGATTCGTGGACAATGTTTACAATATGAGCACGGATAGAGGCCGAATGATGTCCTGTTTAGAAGCATTGAGAAGCAGTATCATAAGATATCAATTACATTTGTGCACGATCGAAGCATTTTGATCCCAAAGGGTCAAATTTCCTTTTCTTCCTTTCTACTGAACTAACATGTAAGATGATAGTCATCAGAGGTTTGTCGGAGTGGGTCAAATCACACACATTGTTCAGCAGCTTCAAACACGGCCGGTTCTCAAATTTCCAAAATATGGTTGCTCACTAAATCACACTGTGGGCTGTTCAGTCTCAGAGGATAAGCGGCCGTCTCTGACCCACTTCTCCAGAGACGAAGAGTGCGCCATGACATATACCAGCCATTTACAGCAAATGACTGCAAAAATAAGCTATATTTGCCTCTGCAAAAGTTTGCCGCAAAACTTGATGCATTCGCCGCCGTGCCCTGAGAGAATAACGGCTCCTCTCGTTATAAATAATGGCCTTGACCTGAACAGTTTAAAACCTGTGTACGGTGCAACATGGTGCTAACACAGTCTGTCACCTTCACTCTGAGAAACCCGGTCATATGACATACCGTAAATAAATAATGAAAGGAAAGAAAAATAATGAGGAATCTGCTTTGTTAGACAGCTCTTTTGTTTTTTTTTTTTTTTTGGGGGGGGGGGGGATAACACTTTCTAAAGAGGTAAGGTTTAACTTTTTGACCCTGTGGTGACTTGGATGTCTCAGTCCCAGATAAACAAGCAGCATTTATTTGATTAGTCTGAATGAGACAATGTTGAAGGTTACAATAAACTCTGCAGTGCAGTCTTCCTCTGGAATGCCTTCGCCTGCTGATGACTTTATTTATTCGAGCTGCATTATAAGATCGTCTCTCCTCCGCTCTCTCAGACGAGCTTGGCATTCATCACTGGAAACAAAGTTTACTGGGTAAACAGCCAGTTGTGCAAATTGCTGTCTGTTTTGTTTTTTTTTTGTTTTTTTTGGAGGATGGATGGCTGTTTGAGCTTCTCCTCCGGGTTACTGCTGAGCGCTCCACTTTCTGAGGGGAGAGATTAATAAGGATGCTTGTGGCACACCAGCTCTGAACAGCATCCACACCTAGCTTCTGACTTTGGCTGGCACCATAAATCAGCCAGTGAAAGTATGAAAGAAAATAAAAATGGCAGACTAATCCCCCGTCTGTGTGATTGAGGAGACGCAGTGAGTGGAAGGAATGTCAGGAGTCTTTTTCCGGCTGAAGGTCTTAACATATAGGGGGGGAATTTAGAAGCACTGACCCTTGAAGCAAGCAGGAGTCGACATTTGACACTGAATTAAAGAAACCACTGGGTCAGGGGAATTTCTTTATGTCTATTTTTTGTGTCTGGCTGCTCCGTCTCCATTCCAGCGTCACGTTCCGGGAGCAGCACATTCTGGTATGAATTTGCTGGCCAACTGACTGCAGGATTTCCTAATAGGATTTATATGCTTTTATCATGTCAGAGTGTGTTTGTGTTTATTTCGGTGCCAGGAATGCAGCTTATTTTAGTCTTCAGTGGGTGGGTGGGTGGTGGGGCGGGGGGGGGGGTCGTCTTCCAGTGTCGAGGCTTGATATGTGTCAAAGTGCACTGGCTAAGACACTGAACCCACCGATACTCCCAACGCTGTGAGACCACCAGGTGTAAGAGCATCACTAGAGCATGAATGTGAATGAGCGAAAGGTGACTGATAGTGCAGAGTGCTTCCAGACTGCTGAAGCAGTGCGAAGGTGGTGCTCGATGAGTGAAGTGCATTTACACTCTGTGTCTTTCTCCTCCACTTAAATTACTCCGTTGGATTATTGTAACTTCGCCTGCTGCATCTCTGTCTGAAGGATGGAGCGGATGGCCAAATGCAGACTCAGTGTTTCAAGTGAAAATGCGTCATTTTTTTCTTATTCATTTCCAACACCCTGAAAACAATCTAACTCTCAAATCCTTTAAAATAAATGTCACAAAGAGTTGAGAGAAAATGCACATCATACCAAACTAATTCATGAACAATCAGGCTAATCTTCATTGTGATTCGGATCAGTCACTGTTGGAAGTTGCTTGGGGCCTCTTTGAAGAACCAGCCACCTTTGAGGTTGAAAATCTGTTGCTCTCATCGCGGGTTTTGAACCTGCGCAATGAGACTTCAGTCTCCCCTGCAGCTAAAATACAATACAAGCTATTAGACGGTAATAATTACCGGGCTTTGCTGGGAAGGAGGAAAGTTATGGGACTCGCTCTGATCCGAGCAAATAAAACGTTGGATTGCATCCATGGCAGGAGAGTTATAGAGCAGGGAATACATTTTAAAGGACTGGCAGCGCAACATAGCAGAGGATAAATTACTATCCATCAAACTATGAATTTCAATGAACACATACACGACTCCTCTGGCAGCAAGGAGTATGATTGCTACAGAGACAGTGGAGTTACCGCACTGCTTTTTTGCTTCCTAATTGTGGTAAAGCCATATAATTTTTATGCATGTGGGATCATCCAACTGCTGACTGATGAAGTGCCTTTTACTGACTTCTGTTTCAGTAGGATCAGCTGCAGTGCTTCAATCAGTGCTGTTTTTCTTCTGCTGTAGGAGATTTACTCATGCTACACAAACCACAGGTCACGTTCCTCCGACTGTGGATTTATGGACTTGTCTGAGGCACAGACACAGAACCTGGTAGGAAATTGATTGCGTTCATTGATCAGTAGAAAACAAGTGTAGTTATCAAATGAGTTAAACAGCTCACAGCGGATATTGTGACAATAACCATATTATACGTATGGAAAAACATGCGTTGAACATTAAAGCTACAAATCAGGGCGAACGGCTTCTCGTTATTGGTACTAAAATGCTGTTTCTGCACACTTCAGCAGCTCTTTAATGTGAACTGGAAGTGTTTTGGCTGCATTGTGGAGATAATTTGTGCAGCGGCACGTCGGCCAGGTCAGCTACCTTTTGTGCATTTACTGGAAACAGAACAGCAGTAAATTAGTTTGAGTTGTAAAGTGGTGTCTGAGGATTCCTTTACCCGGAACTCGCTGCTCAAATCATTTGCTTTAATAGTATTTCATTCAGCGTAGAGCTTTATTTCTGCATAACTAAGAGGTAAAATAAAAACACCCAATATCAAGAGTTAAACCAGAAGTTTATTATTATTATTATTTTTTTTTTAATTGTTTGTCTTTTCATGACTTTCCTTTTTAATTTTAACCCTTTGTTGAATGTTTTCATAAAAGACTTTGAATGATGTGCCAATTGTGGTGGTGTGCTGTTGAAGCACAGTGTTAAGAAGTCGAGCTTATCAGAAAGAACACTCTGGCTTCAGGAACCTTCCAGATGGTGTGGGTTTGTGTGTGAATTTATCCTACAGTCCTCAAGAGTGTGCGTAGTTGACTTTCTCTGTGGTCGTCCAACCTGCAATGGGCTTCAGCTGTTTTAATGAGTCGAAATCTCAGAAAACGTCGTTTTCGCCTGTCCACATGGCAAACACAGCTCGCGAGTGTTTTCGAAAACTTCCACTTTTCCAAAAATTAGCATTTTCAGTGGAAATATATGTATTTGTTTGTGTGCGCATTACTGTGTCTGACAAAAAGAGAAAACCCAGCAGTGCTAATGAGCAAATCCTCCTCTCATGAGCTTTAATCAGACCTAATGTATGCAATGTTTAAAGTAATCTTTATCCACTTGGCATTAACATTACTACAAGCTGTACTCAACTGCTACTTGGTTTATATCCTGTTTTCATTATATGAATCATTAAGTTATCAATTTGGTGGTGGTATTTGCTGGAATTGAATCCTGTAGGGCTCATTAAGTCTTTCCTTGCTGCTAACGTTATGAACAACAATGAGCTGGAGTCGTCCTGGCTGACACACACACACACACACACACACACACAGCCAAAACTCATCAACGGGAATGGGCGTTTTAACCAGGACCCGCTGGAACTGTAGCCGAGAATAAACCTCTCAGCTACCAATAAATGTCACCGGCTGTCCCAGCAAAGAAAACGTGCCGTGTGTTACAAGGCAAACATGCTTCCTGCGCGCGATTCAATATGCCAGGAGTGAGTATGACGGCACCTTCGCTCATGTTACCGAGCCTTGTTTGAACGAGGGAGGACAGACCGAGCCATCCACAAAAGGTCAAGCAGTCTTGCTTGCATGTTAATTGTCTAATGTCACAGCGTAGCGCCTTCTCAGAAACCGCTCACACATCTGCACCAGTCATCATCGGTGTTGGTAAACGTCCAGTAAGACCAGAAAGTGATAAGCGCCCGAACGTGACCTTCCATTAAAAGTGCCCGAGACAGCGCGAGCGCCTCGCAGTCACGCTGTGCGACGTCAGCAAACCGCACACTCATGCTAGCAACTCATACATCACTTTAAATCTGTCACTTTTCTTGGAGTATGCAACTTTAATCTGACAGTTCTGATGAGTTTCCATGCCCGGAGTGGTATTACGGCAATCCGCGTGAATCTCCAGGGTTTAATTAGTGGGAATAGTTTGCCAACTTTCTGATTTAAATACCAGGATAACCAACTGTAGATACTCTTCAAAGAAACGCCAAAGAAAAAGGAAAAAGAGTTACAAGTGGGTTCTGTATTTTCTGTTTTGAATAGGAATCATTTTCTGTCTTGTGAAAATAAGGTTTTCTTTGCTGCGTGCCAGGGCTCCATTCATCTCCCTCTGCCTCTCTTGCTTTTTGTCCTTGCAGGTACCTGGTGGGCAGGGCTGATCAGATGAATCTGGCTCGTGTCCCAGGAGTATAAATGAGCCTGATTAGTCCATTTAGAGTTTTGGATCTGCCGGTTTTTGTCTGGCTGGATGTTGCTCCTGCTGGTCGCCCACCACCACGGCTGTTTTTCTGGGTGTGTTAAAGAACTCTGCTCATGAACACTGTCACACTGACGGAACTCTTCATCGCTGTTTTCTGGTATTTATACTGATTAACTGTTATATTATCTAGCACTGTGTTCCTCCTGTTTTTGATCTGTAAGTGCAAAGGAAGAAAGGGAACAGCTTAGTAAAGTCACTACATGGTTAAATTATTTATATAATAAAGCTTGACTCTTATGCTGTGACACCGGACAGGTGATGTGAAGAATGAATCAGTGAGAGATTAACTTTCTGACCGGTGGATCAAGGATCAAGGCCAGCGAATAGAAAGATGAACGTTTTATAAGAGTGAGAACTTTCTGCAGTCACAACACCTTTGATTCTATTATCGCTCAGCCTGGTGTTACGCTGGTTTTTGCTTTCATGTGTATACCTGCCAGGCCGCGCTGGACTCTGGGATTATTGTTGTATCATTAAGTGAAGCCAGATTATGTTAATCCTGCTTCGTAGTGCAGGTTTTTCGATAACAAACATGAACTGAAATAATAACACAGGAAACCACAGTGGTGGGGGAAAGCGTGGTAAAACAGAGCCGAGCTGAAGGGAAGATAACTCCTAATGGATTCATCAAGGCAAGCAGCACCTCCTTTGGTATTAGACACACAGCTGTTCTTAACTTTCTCACCAACTTCAAATATTAATTGCTCCAGCTTTGATGTATCCCTCTGCTTTCTTACCTCTTTTCATAATCACATTTGCTCCGAGCGCTGAAACATTTCAATGAGGTTTTCAACAGGAGACATTTTGTTTACCCAGAGAGTCTGAAAGGAGTTTCACAGCACACTCCTGCTACAATAACATTTTATTGGCTGAAGGGGAGGTGAAACCGAAAATTGAATACTGAACATATCGCAGCCGTTTAGAGTGAGAAGAGGGTAGTTTTTCGTATTGCAGGAAGCACACAGCAAGAGTCAGGCTGACATGATGAGAGGAGGGGTGGGCTTCCGTTCCTGTCTGCTCGCTGTCTTTTAATGGCTCCTCTTTTTTTTTTAATGGTAGCAGTTAGAGCCTCGGCGGGGAGCGGAGACGTGCCAGTGGTGACTCCCGCTCGGCCTTCTTTCAGTATGTTATTTATGCGCCCTTTACCTCTGCCAGCCTGAGGGAGGCAGGCTTGCTGCTCTGTGCCAAGTGAACGAGGGCCAAGTGTGGTCTGGAATCTCGTTCTTTGTCCCTCGCTCTCCGAGCAGGAGAGCTTCTGGGATGTGGAGCCGAGCGCCGTCAGCTGCTGTGGGCGTCGCGCTGTGGAGGCAACTGAAGGATTTGCCCACGTCACCATGGAGACAGTAGTACGCAGCAGTTTAGAGAAGGACAAGACAAATCCCATCCCCCTCGCTTTTTCTCCTTTCTTCTGTTTTTTTTTTTTTAAGTTATTTTCAAACCGAGTGCCCAAGTGCCAGCCTTCAGGGGCTTCTCCATCTCTTCAACTCTGACTCACAAAACCAAACACACTCCAACGCCACACACACATAAAAAACTACGCAAAGAAACTGTAGCATTAAAAAGATGGACGACCATTCTGGTAGTGGATTAAAAAACAAAAAACTCTATTTGTTTACAGTCCCTTAAATCACCTTCAGTGAGGAGACGAAACACTTTAAACACAGTGATGTCTCAACAGACTCGGAAGGCTTCCAGCGCCAGACACTGATAAACTGCAGCCTTATCATTATGTCTGAGATGACTCAGCTGGAGATCAGAACACGATTACCCACGCTGCAATAAGGAAACAATCAGAAAGATAGAGGATCAAATCAACACTGTAGCATACAAGGTCACAGTTTCCACAGCGATTTATTTTGTGAAGAATTTCAAAAATGAATTCAATAGTCGAGAAGATCAGCATGGAGTGCTGTACAGGTGTGATGATGGGGTTATTAAACTTAGACCCGACGTTTCCAACAATACAAACAATACTGGATTGCTCTTCCGGGTGACTCTCAACTCTAAAACTTCCAAGTCTCAGGAGAATATGGGGGTGAAGGACTCACCACTGTCGCTGTTGTCGTCCACCAGGATGATCTCTTTGAGCAGGTGAGCGGGTGTGTGGTTGACCACGCTGTGAACGGAGCGCAGGATCACCGACAGGGCCTCGTTCACGAAGATGAAGACCACGGAGATCTGGGGAAGGTCCTCTGGGTACGTCAGCTGCTTACACCTGAGGAAGAAGGAAGAATATTACCTCGAGCTGAAGGGCTTTCTGAATCACGCCCAACGTGCACCGTCAGACAGAAAACTGTCTGACTTTCTTCCGGTGACTCCTGGAGGAGTCGTGGAGCTGCCTGAAGGACCTCTGAGCGACCCTCCTCTCCAGCCAGACAGCAGAGGCGTGAACCCTTCGCAGCACAGACAGTTTGACTTGTCATAGCGGGAAAGTCACCGGTGTAACTAATGACATTAATGACGCCGCCATTCCATTCAGAAGTGCTGGGAAACCGGCACACCTGCGGTAAATGGGTCGCAGCCAGAGCTAATGTGATTAGGCGCACCTGTCTGAAAAGTCAAACTGTTCACATGGGAAGGCGTGCGAGATGGACGTGTTGGGAAATCAGCTGTAATCCTCCCCCGCTCGTTGGACTTTCAAACACACTTTTCTCCACTGGGTATAATATTCACTGTGCGTATCTCCACGGTGCAAACAGGCAAACTTCTCATCAGAAACAAAGAGATACATCCAGAATTACGTTTTTTTCAGAATGCTGAACAAATAAGGCAAAAAAAATTAATAAATTCCACTCTTCTATTCCATGTAAAGGCTGGTTTTCATTTGATGATGAAACTGCAGCTCCCAGACAGGCTTGCTCTCCGCTCTCCGCTGCACAGTGACTGCTGCTGCAGCAAAGCCACTTTAATGAAAGCATGTGCTCAGAAAGAAGTGAACTCCAGCAGAGTCCAGATGCTGTTTTTTTTATTATTGTACAAGTTTGACACGTTCCTGACCAAGTAGCTTGAAAGAACCTGTCATGCCTGCTGTTACCATGAAGCAAAATGTTTCACTCCCTGAGTTGATATCGACGCCATGATTTATTTAATTTATTTTTTTAAGAAGAAAAGGCAAAAAAAAGTTTTTATGAGTATTTAGGACCACGTTTCAACATATATTCATCGTCTTTGTGTTCCTATTAGGTTTTCAAATGTGTAAATGCTCTCTTGATAATGGATATCGGGTATAATAACTCATATACATGTCAGGTTTTCATGCTCTTCAACAGCTCATTGAGGCCAGCATTAGTTCTCAAGGACTAAACACTAAGTGCTATAATATGTGAAACATCCTGTTGTGGATTTTCCTGGAGTACAAAGACTTCTGATTCTGACTGAAGTTTCAGGCATTTTGTTTGCTTCTGCAGAAAAGGGAAAACAACGAGGCTCTCTCGGAGAGCTACGACGGAGTCTTTGGAAGAACAAAGGACAGCGTGAGCTTTTCATGGAAGCAGGACGGACCCATAATGATGAAGGATGTGTTAAGTTATCAAGCTGGTTGTGTGGAAGTAGCCTGTGAGGCTGGCTCAAGAAGGAGCAGCGTGACAGATCTATCAGCAGGTGATACTTTCACTCCGTCATCCATCCATCATAATCCCAACTGGAATATAAAAGGTTTCAATAATTCCGAGTTACTATTCTATAGTATTGTTGAAAAAAAAAAACAGTGGATATGCTTCCTTTTTTTGTTTAACTGGTAAGATTTTTAGTTCACAACTACATTATCCAGCCATCACATCTGACACCAAAGTCCATCTGAGGCTGATGGTCTTCTCTTCAGGTTTATGAACATTTGGACAAAAACAACACTGAACACATGAACGATCAGGGTTACAGGAAATGTGTAAAAAGTTGAGGAAAAAAAGACTGATGGGGACAGAACAACATTGCCTTTGAGTGAAGATTGATGTGACGTTGATGTAGAAGCTGAAATGAAGTCTGACTTTGGTAGCGCAGAGGATGAATGTCACAGCTACATTTGTCTTCTGCTGCTAATGGTCAGACAGAGCGGCGGTATCCTGTCAGAATGGTAAATGCATCAGACTCCAGGCAGCCAAAAGCAAGAACAGTCTCACTTTCAGTCGCTGTGGGTATGACTGTACTCAGAGGACACATGACTCCTTCCACATTGTAGGACAGTTTCTTGCATATTTATTGCAAACCTCCAGATGTCTCTATGCTTCAGTGAAACATGAAGACAGTACAGTAACACACTGGTTGTAATTATGCACGGAATCGCTTTCAGCTTCATTTCTTCCTGTATGACCTTTCAGCCCGCGTCCGTTTTCATCTCTATCTGCCTCCCTACCTCTCATGCATGGACTCCATGGTAACCCCCTTTGTACGTCTGTGATAGAAATCCAGCTTCACGATGCCTCTCAATATGACCCAGTTAATTAAACCAACTGTACAATCATGCAAATGGAACCATTGTAGTTGATAGCGGTCGATTTCAAGCCTGTCAGAACTTCCCCGCCATTCCAGGAAGACACTTTGAAGTCCCAAATGGCGATATTGACTGGACCGAGGGTCCTAAGTGATTCCTATGGCAACTGTGTGTGGACCATAGGGGGGACGAGGCTCGACCGATTCTGCAGATGCTGACGAGCAGTAGTACACGTTCACAGTCAGGTTCTGTGTTTGTGGGGCTTTCCTTAAGATGTATTTCACTTCCTAGCCTTAACGTCTGAATAACTCAGACCTAATTGCAGCCTTTCAGCCTTCATTTCAAATCGAGGTGCTGCAGCTTGGACTCCACAGATAGATCGGATTCCACAAAATGATACCAGATCTCACAAAAGGAAAAGCAGCAATACTCCCTCCACACTGCCCCAGTCAGAACACAGCAAGAGACATTTATTCATATCCGACCTTGATTTCCTCGTGGTTTTACATACCCGCGCGGCTGAGTCATTATGTAGGAACAATAAAATGACTGTGATCAGTGCAGTGAATTAATTATTTATAAGACAATAGTACACTTGTAGTTCTGTTTGTGAGTAGAAAAACAGGCTGATATAAATAATCCACAATGAAAACTCACAATTGAGCTCCATTTAGCTTCCATTTAAGTCCCTGAAAGCTTCTGTCAAACAGTAACAGACACTGATGTTGACTCCACCGAAACACCGTTGCTGTGATGAATGATGTTGTTGTCAGACAGAAGCTTGACTAGTGTTGGTATTAACGCCAAAGCCGCGCTGCCCTGGCCATGATTTGTTCAAAGACAACACATTAGCTGCTCTTCCACTCTTGCTGTGAGCCATCTGAACTCTTCTGGTGCGCAGCGGCCTGATCCCCCCGGTGAACCGGGATGTCAGCTTGACTCAGCAGCAACCGCGGGGTCAGGCTGCGGGGGCACGGCCACGCAGCAGATGGACCCCAGCATGGTGCTAAAGTTACAGCCACCTCTCCGTCCCCACAGGAGCCCTGCTCCACGGCCACTGGCTTCACCGTGTGTGAGTGTGTGTGTGTGTGTGTGTGTCTCCTTGTTTTACTCTTTTGATCACATCTGAAACCGGACCACAGCACGCCACTCTTGTAGGGTCTGGTTCATAATAGGAGCCTTCATCATTGTGAGTATTCTTAAAGGTTATGATGTGGAATTGTGTCTCAGGTGATCATCGGGCTGAGGATATAAGTTTGACCCTCAGCTGTCATGTTTAAGGTTAAAGATTGCATAATATATAACAATCTCATTGTGTTGGCCTCACAAAGGAAGTGAGTTTTTGTTCTAGATTTGCTCTTTTTGTTGGCTCTGAAATGTGAGAGGACTGCTTTACACTTTCCAACTTTGACTTCTGCTAAACAAAGCAGATTCCACTCGGTTTTAGGACAAGCGTTACGGTTAGGTTAAGTCAGGCTAAACACTTGGTTGAGGGTGACTGGAGGGGTTGGACAGAGTTTGCATTGCAGCCTCATAAGAAATGCTGTCCGTGTGTGTGTGTGTGTCTGTGTGCTTGTGTGTGTTTTGGCGCTTGCAGGTGTTAGGAGAGTTTCTCACCTCTCTACGATGCGCCAAAGGAGAAACTTGCAATTATGCAGAAAGACACAACAGATGGCATCTTATTTGCCAGAGAAGTTGGATAGTAAATGACTGCATATCACAATAAAGATGTGAGTAGGAGGGATTTCTGAAAGGATTACCTTCACGTTCCTTTGGGGCTCCACTTTATACGTTTAACTTGCACATCTGTCTCGTACACCACAACAAGCCAAGACACACTGATCACATCAACTCCCACTGAAACTGAATCCTTCTGCAGTTTCTTTTTTTTTTTCTTACACTTTCATAATTCACTCTCTTTTTAAATCACTGGGAAAAGGTAGACTGTCCTTGCAATGAACTCCAGCTTTACAAGCAACTAAGTAGTCAGCTTAAGGCAATTTTTGTCTGGCTCAGACAGTAAATATACAGAAGATGACTTTGTTGATTGTGGCTTAAAATCTATGTTGCTCTGTTGGGAAGTGAGACAGGTTCATGGACGGACAATGTCAGATTCGTACAACCAAAGATGCCCTGAGATGATTTTCTGATCGTGACAGAAAACAGTCTTGTGTCTTTCCTATGAACCACAGCTGATGACAACCAACTGGAAGGCAGCAGCAAACCGCAATGACAATGAAAACAGTTAAAAATGAAAATTCAGAGGCATGCACATAAATACCACAAAAACAATGGCTCGGTTCTCTGTTGGCTGCATTTATTTAGTTCTTTATGGCAGCGCTGGCGTATACCGAGGATGCACAGGGTTATGCTATCATTTTTGCATACTGAAGTACGGCGTAATGTTTGTGAACTCTAATTTATTTGAGGGCAACACTGTAAAGTAAAACTGTCTCAGCCAAGTCTATGGGTGTCATGCAGGACAGCAGGGACAAATTATTAGTAATCTGCACCGTTTTCTTGTGTGTTCCCTCTCACCTCCTGTCTCGTTTATCGCTCTGCTCTTGTCTTCCAGTTTACTCTCCCAGGTTGTTATCTGCAATGCTGTTGTCCTCTCACTCACGATGTGCGTATATATTGTTTTTCATTTGATTTATTTATTTATTTATTTATTTATTTTTTATCATCTTGGGTCTCTCTTACTTCATCATTAAAGATTGCCTTTGTTAAAGGCTCACCGCTTGCAGCTTTTTGTTTTAACCGTAACTTCTCTGCAAAAAGTAAACTAGTGTCACAGAGATGAAAGAAAAATATCAGAAGGAATGTTCAGTCTGTGTTGAAACTGAACCAATTTGAACCAAACACTGAAAAATAACAGGGATAAACCAATATCCAAGACTTATGCAGCAAACAAATAATAAATTCACCCACATTAAAACTATATCTACTGTCCGAAGACCAAACTAAAAGGTCAGATCCCAGAATGTATTTCAACTGTGCAGTGATTTGACTTTTTCTTCAAACTTAAATGTGAATAAAAAGGTGGAAAAAATAGAAAACTCTCAAAAATATGAAAAAAAAAACTTGAGTTCACTTTTTGATATTGATTAGGGTTATATTTCTTTGTTTTTTTCTTTTTTACATTTAGTTGTTGATCGTGCAGATGTGAAAATGAGATTGTTGTAAATATGATAGGCAATTCAGTAACTGTCAACTCTGAATAAAAGTTTAATAGTTCCTGTTTGACCAAAAACAGAACTTAATGGAGCTCTGAAGTGCTCTCAGTGGAGGTCGAGGACCGTGCACGGCGGCCGTCACCGCTGCTGTGAGAGGATGAATATGAACAACATTATAAAACCCTCTGAAGCCTCTGAAGTGGTGAAAATGTGCGACATACTGTATGAGAGTGAACTGTTGAATTCAAGATGATAACCAGGACTTTCTTCCCAGCTAATATCCCCAAATAAGTAACAACAGTAGCTACAGCTAATTTAATTTTACACACAATAGTTGTTTTTTTTCTTTTTGTTTTGTTTCTTGTTTCTTGCCTCTTGGAGATACAAACCCATAATCACTTTTTAGGCCAATATAGCAAAGTAAATACAGAAGACGTTCATTATTACATTCATTGCCTTTGGCTACATAAAAGTTCCCCATAACTGTAATCAAGTTACATCTTATGGGATTGGAAAATTGTATTTCATTAAAATGTGATGCCTTTATTAGCTTAGCTCTCTAACAAAGTGCCTTTATTGTTTCAGATTCCCACACCTTGGTTTGTTTTGGACTGTTGTATTTTTTTTTTGTCCGTGAGCTAAAAACCTCTGACAGCGGAGGATGCAGAGGAATGCAAATGCTCCTTCCTGGCTGGCATTGGCTTCTCTTGACGGGGGGAAAGCTTAATTTCATGCACTGTTATCAATCACTTCCATTACCTCGGCCCACATGCATTTGACAGCAGAGCTAATAAAAGCAAAACTAAACCAGAGAGAGTGTTTATGATGGAGCGCGCCGGGTACGTCTATCTATACTTTAAGCCCCGCTCTCCTGCTTTATTCGTGAGAGTAAATGCACAAGTGTTTTGATTGATAACCCCTCCACTGTATCATTGCAGTCCTTCCCCGTGCATTTATGCTCTCCCTCAGCAACTCCTTTGTTCCCTCTCACAGCTTTCTCTATTGCCTCTCTCAATCAACCTCGCCAGGTCTATAAATACAGTGACAAATCTGGCAGCGGGCGTGAGGGGGAATTTTTTTGCACCACAGCTCTTGCTGGTGGAAACACGGCCGCGACTTGGCGAGTGCACAGAACGACGTAATGTATACTTCACCTCGGCCCAGTCACACGCCCGGTGGAGAGGCTGTGCTTAATATATATTACCAGACTAATCAGCTGACGGAGGGGCTCGCCAGCCTCGCCGCTCCGGGTTGAGATGTAGCGTGATGGCGGATTTCACTGTCGAAACCGTAAAGTGATATTGTAGTTCCATTGCCCTAGTTACTGGATCCAATTTAGGGCATCGTTCAACCTTAAATTTGTACCTGTCTGGAGTGGCGGGGAAGCCTTGTAAAGCCGTAACAGGATGAGCGATCGACTCATCTGTTAGTAATGGGACTGAGCTCACTGGCCAGCTCTCATAATTTGACCCGGAACAGGCTTTGACAGAAACAGAGCGCCAGATTAAGATGTATTCCTATCACACCTCCCTCTTTCTCCTCCCTCCCCCGGCAGCCCGCAGCCCCGGCCACTCCGTCTGACTTTCTCCCCGCTGGCCGCTCTTATTTGCTGTGAAATTTCACATTAACCTCCCATAACCCGCCCCATGCAGGCAACACCAAAGCAACTTTGCGATGTGTGCGCGAGCCTCGCTGAAAGATAATCGTTTGCCTTGTCATTTCTCGACCACCCCCTTGCCCACCACCCACCCACCCTCATTCGGGAGATAAACTCCAGCATTGGAAAGAGCAACAATTTGCGGCAGGAGCCCCTGCACCGCGGAGACCTTATGATCCCATTCTGCAGTATCAGACGCTTCGGAAATGAGGTAAGCCGGTTTCCTCAGCCTCTCCTTCTGGTTATCAGCCTCCCACAGGCTGACAAACACGAGATGAGGGGTCCGCGACGAAGCAGAGCGTGTGCCGCGCTTCACTGTACTTCTGGGTTTAACAGCTATTTTGACAAAACAGAAATCAAATCTTCAGCAAAGCGATGATGGAGATAGAGGTTAGATCAGGAGTAATTGAATAAGAATCCTCTTGGAGGAGGATAACCGACGGGCGAAAAGCAAGTTTGATACCTCCAAATGCATTTTTCCATTTGTGAGTGACACAGAGAATCTTCTTGTTTGTGTTGCGGGCAGCGGTAATCTCCCCAACATGTTTGCCCTTTTTGTTTTTGCCACCTCAGTCAGATGGGTTGTTATCATTCCTTAAGCCTCCCAAGGACGACGGATGGCAGGTGAGCAGTCCGCCATAATGCAGAGCTCTCTTCAGTCCCGGCGTATCTGTGTTAAGAATGTCACTTGCAGAAGTGAAGGGCAGAGAGGAGAATAATGCAGGCGAGCAGACAGTGAATGGGGATTACAGGTTTTTGTACATGGCAGTAATTATCACGGATTGGTTTTCTCGCTGCCGACAAGCAGCTTGAACAAAGGAAAAAGGTCTGAGGAGGTGTGGATTTTCTGATCGAGGCGATGGACTTTGCTTCCCTGTAGTCATCAAAGTCCCCTCAGCTCAGTGACTCCCGTTCAATTAAAAGCCCATTAAACAGCTCGAATCCTTCATTTAACCTCACTTCTGCTTTGCTGCAGTCACCTTTTGCCCGCAGGATATAATTAAAGAATCTGAATTAGGAAGCAGATCTATGTAACCATCTCTCATGCCACACAAGGCTGAACTCTCCAGAAGACTAAGCAGACAGAAACCGAGCTCGTCTTCCAGCTTCTCCTCATAATGAAGTCAGACTATAACTAAAATGCAGGTGAGATGTGTCAGTCACAGCCCCAGGCTGGTATTACACTGTGAATTTAGTGGAAGATACTGGAAATCCACTAAAGTGCTGCCAAATTTGTGAAACTAAGGCAGGTGGTATTACCAATTGTACATCAAATGAGGTTTTGAAATGACATAAAAAAGTTGAATAAATTGGAATTTTTACAAGGTACTTTCTTTATTCACAAAAAAAAAAAAAATGACAGCAGATGTGGACCTGGACATATTTAGAACAGAAATAAGTTTGGCATTCCTGTGTCTGCAGCTGAAAAGTGCTAATAAAAACCATGAAATCATTATTTTTGTCTGGCTGATGGGGCTGTGCATTATATTCTATTTTATTCTTTTGATTTTGACAACATGGTTTTCTTGAAAGGACACCAGTAATCTTAAATTTCATGAGATCTAAATACAAATGATCACAGAAGTGAATTTTCATTCAACAAGATAAGACAGATAAAGAACAAACATGACGTGTAGCCATTAGAGAATCATTGGCAATCTTCACAAATTACTCTGCATAGTTTATGGGATGCTCTAAGCGTCTCTCTCATCCATCCAGAAGCTTCTTCCACTGTCTGCTGATGGCTTCACACTCTTTTAATTGCATTCCATTCAAGCACTTTTAGATTTATAGGAAACCTTTTTTTCGGTGGCAGATTACATCTCTCATAAAGATTTTCAGCTGGATAAAAGTAAAATGATCAATCTTTCCCGTTTGAGCTAATTCTCTCGTGCAGCTAGAGGCCTGCTTTAAGTAGCACATTTCTCTTTAAAATGTGTTCTAATCTTTAAATTTTATCACTCCCTTTTCTCCTTTACCTTGTCTTTATGATGGGTAGGATGTACTTTTCTTTATGGGTCTCTTCTTTTTCTTGCCTCGATTCTTTCACGGGAAATTCCTTAAGATAAAATCTCTTTTTCAAGGGTGATCTGAAGAAGAGACGCACTGATACATGACAAAAGAGCGAGCAGAAATGTTAAAAGAAAAAAAAAAAAAGCAACACAACTACACCGGTGTGATGAATATTTTGTAGAGGGACGATGGTGGAGCTTAGGAAAATGGGAGTTTACTGACTTCTGACTGGAAGAAAGGGAAATACAGTACCAGTCAACACTGTTGTCTCCTGATCCCCAGTGAAGGCCACAAGAATAGAGCATAAAGATCACAGTGACGGGTCCTGAAGGCAGAATTTGTTTCAAGTGTAGAGAGATAATGACGCTGCATTCATGTAAATGATGTCCTCGTAATCCAGCACACTCAGAAAACCTGCTTTTAGCGACTTTTTTTCTCAACAGTATTTGTTTCAACAACCTCATCTCTGAGGTTCTATCAAGGGGAAAAAAAAGTTATCATTAATGCAGATGCACAAGTATTTTGTCAGACGACACATTTAGAATTTATTGTGCTTTTCGGGTCGTAATGCTATTTGGCTCTTTTCTGTGAGAAAAAGCTTTTGTGGCCAATTTCAAATGACAATTGGAGGAATGAAAACGATAAAATGCAAAGTCAAGGTTATAAGAGTGTGATAAACAGGATGCAAAGTTTTTGCCTTCACGTGTTTTACTTTTTATATTTTTATATTTTTCAGTCATAGTGTCCTCCTGAACCTTCTTCCATGATAATACAGTGGTTGAAAAACATGTCGAACAAGTCACTATCTCCCTCATTCACATGGAATTTTGACCATATTCATCATGTAATCTACACATGAAAAGAAGTCCTACCATAGATTTCCATAAATGATGTGTAATAATGTGAAAAGGCAGGGATGAAAAGCGTCGAACGCATGATGAAAGAGAAGAAGAAAATGGAACGCGAAGATAGTCACCGCTCTCGCAAGACCTTTATAACCCCACTGTTGCAAACACATTGATAGCGTCGGTGATCAGAAGGATTTCTAAGCTTTGAAATGTTGCACTGAGACCATAGTTTGCGTAAAAACTGTCTCCAACCAGATGCTGGCTTCCTGAAGAATTATTAAAGAACCAAAGACAACATGAGGAGAGACCTGGAATCAGCAGGTGCTTCTGTTTCTAAGAAAACAATAAATGTAGCGAACAAGAGTTCACTTCTGAAGGAAAAACATGTTGAGGCTTGTTTAATATTTGCAGCAAAACATTTGGACAGGGCTGAGAAAAACTGGAAGAATGAAGTCTGGAGAAATGAGAGCAGAATTAAACTCTCTGGATGCCAAGACCGGAGGTGTGAGCGTCATGGCGTGCGGCCGCTGTCAGCATATGGCGCCGGCAAGCCGGGTGCAATTTACTGAAGAACAAATGGAAAAATGCACTGAGACATTCTTGATGAAAAATAATCTGCTGCCATCAGGGCGATGAAGATGAAAGGAGAGGTGGACGTTTCAGCAGGAGCTCAGTTGGTTTCAGACACTAAAATAAACCTGCTATGGAAACAAGAGCTCACTGTTTGAAAACGAGGTCTGACAAGCCTTCAACATTTGAAGATTGTGTGGAAGAACAAGATCACTCCTGAGCAACGTAAACGAGCGGTTTCTCCATACAGGAAAACTGATGGTTTCAATACAGAAATTTCAGTAACTGTGCATAGTTTCACCTCCAGGAATACATCCGCTGAGAAAAACGATGTTGGGTTCAATACCTAATTAATCACACTGTGTGGTTCATCTTTAATCATCTCGTCTAATTCACACAACATGAGCAAACCTTGCTGCGCAAGCTATGAAAATTAAGTGCGAAAAATCTGCAGCTTTGAAAGGTTAACTCTGAAGGTTACTTCAGCCAACAAACCTTGTCTTAGATTAGAGGAAGAAAGCTGCTTTTGGCTGCCTGTTGACTCACGGGTCGCTCAGCTGGCTGCCAGAACCAGAGGAGGCAGAGTGACACACGCCGACAAATTCAGCTGTCTTTCAACCACGAGCACACGCAGTCCTGTTCGGCTTTTTTTCCTCATTATGCTCTTAACTTCCCAGAAGGGCCGGTACAGTGCTGCTTGTAATAGAGATCTACCTCGATATAAAGACATCTTTTAATGTTTTTCAGTTTATTGCCCAAATTTAAATGTTTCATTTAATTGCTGGATGATTTGCCTTCGATCGAGAAAATGTTCCAGTAAGGTGTTTTGCCCGTTTCAGGGATGCAAGTAAACAAAATTGCTTCAATGTCATTTCAAATTACTTAAAACCAACTTGAACACAAGGTTTTAAAAACCCAGCAGCATACAATTACAATATTGCTATAAAAGATGCCAAATTTAATTTTGGCCTATAGACATCAGTGATGATAGCCAAGCACAGACCACATGACTTCCTCTCAAAAACACACGTACAGGAAAAATATAAGAAGAATGGATTCTGTAAATTCTCTTTCATCACACTGTGTCACTTGAAAAGAAGACAGTCTTCTGGCACAAGTGGTTTCTGGATCTTGCACGAGGCACAGTGGGTGCTTTCACACTTGTAGCTCAGTTTGTTTATTCCTGACTCAAAATAACACTTTGTTATCCTGAAGCTGTGATCTTGTTTGTATTCACACTTTCTTTTTTTTTTTAAATCTTCATCAGCAATTTACAATTTGTAGGAAAGCAGGTTGTCTGTCTGCTTCTGTATCAAAAGGCCAACAAAATGAAGACGTTACATTCAATACCGTGAACACTGCTGTGGATTCACAGGAAGGTCAAGTTGAACTCAACGCACACAGTTCATTCATAGTCTCTGATCAAATGTATCACCATATATTCCCAAACGTTTGGATATGTAATGCAGGACAGCCTCCTCTGGGTTTCCTGAAGTAGCTGCATGGCTTGTTAGCGTAGCCATGTGGAGCTGTCGCTCGTCAGATTTTGCTCACCATCATGCTGGATTGCTCAAGCACATTGAAATATTGTCACTAAGTGTAAATCATGCCAGATTTCACAGCTTAATGTGTTAATTTATCTCCTCTGGTTTTACAAAGAGCTTAAAACTTCAAGAAATGACAGATAGTGAGTGAGCATTATTAAACTGCAACTCAGACTCTCTTTCGGGAATAACAATTACCAAGACGACATTGGACAGAATGCAGGTGTCTCGTATAACATTGTCGAAACATGATTGCAAGACTTTTCCCGCTCATGGGTGTTAATAAAGTGCCAAAAGTATTAGAAATGCTTCTCATTGTAAATCAGGAAAGGAAGTAAATGAGAAGAACAAATGAATTCTACATGTATTCTAAATGTTCCTGTTTTCGCTGTGTTTTCTTCTGTCTGGCCACTTCACGTCATGTGACGCGTCACCTGGTCATGTCATGTGGCATCATCTCTGGTCATTCTGTGTCAGGTCACGGGACGGTTCGCCATATGTTGTCGTCGTGGCTTCTGGTTTGTTCATGAAATGCCATGTGTTATCTGGTCACGTAATGAGGCATCCTGCTGTCATTTCACATCAGGGAGCCGGTCATTCTATGTCACACGGCATCTCATCACGCCGTTTATAGCTGCGTTTCCATTACACTTCTTTGCAAAATAAAAGCGATATTTTTTCAAATTTCGCCGAACTACAATTGCAATTTGCAGCTGTTTCCATTGAATATTGTTGAGTGCATAAGTCTTTTACAATGCCCCAATCTGGCAACACTGGTCATGTGACGTCATGCGACGTCATGTGTCCACTGACTTGTAAATGTGGAAAAAGTGTTACCATTAGACTTTTGCAACATACCTCTTTATTTAAAGGTGCATTAAGGAGGTTTACAACCTTAAAAATACTTATTTTCCACCATAAATATGTTACACATTTTTAATGATGTGTACAATGTGCCCTGACATATTCATTACAAGTACCTCTAACAGCGCTAAATTGTCACTTGAAAGTTGCAGTGCCGGTCCGGCACCAGCATTTTTTTGGGGAGAATTTGAAAGGAATGACGTAATGCGCGCTCCGGCTTGTTCAGTTTCGATTTGTCCGCCATTACTCCGCCAGATGCTTAGTGAGCAACAACTGAGCAGGAGCTTCCAGAAAGTAAGAACAGACTGGCTCCTAGCACTGCCACAGCTCCACACAGACTCCACCAGGTAAAAGAAACTTAAATCTTACTTGAGCGCTTCTAAACGAGCGAAGACGGAGTCCCCCTCTTTTGTGCACGGGAGCCACAGGGACGAGTTTTTCACTAAGCTGCGTTACGCCCAAGGCCTGCAGGGGGTGCTATTTCGCATAAAACGTGCAAACTCCTTAAGGCACCTTTAAAAATCACCTCATGAGAGCGTAAAAACTTATTAGTGATATTTGTGAGGTTTTTCAAAACGTTGGTGTTTCCATTACCAACTAGCTATTTTGATATCTAAGTTTAGCACATTTTTCGGGGTAATGGAAACACATCTTGTCTCGTCATTTCCGGTGGCACCTGCTTCTACCAAGTCATAACCTGTCATGTATTGTTGGGTTGTGTATTTTCATGTCGATTCATGTCATCTGACATTCGGTTATGTTATGAAAGGCCAACGTCTCTTTATTCTATGTCAAATTTCTCATGTTGAGTCAAGTCTTTCATGTCATGCTATATGGCGTCCCTTCTGGTCATGCCGTTTCACGTCCGGTTGGATGATGACCAGGTGTCGCCTGATGATGTCCAATCACATCAAAACCCACCAGAAATAAAGAACCTAGATAAGACTGAACGTTCTCTCAAATTCCACAGGCAGCGGTGCTACAATGGAGGCTGTTATCTTATTGTGTTGGATGTAAACATATCAGTGTGGTTTTTTTTTCTATGAACAATTTTCTATTGTTAAGAGCAATGCTTTCATGTTTTTCTTGTTCTTCAAAGTGCTGTTTCTGTGACATAAACGAGAAAAAAGTCCCCTCTTTCCCTGTATTGATTTCCACTGAGCTTTACCAGAAATGTGTTCAGTCCTTATCATATAGTACCTATTGAATAGCTGTCACGGACTGAAGCTTTATCTGGTTGTATTTTGTTGAAGCCATGGGAATAGATATATGTTTACATGGGTAAATATATAAATGTGCCTTCTGCATATCGAAAATAGAAAAATGATGGATTATTGCCCAGACACAGAGACGTGGATCAAGTGGGAGCCGCTGTTCTCTAGTAACACAGAGTGAATGAAGATGAGCCAAGTCCGAATGCATGAAAAAATAAAAAGAAGCAACCTATAAACCACCAGGCCTGCACAGTTCTTTACCAGCTATTTTAAAGAGCGCTGTCTTCCTTGTTTTTCTAGTCTGCCTTTCTGTTTTTTTTTTTGAATTAGTTGATTAAAAAAAGAAATGTCCTAAAACCCTCCAGTTCCACAGGCACTCGTCGCTGACTTTATTAATTAGCAAGCTCCCTTTTCCACACCCTCCGCCTCCACGTTCCACTCTTGTCTAATTTTTTTTTCTGGTCACGAAAAAGAGCTGGGAACAAAGCAGCATGGATAAAATGAATTGTTATCCCCGCCAAAGCCCCCCAGAAACCTCTCTCGGCCGTCAGATTTCTTCTTAGCGGCTCTGTCTGTCGCCATTGTTCTGTGACACTGTGCGATATAAATGCCAGTGGCGACTCTGTTTTCCCCTTCGCCACACATCCCGCCTCCTACAGCTCTCTTTGTGCCGCAATTGTAAGACGAGTTTCTAAATATATGATTTAGTACAAAAACAATCATTAAGAGTGTTTGCTGGGCATCCACTGGGCGTCTTCGTTTTATTGAAACACTGAAGCGGTTCAACTATCGCCATCATCTTGTCCGTGTCCTTTCACGCTGGGATTAAGCACGTCTGAAGTGATTTTGCTTTTGTGCGACTCCCCATGGAAGAAGCCCCAAGATACCTTGTGGCCAAACTGCCTCAGCTGCGCTAACAGAGGAGAGGAGGAGGGATTAAGAGGGGTTAGACAATAAGACAGATGAGAAACGCCGAGCATAAAGAGAGGACGGCGTTCAAAGACGGCACTCTCCGGGGACCATTACAGCATTTAAGTCACATGCCAAACGGAGACAAGTGAAGGCGTCGGCAGACGTCACTCTCCGTTACGTCTGCTTAACTTGTCTGGTCTGTTCAGAGGATCGCTGAAAGGACATCGTCAAACTCTTAACGTTCCTCCGCTCCCTCAGATTTAATTAGCTTTGACAAGTCGTGACCGTGTCAGCGTGATTCAGACGCAGTTAATTCGAAATGTAATGATTTAAAACAACAGGGGAAGGAGCGCCTGAACGCCACGTGGAAAAAAACACGGCTTCAGATCTGTACCTAATCATTTAGAAATGTGAGGTAATGATTTTTTTTAAATCATGTGGAAAGACTGCAAATTAGGCCAACGCAGTGTGAGGAGCAATCCAACACACAGCAGAAAGTTTCCTGGTTCGACTCCAGCGATGGGGGACTGTGAGGAGTGTGCATGTTCTCCCTGTGGGTTTTATCAAGGGATTTTAGTTTCTTGCAACAGTCCAAACTCATACTTTCCAGGTTGATTTAGTTTAAAAGTACCTGATACTGAAGTTATAAACCCTTCCTGCAATCCAGAGTCCTGAAAATAACAAAACAAAGTGGTTTTGTTGTGTGAAGGGAAGTAGAATTAGTAATATATAATCATGTGGGTTTCACAGGCAGGAAAATAAATTCCCCAATGAAGACAGAAACTTCAAATTATTAGCAATAAAAGGTCACAGAAACTTCAGAAATTGATTATTTCCCTTCTCATAATATTGTGCAAAGCTATATAAACCTCAACTAAACCCAGAAATTAACAGCAATATTGCTTTTCGGGGTCAGAGGAGACCAACCAGTGTGCACTGGCTCACTATCTTCATCTCTCTCATGGCTCCACTACCTGCTGGTTGAGAACAACCCTTTGGGATGTTTTGCTAATGAAGAAGAATGGAGGAGCGACTCCATTCGATACATTAGCATATCCTACACATATTCACGATTTGTAACCCTCCATAAGATCCGCCGATGCCCTGTTGAACATCAAAGGTGTCACAAACAATCAGCCAGGGCTGCTGGAGACGTACCTGCTGGTAATGATAATGGCAATCGCCGTGAAGTGCTACAAATGGCAGAAATGTACTTATTTAAATGAGTTTTTCATCACAGAACAAATGCAGCCACGCTAGCAGCCCACAGCTCCGTGAGTCATGGAATGTAAATTTGGAGCGGGTTTACGACAAGCCACGTGCCGATGGGACACCGAGAGCAGCCAGTGCAAAATTAATGTCATAAACCTCCACATGTGGAGGAATTTCACCCACTGGCAGCCATTAAATTTACAAGTGTGACATTTGCATTTTCTTTTTTTTTTTTCTGTAATAAGGAAACTGGCATGAGGCAGCGTCTGATCCGGGTGACATTCCATACACTTCATATGCCAGGCGCATCTACGTTTCAGTGAGAATTCCTGAAAAACACCATATGCATCAACCTCAGTTAGAATTAAAATGAAAAGCGCGTTTGTGCCGCTTTCATCTTGAAAGACCGATCCACACACACACACACACACACACACACACACACACACACACACACACACACACACACACACACACACACACACACGTCACGCTGACAGGGCGCGGATGCTGCAAAGCAACGGCTTTCAGATTCTTCTGACTTTATTAACTTCATAAAATGTGGGTCTGCCTTGCACTTTCGCCCTGATTTGCACTTACGGGCTTTTTTAAATGCCAGCCATCTTAAACAGCACGATACAAAAACGCAGGTCAACGGTTTTGACACACTGTGGACTTAGCTCTGCTTCCGTTCCAATGTGTTTCCTGAGGTTTCACCAGGAGAAAAAGGAGAAGGGGGGAAAAAAATACAGTACGCTTGGTGAAAATGACAGTTTCCTCACACACACAAAAAAAAAAAGAAGAGAAAAGATGCAGCACATTGTGCGTCTTCACAAAAATAGAACCCATCAACCACAGCAGGGATTAAACTGGCAAACCTTTAAGTTACAAGTCTTCCCAACAATACAGAAAAATGCCACAGGGGGGGAAGCAGGAGTGGAGCTGCAGCGGCAGAGAGAAAGTACATGACAGGAAATGAAAAGAAACAGGATGCGGACTTACTTTTTGGGCCTGTAGTCCGGGATGGTCCTGTCCAGGGAGATGCGATCGCTGAGCTGAGCGTTGTAGCCGTACTCCTCGTACTTGCCCTCGGCATCGCGGCTGTCCTCTCCCAGAGTGGCAGCGGCCCCCCCCCTGGCCCAGGCCTCCGGGTCCCTCCACCAGCCCCATGGGCTTCGCCAAGCCTGCCAAGAAAACGAGACACCGGGAGGATGATTATATAGATGTAAACGGCCAGGGCTTCACACACACACACACACACACTCGGTGAACAGGAAGAGGCAGGTGAGAAGCGGGGCCATGCGGAGGGGCAGCCGACTGACGTCCTCTGACAGCGCGATAACGCCGCTGGATGTACGGCAGCCCGGAGGCTCGGTGGGGCTCATCCACAGGGCGTCATTACACTGTCTGTCAATGAAAACTCAAAACGCAAAAACACCCACGCGGACGCGGACGTCGCAGAGACGAGCGGAGGCCGAGAGACGCAGCGAGGAGGCGGAGGAGTCGACGCCACAGTATAGAGAGCAGGGAGAATTTACAGAGCGCAGCTGTAAGTCACATACGCAAGAGCGGGCCTGAAAGTGCCTGTGGGTAATCGAGTCTGAAAGAAAAACTGTGTGAAATCCGCACAGTGAGGGATTAAGGTTATAATTATACCTGGAATATGAATATGAACTGCATGCTCCACCATTTTATGACCACATAATGCTGTGATGATGTGAAAGACTTAAGATGTTAATCGCTTTCAGCTCGTACAGTGAGAGAAAACTGAAACTGGAGTCTTATGGAGGGGATGGGGGGCAATTTACTGTTGCATAAATTTAAGAAAATAGCAAAAAAAATGTAATTGCCAAAAGATTGTCACCATAATGAGTGATCCTATTCAGAGGAGCTGTTTTAATGATTTGCTGTGTTTTAACTTAATGTGCAGATGGTACTGTTTTCCTGCAGCAGTCTGTGTAAATTTTTCCACCAGCAATTCCCACTATAAAGTGGATACAGTACATGAAAATACTGGAAGCTGATTATTTATTCTTAAAAAAAAAAAAAAACTAATCCGTTGTTCAAATGATTGTGCTGAGTGCAAACTGAACTCCAACCAGGAAAACTACAACTTCTTACCAAAGCTGCACCAGAAATCGAGGGGTTATTGGGAAAAACGGAGGCAGCCGCAGCAGCAGCAGCTTCAACAGCCGTTCAGCAAAGCCGCTCTCAGACCTGCCCTTTTAATAGCATTAATTTGACCAAATACAGACATATATTGAATCCCTGGCAAATCTCTTCACAGCTTCTTTAATTTCTCCCCTTTTTTTCCTCAATTTCTGCGGTTTTCACGCCTCTTGCAAAACATTGCACAACCCCTCGGTTTCTAATCTTCAGAAGGATCTTTCTTCTTCCCCATATTGCACCAGAACTCTGCCTTGCTTCATATGGAGCAACTTCTTTAAGGAGATTTTCCTTTTTAAGTGAGATCACAACGATGGCAAACTAATTAACTGCTCTCTCTGAGACTGATGCCACTAATATCAAAAGATGTGCAGAACAAGAAGGAATTATCATTTTTATCTTTTTTTTTTTTCACTAGTCTGATTTTTAAGCGTTTGTGGCGTGAAATAATATGAAACTGCATAATTGTTTCATTCAAATATGAAAGGTTCCCAATAAAGCCGCAGCACTGGTGAGAACTGTTGGAGGTCTCAGCTCGATTTGTCTCGTTTGTGCAGCTGGTGGTGACACAACATTCAAGCAACGCAGCTTTTTCTTCTTTTTTTTTTGTTTCAAGTTGCTTTGCAAATGCTAAAACCTTAATTGCAAGAAGTTTGTCTAGAAAAACTCCAAATGCATTTGTCTTGGGCGGCTGTAGCTGGGCTGGTGTAGTGGGTTGCATCCAATGGTGATTGTTCGATCTCCCGTCTCACCAAAGTGAGATCGGGAGCTGAAGTGTCCTTGGGGAAGACACTGAACTCTGAATTACCCCGAGTGTGTGTGTATGTGTGTGTGAAGCACTTTGAGGCTGCTGAAACAGAGAAAATGTGCTCTATAAGTGAAATCCATTCAGCCATTAGGTTTTTTTTTTTCTCTATACTGACCAAAACTAAAGCTCTTTTTTTTTCCAATAGGATGTTTGCCCTCGGACCAGTTTTCATGACGTTTCAAGTGAAACGGCATTGTTTCTGCCTTCTCAATATAGAAAGGTTTTGTGTTCTGGAAACGATGTCCGTTTACACTGCAGTGGCCCAAAACACTGTGATTAGCTCTCCCTCGCTCTGATACCTCGCTGGAGTTTAAAACGGGGTGGATCCAGGAGGCGCGAGGTCCGACAGAGACGACAGCGGACACCAGGCTGGCTGAAGAGAGGCCGAGGAAGGCTCTCTGCGGCCATCGCTGGTAAGGTATCGCCAATAAAAGACTGAAATCTGCAAATGGGCTGCGTCTGTTCTGTGCTGGAGGACTCACGTGGAGAGGAAGAAAAGGTGTCCCTGTTTACAAGAAGATGGAGTCGGAGTGTTTTCTAAAAGTTCCACCTTGGGAGCCATTTTGAAAAAGTTGTGACTTCAGTGGCTCGGATCACTCGATAAAGCCAGCTGGGATTCTCTCTAATGTTCTGTATAGCTGTGTAGAATATCAATAGAAGATAGACGAGTGGATCTGAACCTTCTTGGTTTTTTGCCAGCTGTGTTTAGTTTACCGTTTCGTTGTATGTCTGTATATAAGACTCACTTTAAACAGCCTTTGTCTGCTTCTTCTCCCTGTTGTCACCTTCCTGAATTTTGTCCAGCCGAATGACTGTTTGTTCTCTTGTTCAGGTATTTCAGTCAAGGACTATCATTTTCTCTAAAACAGCCTTTTGTTGAGTAACTGTGTTTATGTGGTCACTTTTTTGTCAGTCTGATCAAATTTATTTCTTAAATGTCCCATTTTCCATGAGAGCTGAATAGAGGGAATGCTACCACAAGACCAAATATAGAAGTGCCCAGACTGATGTGTGGGTTTATATGCGATAAGACTGTCGGTGGATGAATCCCATAATGCTTTGCAGTATGACACTGGACATTTGTTTATATGTGCACATGATCCTGCATCCAGCTTTACCTGGAAGAGCCATTTTTATTGAAGATTGATATTTTGTGTAAACTAATAAAGCTTCTGTTTCTTTTTGTGGTTCTTTAGAAACAGAAACACCAAAGATGCGATCTCTTTGTTCATGGAGGAAACAAGTTCTAATTGCTTTTTTGTGTTGCGTGACAAACTTATCGACCAGTTATGGTTCATCATCTTTGTCTTCATCAAACTAATATGTGTGAAATGTCACTTGGTGATTATTATAACGCACACGAAGCTCCAACAGAGGAGAGTAATCTGATGTGATGTTTACGTGGATTCTGATTGGATCACAGAGTTACACTGGATCCTCTGATCTGATTACAATTCAATGGGATGGAGCCAAACTGATCAAATGTGATGTTTACATGATGCAATCGAATCACTGTTTAATTGGATTAGCTACAAAATGATGGGAATCCAAGGGGTAAATAAATGATAGTGTGTGCAAATTAGATGCATTCAGTAAATCTAGCACATAACAAGCAGCCAGTGCATCTGTTACACAAGTGGCTTTGCACCGCAGTTTGGTTTTAGCGTTTTTATTCTATCTTCATTACATTTCAATTGCAATCAGATCTATAATTGGAGTACATAAAATGAACATCAGTTTTATCCCGTCTTGTTCCATTTTTTATTATAATTTTAACAGAGAAAAATCAAACGTAAGAAGGAACACTGGAGAAAAGGAATTGCCCTTTTCCATCCTCTCTCTGGTTCTTTACAAATTGCACCCTGTGCATAACTATATTGCCTTCTCGTTAAAGTTAATCTCATCCTGCGGTTTTGGGTTTCAGCCATCCACTCACACCTCTTCCCCTCCCGCCGCCAATCCCAGCTGACTCACACAGGGTGCACCTCGCACGGAAGACATTTCCAAACTTTTCTGCCTTGTAGTGGGAGTCCGTTCGTCTTGCAGATTTCTTCCGGGAACTTTAGTCCGACATTGAACCACCAGATGTTACACCGAGCCACTGATTGCTCTGCGTTGCTAATTATAGAATCATTATGGAAGCAGCATGTAACACCGCCATGACCATGAAGGGGTTGTTCAAACAGCGCCGGTCCCATGCAGGTCCTTTTATCTCTCAAAGATCGCCTGAAGTGAGGCCAGATTGTCTGCCTGTGTGCTTCAGTGGCGAATGAGAACGGGTCCTTTGTCTCCTCCGAACACATTCTGCTTCTTTCGTCTGACACAACTAAATTCAGCACAGGATTTAATGTGATGGACTTAAAATACCCCTGTGCTCTCATTAAAATGACTCATGACTGATTTTTAACAAGCTGCCACTTTGATGCTGTGACGGTGACATTTTCAAAAAGGGAAGGAGGAAAATGGGGTGCTGTGTCAAAACTGAAATCTTCCATGATGAAAAAAGCATGTTTGGATCTCTGAGGGACTGTAAGGAAAAGGCGTGGAGATAGAGCGGCTGTTTGACTTTTGATATATTGTAAATCCAAATCCTCTTGGGGATCAATCAGCAGCGCCGTGACAGCCTTATCTTTCTGCAGAAAATACATTTATATGCAATACTGTACATTTCACTTATAAATTAATTTATATGTCTATGTAACTCGGGTTGCTGGAACAAATCCCAGGTGACGAGACGGGAAGATGACAAGTTATCAATCCATCACAGCCACAATAGTGCAGTAAATGGAATTACCTTTTAATTATAACAAATACCAAAAGCGTGCATGATGTTAATGACCTTTATTCATACACACCAACAGAGGTGGCTGCCCTGCACGGTGCTCAATCCATCCACTGGGATGCATTTTTGTGGTTCAGTATCTCGCTCAAGCACACTTCAACATGTGGACAGATGTGGTGTTGAGCCTGCAACATTCTGAGAGAAAACCAACTGAGCGAGCAGCTCACGCACACGATCTTCTCTCAAAATATATAAATCCATCAAAGAATGAAAAAACACTGCTGGAGTAGTGGATGAGGAATAACACTCCTCCCACTATTGCAAAGACATTGGTGACTCTACATTGTAGATGTGAATATAAATGTGTGTGTATGGCACGTGTGTGTTAATCTGTTTGCCCTGTGCAGGCTGCACACTGCCTCGCTCACACTCGGCTGGGAGTGGCTCCACTGCTTGAATAAAACTGTGTGAAAGATAAATTAATGGTTGGAGAGTACATGCTCCTGATTTCTGCCCAAGTGATGAAAAAGGTTCAATTAAAAACTTATTCCACATGCTGCCAAGAAAATCCAAAACCAACAAACACAACAAAGCAACTCATTCCAGTAAGACTGTAAAGATTCCAAAACAGAAACTCAAAACGGATACCAGCAAGTGAAACAGGTAATGTGACGGATATGGAAGTACAAAGGCACGAAACACGGCAAACATGGAGAAAATGAGAAACATTCAGGCACATTGGGACCCGCAATCACACAGGAAGAGGAGAAACAGACGATTGGTACGACATGAGGGGAGAAGTTTGACAACACACACACAGAAACACACACACACACACACACACACACACACACACACACACCAACGAGACACAGGTGTGACAGAAGGTGGCCAAACAGACTGATCGGTAAAAAGTTCTGAGAGCCATTGAAGAAAGAGACGACACGATGAAGAACAAAGGCAGTGAGGCGCCGGGGACGGTTTGAACAGCAGGAAACACTTCGAGGAGTTTGGAACGCAATCATGGAAAATAGAAACCATAAACAAAGGAAAACTCTGAACAGCGGGCTGTGCCATGGACAAAGCTGTCACCTGGGTCCTGGAAGCCATTAAGACACTGATGCAGGGGAATAATTGTTGTCTGGAGACGCAGTAAACAAACCTTTACGCCATACAAAGAAAGTGCTGGGATTAAGCGAACGGAGACGTTTGCTGGTTCCACTTTTTCACTCATTTATTTGTTCGGCGAGCTTCCCAGTCAAAGCTGCAGAGCATATGTCATTGAAATTCTTGGCTGACTTCTCATTGACTTCCCACACACACATGAATGAGGATAAGTAACACCGTCATACCTCTAGAGTCAGTTTTCTTTATTGAAGAAAAAAAAAAAAGAAAAGAAGACGTAGACTAATAAATTTGGGTCACGGAAAGATTAGAACTCTCACTTATTAACCTCCCCTCAGCAGAAACTTTGTACAGCTGACAAACTTTTCTGGAGTTAGTTTTGGGAGCACGGTGTCATGTGTCAGCCGTCGACGCTGTTTGACTGTTTAAAATTCCCAGAAACGTGCGGGATAATGTCAGAGGATTGTTATGCGAGCCAAGCTTCCAGTGTGGCCTCCGCAGAATAATCGAGCTGCGTCTGTTCTCCATATCAACAGATGGACACACAGACAGTAAGTAAACAGCGCATACCAATGAAGAGCTCAGCTCTCAGCCTCGCCCCTCCAGGAACCGCCGGGTAATCACCATATTTGGATGGCCTCAACTCCTCGGGTGCTACTGAAGATTTGTAATTGGAGCTGAATGGTTGCAAACTGGCTTCTCCCGTGAGAGGGATTTAGCGTGCTCTGCACCAGCCAATGCGGTGGCATTTTGACAAGTATGGGTGGGGTCACATTATGGAGCAGCCATCTGGCATGGACGCCCGTGTCACACAATAATGCAGATACCCTCTGGAGCCGGAGACTCCAGTCTGGAGGGTCCCTCCGTCTCCGTGTGAGTCTTGGAAGCGGGACAGCGGCTGCCAGCTTTGTTTTCTGATCACTGCGTTATTTTGCCTCTGCCTGTCTTCGAGTGCCTCGGTTTGACTGATGGGAATTTCATTATGGGATGGAACCTGTAAGTCTGCTCCGTCAACAAAAGTCTCATTATTTCAGAGGAACCTTTTTTTTTTTTGAGAAAGTTTTTTTTTTTTTTCTGACGTGCAGAAAGAAGAGCACTGAACTGATGCAACCGAGAGGATTTACTTTTAATTGTCCTTGTTTTGATGTTTTTTTAATTAAATAAAGAAAAGCTTTACAAGTATCTTCAGGTGTAGAAATCACTCTTCCTAGCTTTCATTTGCCTTTCATGTTTTACTTATTTTGTACCAATATACCAAATAACAGAAGAAAGAAAAAAAACATGAATATTCATAAATGAATCAAAGCTGTGTTGTTCTTTTTTTTACACCTTAACATTTCTTTCTGAAAATGGATTACTAACAAACAAAAATAGACTCCTATAAACCCACATCTTGAAAGGCAGAATTGGACTGTGTTCGTCTGTGGGCCGAGTGTCGCTCTAAGACGACGACGACGAGGATTAAAATCTCTCTTCCTGCAGCGACTAGACGAATTAAAAATGAATTTCCAATGACTGAAAGACAAGCAGCTGTGAAAGCTACGAAATAATATGCAAACGAGTCTTCTTATGGAGCTGTTGGAGGACCACACACTCAAATATTGTTCTACAGCATGAAAGAACAACCTGCCCGAGTTAGCAGTAAACAGCGTTAATGTGTGTGGAATAGTTTGATGTATCTGTAACATTTACGAACATTTTATTTACCCCATGAAAAAAAAAATTATTTTAGCTTGGTCTCATTTGGTTTGTAATGAAATCGCTTTGAACATTGATCTTTAATCAGATTTTCTTTCATTTTATCTGACCTCGCCAGCTTTTTAGCCTCTAAATCAGTACTAGTGGCACAATGTGCAAACTAATTACACATTAAAGGTGAGGAAATCTGTGTTCAGTAGATGACTTGTTGGCAATGAATCTTCCACCACTAAGGCTGCTTCATGTCTCTTGAAAACATTCCATGCATTTGTGGGATGAGGATCCTGCAGTTCAGTCCATCAGGTGTGTAACTGGCGGCTCTCACAGCTGACAGAAATCAAGATGAGATTCTGCAACCATCTCCAAAATACATTCCCCAAGATTACGAAGATTATGTCAGAGAAAGCTAAAACTGGCACAAGAGATACCGGCAGAGGAAAAAAGCAGGAGGAAAACTAAAGCAATGGTGGAAGGCTAATACTAGAGTATAGACGGAGACGGTGTAAGAAAGAGGGGTTGACTTTATTTACTGTCCCTAATCTCCTCTCAACACTGACATGGATGGAATTTCTGCTTCCGATCGCATCCAAAATATTTGACTTCTAAAATAAAAAAGTCCTGACATCCCATGGCTTTACTCTTTCACTTGCTTTTTAATATGTGGACGTAAAACACTAAGCTGCACCAATGGATTTTCATCATTTCACTACACAGCAATTACAGTCCAACATCTGCTTCTTCCACCCTGACTTCGTTCTCATCCGAAGTGTCAGTTCAGTGTTTCCTCCGCAGCATCAGGCGCCAATTTGAATCTCATTGTGTCCGAGCGTGCGTCTGTCTCCGAGCTCGCTCCTCACAATCCATTTGTCCAAATCCCTCTGACATAATACAGTAAATCCATAACAGCGATGAATAATACAGTAACCTTCAGGGTCTGGCTGATTTGCCCTTTATAAGACAGAGTCCCAAATTCAAAGACGACCTCATTTTTAATGAATGATTTAAAAGCAAGAGCGGATTTATGTGTGTCCAAAGTGATGCTGCAGAGCTCTAAATATTGATGCTGAGGAGAGGAGGGCGATTCGTCAAGATGGGAGGAAAATAACTTGTTCTGGAGAGGTTTAAAATCTTCAAAGACAAAAACAAATCTATGAAATATTGAGAGCTGGAAGTGAAGCTGCAGCAAACGGAGCTCCGCTGCTCAGAACAGGAGGAAGAGGAGCTTTGATTTTGAAATTGGCAGAAGCGTACCACCAGATTTCCACGGAACAATACGATGTTGTCCTCTTAAAACATTTACGGCACACAAGAGCCTGCGTGAGAGAGCGAGGTCGCCGAATATAGAGCGCAAAGCATTAAAGTTCACCTTCTCCCATCCACCCATCTCCGACGCTGGGTTGCAGGATGCTGGAGTCAGTCCCAGTTCACTATGTACATCCCATCGCCGGGCAAACATGTACATCAGGAGGTGTCAAACGTGAGGCACGTGTGCCAAAGCCGGTCCGCCAGAAGGTCCAATCTGGCCTGCCAAACCAACAAATTTTTTGGACGTTTTACTTTATTCTGAACCAGAAAATGTCGTTAAAATTCCTTTCATGATTGCATTAGAGTCATTATTGCCAGTAATTGTTTGGTTTTGCAAAAAATATAGATATTTTCATCAAGTATGCTCGGCGCCACAACCAAGAAAATCTTGAAAGGTTGGAAGACAAAGGTTGTTATGCCGCTATTTCACTCATCACAATGAAATTAAAGAGCTTGTTCATATGTGCGATCTATCTATCTCTGCTAATATTACCATATCAGTGCACATATGAAACTGGCAAACACACATCAGCATGTGTGTTGTGTGTGTTGTTAATGCTGAATGCATCAAATATTCATAAAATGTAAGGAGACCAACAGAAGTTTCCGTGTCACAAAAATATTTGCCGACTGATAAAGCCGTTGATCAGATCACACACTACATTTTTTTCACCAGTTGTCATCACCCGCATAAGTTACTGTTTACACACACGTATTGCTCAGATTTTTATGTAAAACAGACTGCGTGTGCACTAAAGTGATCCGCGGTCTCTCACTTCAGCCTGTCGGGGTTTCATCTAGGATCAAGTCAAGTCAGGTGCGCCTTGCTTCAATATTGAACCGCAGCGAGTAAATAATGAACCTATTTGACTGTATTTGTGTACTTTTTAGCAGATCTGTTCTGTGGAAATCTTGTAGCTTCAACAGCTTGAAAGTGCTGTTCAGCCATCGAGGCACAGATATGCAAAAGCCGTGCAACTCTTACACCTCTGAGACTTTCTGGATGCACAGATCAGTGGCAAATGTCAGATCTGAAGGCCTTCCTGCTCTTCTTTCTGGGTGACATGTGTCAGTTTGGTGACAGGTCAGCAGAATAATATATATTCTGCAAACTGCTCACTGCAGAAATTCATCTGTGGTCCCACGCAGTGGCGGTGCACAGCTTTCACTTCATTACTTTCTACTTTTTGGATCTATGAGGAATTTTCAAATGAATTTTGGAAAGTTTTGATCCATGCTGATACTGAACAATGATACATGTTGAATCATGATCTGTGTGTACATGTACAACCTTATTGTGTGTCAACAACGTTAAAAATGTAGCTTTTCTTTTTGCACTCAGTGAATTTCAGACCTCACCAAATCTGAGCATTCTTCGCAATCAAACAAATGTGCATAAGTTTGCTAGGATATTTAAAAAAGACTGGCTTAACCATCAAAATGAAGATTTATTGAAAATTCATTACAATCATCAGCTTATCAAAGTGACCTATCCCCCGCTGTCAGTGGATCTCACCAATAAATGTTGGTAATGTAATCACTGCATGACTTGAATCCGGCAGCGGAAAAAAAGAGGAGCGCTGGCTCCGTTTGAAATTTACATTATTTTTCCGCGGCTGCCGCCTGATTGTCAGGTGAGCCGCTGAATTCATTATCATGATTCCTCAAGGCTGAGCTGAATTGATACTTATCTGTTTCTGAAACTGTGTTATCAACCAACACCTCATCTACATACCATTATTGGAATATATTTCATTTCACAGGCCCTCGGCACGCCGAGGTGTGGCGTCCCCGCAAGCCGCCGCCATTACCGACTCCGCAACAACACGCAAGCGCGCCACGATACGTATCATTAGGATACAGTCTGCGCACGGCGCGTGTGTCAGCGCGGAGGGGAGCGAGTGTGACATTTCTCCTTTCTCATCAAGTCCTTGCCCCAGCAGGCTTAGCATATAAACAGCGTTAGTTTCTTTGCCATAATTGGGCATTATAGATAAGAAGCATATCTGGCGCTGCAGCTGGGCCTGTGAGGCTGCCATCCCATCAGCACCTACGCACCGGGAGCGGGCCGCGAGTGACATGCATGGCTGATGACAGGAGCCTCGGTGAGACCGTAAGCTGTGGGACAACAGCCCGGCTCAAACAATGACGCACCCGGAGTTGGTCAGGCAAGCAGGCCCAACAGTGGCACATTCACTGGCTGACAGCAATATGTTTTTCAGGATTATTTTTAGAGCATTCAGCTTCAAGTGACAGAACAGTGGGAGAAGGAAATGCAGCCAATAATATGAGAGTCAGGAGTCTAATCCAAGTTGGCTGTAAAACTACCAAAATCAGAATGATCTGATTTGTTTTTTTAGATTCTATTGTATTGAGTTGTTTTTTTTTTTGTTTTTTTTTGTTTTTTTTAAATATGTACCTTGATTTTGCAATTAACCACTCGATCCAAGGACTTCAATGTGTGTACTTGACTTTCAAGCTCTTGATACTGTACATATGGGACAATCATAAGAGACTGGCTAATGAATATTTCAAGAGGTGGCAACTTGCTCTAATCACTGCTGACTCTTTATAAAGCAAGTGAACATATTTTGTGATTTTTTTTTTGACACATTTATGAGTAACTAACAGTTGCAAACATATGGAAGTCCAAAAATCCATAAGCAAAGAGTTTTAAACTGATAGGCGTGTTGCTCAAGTTGGGTTTGTGTTATAAATGACACAACGCACATCCAAACAAAATCATCTTATATCTCCCCAGTCAACACAACGCTGAATATGATGGATGCATTTAACTACAAACCAAAAATATTGTTTTTAAAGTTCAAAAATATGTGTTTGACATAAAGTATCCTCGTTCAGCTGAAGTAATATCCTTTTAGAATATAAACACTCAGTGAATCCTGTAAGTTGCAGCCATGTGATGTACTTCTTTATGCAGTAGTGCTCAACAGTGCATATCTATTTGATTTTGTCCCATTGTGAGAGTTATAAAAGCAACAAATTGAGAAATATTTAGAATTTGAGTCCATTTTACACATCCACACAGATTTGATCATCTATGAATGACATATGTTGATGCTGATACCGACTTTATGAAGCCAAAAGAAGTAAAGAGGTAAAGAAAATCAGCTAATTTAAATTATCCTTCGAAAACATGTTAGAATAAAAAAAATATAATATCTCAGTTTATCATTGCGAGCCAGTTCAGAGCTTTAATGTTCCCCATGGGATTTCAAGCGGTCTGTGGTTAGCAAACCTTGAATTGATTATTTAATCGTGTTTCTTGCTGCATTTGACTGAGAAACATGAACCTGTGTTTGAGATCACTGACCCTTAAAAATCCTCATCATTGTTGGAAATATGAATTATTTTTGCCTCTTTTTAAGTCATTACACCTAATCTTATTTGTGTATCGTTCCCTTAGGCCTGTCAGGCTCACAGGACTTCAGCAGGTAAGTACTGGAAAGGATGCATTTGCAGGTTCTGATGTAGTACTTAAGGTCAGAATGCTGCTTCATAAGCTTGTTAACAAGCTTAAACCTCCGTCATCTGATTACCAAAAGCTGGTGGCATCCTCAGCGGGGCCGAGCGGCGCCTCTGATAACCCTCGCGTTGCTCATTGCGGCTCAGAACGGGCCGCAGATAGAGCTCCGCCATTGTTCTCGTGTTGGGAGTCCGGTGACCGTGCATCAGACGACCATAAAAGAGGAATTCTCTGACTTGTTTATGTCCTTCAAATCTAATTGGCCCCTGCTGAAGCTCCCGTGCTGTGCCATTGGTAGGCAATAAACAACAGAGGGAATGGGCAATTACTTCATATCGCTGCTGGACATGGTAATAGTTATTGGCGCACTGAGTCCTCCTCTCACCCTAGTTATTCCCAATGGCCATAGAGTACAATTTGTGGTCTGTGCACGATTGAGAAAAAAAGACCAGTGACCTGGGTGTATGAGGGTATGATTAAGTATGCTATTAAAGAGCTTCAGACAAATCACGAAGGGATTGTGACAGCCAGCGAATGTTTCCAGCCCGGCTGCACTCCAGCCTCTGTCAAGAAAAATGACACAATTTCAAATGCTGTCTTTTTCTGTTTCCAACTTGGAGGGCTTGAAGAAATTGTTTGCAAATTGTAAATTTCAAATCGTCACTCATGCTGAGCATTTATGTTTTATGTTTGTTGAGTAAATGAATTCCACAGCTTGTTCAGACTGAACCAGTCGTATTTATCAAAAGCATTTATCATATTTCTGAACTGCTGCTGGGACTCACTCCTGGGAGCTGAGATGTTTTTTTTTTTTTTCCTTTTTGTTTAATTTCATTTCATATTCCTGGAGATTTGCACTGAGTTTGTGGTTTGTCTTTCTCTCCTCTGTTACCCTCTGCGGATAAATGGTGTCCCAGCTACTTGAACCTAACCGCACAGCACAGAGGAGTCAGTTTTGACAATAATTTATGAAGCTGATATAACTCTTTTCACTGTGTATGTCAAGCCATAAAAGGAATGAATGTCACCCGGCCTACACTCAGGGGAAATTGACAAATGCATTTGACTTGAAGTATGTAAAAAAAAATAAATAATAAAGCCGCATTTCAGATTCATTTCAGCTGCGCTCTAAACACGCACATGAATGTGAGGAATTTTTGCAGAGGCAGTGTGTTTCTGTCCCACGGCGGTAATGAGCTGCTGTGTGGGTCCGGCTGGCTGGCCGGCATTGTAGCGCAGTAACTGAGGATGCATTGTACTTTTTGAGAGGCAGCGATTGCTGGCCGGACGCCAGACGCCAAGCATAACTCAAACTGACGGAGTGACCCTCAAATAGCCGCAGAAGCTCCAGCATAATAACAAGATCACAGAGAAACAGGCCACGGCTGCACAGAAGCTGCAAAATGTCTTTAAATACTGAATCCAGTCAAATGAACAGCAAAGCTTTTTTTTCCCCCCCCTCTGGATTTGTTAAAGCAATAATTCAGAGCATTGTATTTTCAGTTATGAAAAGTTTATTTTCTCATTACATTTTCTATGATTTAGCTGAGTGAATCCGGGGTTTAAGAGCTTTCTGCAGCCTGCATCACAATGGGACATTATAAAATCTCTGACCTCTGCTGGTGACCAACATGAAATACAACAACACAAGAATAAATTGCCTTCTTCCTGCAGCTTCTCCACAAAGCCAAAGTCAACAATTTGCCCAGACAGATATTTCACTTTTGCAGAAGAGCAAAGTAAACTAGTAAATAAACGGCCAAGACAAGAAACCAATCAGTAACTATTGACTGGAATGCTTCATTTTTATGTAGAAAATTAACACGGATTAAAAATTCGTCTAACACATTTGAGTCTGTTCAAACCTTTTTCATTTATTGTTCGTTTACACTCATGCTCAATATCTTAAGAGGAGAAAGGATGGCACAAAAAAGCGCCCCTTTAATTCAGGAAATGTTTTTTTATTGGAGCTGTGACCTGCCCGAGAGTCAGTGAAGGAGAACTAGGAAATATCATTAGTGAGCCAGCAATTTTCAGTGTTTCATGAACTGTTTCATTACAACAAAAATATTTTTGTGGCTAGGAGTTTGATAAAGAATATATGCTTGGACTTTACTCCTCATTAGAATGGAACAAAATAGCTGAAACTTGTCAAAAAAGAAAAATAAAGTGTTGGAAAAAAGGAGAAACTGGAATATTACACAATAAATGTAAATAACATAACAATAAATAACAAATCAGAAAGATGATGAAAAGATAATTCAACTAAATCTGCATTGCCTTTACACAAGAGATAGGGTTAGGGAAGTATTCAGAAATTTCCATTTTAAAACATTTATAACCAGGACCACAAATGTTAAAATATGCTAATGTATTTAATATGTTTAATATATTTCTAAATGAAATTTATAATCCATAAAGTCTCCTCCAGCATTATTGAAGTTATAGACTGATTTTAACAATTACTTTATGAGGATGATGAGGACATAATTACCCAACTGTCTTTGTTGTGGTTGTGGATAGTCAAAATTTCCCTGAAGGGAATTAAAACCACGAGTTAGGCGGAGTAAGATGTAACCTGATTTTAAAACTCGCTGCCGTGCTGAGGAGATCAGATCTGCCCCACAGACTAATGGCCATGTAATGAAATACAAGTCTGTCATTCCTTTATAGAGCCATTACATTAGACTCTCCTTCAAAAAGTCAGACTGCCTGTTAAATCTGATACGTTTCACCAGCTCTGCTGCCTCCAGTGAGATGACAGGAGCTGCTGCTGCTGCTGACACACACACTTCCTCTGACTGGGATTGTAAACACAAAAGAACAGACCTCAGTACTTAAAGCAGAAGTTTGGATGCAGTTAAGTCAATTATCGGACGAGGCTGTTGGAGTCTGATAGGCTGTTGACAATGCAGCCCCAGTGAAGTCTGCCAAGGGGGGGACATATAGAAAGTATTGCACAGCAATGCATCAGCCTGCTTCATTAGCCTCTTAACAAGCATTGCTCCAGGCAGCAGACCTTTGCCCTCCAACACGTCTGACATGTTTCAGTGTGTGAAGAGAGATTAGCCTGCAGACTGATGGAGGAATATACATGAGTCATGGTCCAGATGTGAGGACAAACTCCAAATTAAAGTAGCCTACACTCAGCCACAGCTCGCCCTCAAGCCATAACTCACCGTTCAGCTGGTTGTAGACCACATCCTCCAGCCTCTCCAGCCTCTGCAGAATGGACTGCCTGTCCACCAAGTTGGAAACTTTTCCATTCCTGGCTCGCAGCCTCTGGTCTGAAATACGCCCTATCTGGATGAGCTCCTCGGATCGGTCCTGGATCCTGCAGTACACCGAGAAGAGGATAATCCCCACAAACACCAGGATGTTGACGGTCAGCAAAGTTTTGATTTTGCGTGCCACAGCCATGAAAGAGGGGATTGTCTGGCCGACTCAGTCAAGCCCAGCAGCAGTTCATGTGCGGTGGCCTGCGGTGTCACCTCAGTGCGAGTGTTGCGGGAGAAGAGGGGAAGGTCAACTGGTGGAGATCCGAGCGGCTGAGCGGCAGCTTTCAGCACCGCGGACAGCTCCCTTCCAGCGGCGGGAGGCGGGAGGCGGGAGGCGGCTGCTGCGGTCCGCGGCGCGCTTCTCCCGGAGAAGCCGAGCGGCGGCGGGGCGCGCAGGACGGGGGACGGACCGGAGCTCCGGGGCTGTGCTGCTACCAGCGAGGAACGACGCCCGGGAAGGCGTTCATCCTCAAAACATCTCTGCTCCGCAACGTGGTGGTGAGTCGCCGAGCTCCTCAGCCGCGACACGTCTCGTCCATCTTCCAGGAGATGCGCTGCAACAGCCGCTCGTAAAGACGCATCTCCGGACGATCCCTGCCTCCCTGTGGCATCTCCTCCTCCAGAACAGCCGGGGGAAACACAGCCGAGCAGCTCCAGTCCAGAAAATATGTGCACGCTCAAAAACAAGGCGGCGTTTCTCCTCTCTCTCTCTCTCTCTCTCTCTCTCTCTCTCTCTCTCTCTCTCTCTCTCTCTCTCTCTCTCTCTCTCTCTCTCTCTCTCTCTCTCTCTCTCTCTCTCTCTCTCTCTCTGTATGTTTGCGTCCGTCCCGTCAGTCCGCTGTCGCTCGCCCGCCGTGGGACGAGTCGGGAGCAGATTTGCCCCGGGATGCGGAGGAACGGCGCAGTCGCTCGGTGTCGGCGGGGGAGATGGAGCCGGGCTCTGGCTCTGGCATGCTGTCTCCCCTCCCAGCCTCTCCGCTGCTGCGTCCTGACGTTCTCAGGCACGATCATGAATATTCAAGCAGCCGGAGAAAATAAACAGCGTGCCCGTGAACGCGGCGCACATACTTCCACTCGGTTAGAGCGACGCTCATATCGACTGGTGAACTGTAAAAGCCAGTTAACAATTTTTTTTCTTATTCTTTTTTTCTTTTTTGCCATTTGATCCGTGATGCACAGGTTAACAGTTTCCACCTCACCTCTGATGTCTTTGCCACAGGCAGCCCCGAAGTTTCACATCAATTTTGCAGAGTGGGTTTTTTTTATTTGCATCTGCATGCATGGTCAACTTCACAAGTACAATAATCATTTCACCAATCACATGCTTGACTTGAAGCTCCATATCATAGAATAAACATGTTGTAGCATTTAAAGTGCATGGCCTTTTTACATCAAAGCCATTGGTAAGACAGAGTGTATTAATTTATTCATCCATCCGTCTCTGATGCTTCTTTCTACAGCTCTGGGTTGCAGGGTGCTGGAGCCCACTGCGGCTGCCTGGGGTGAAGGCAGGGTTCACCTTGGTTACAGCAGTCCATCAGCCGGAAACAAAGTGAGATAGACAGAGCATACACACATTCATTTACAGACGGCAATTACTCTTAAATACTCGTTGCTATGGAAGGGGATTACAATATGCAAATTTTATAGAGAAAGGCCCCAAACCAGGGATATTCTCAAAGCAATGCATTAACCAGAGTGTGGGCCACAGACATAGTTTTTTTTAAATAACCTTTCAACATCATCTCAAAAAGATAATAATAGCAAGGATTATTATTTGAACCACAGCTGAACTCCATAAAACACACCTGGATAATTTAAACTAAACCTAGACTAATTTAAATAAAATCAGATTTCACTAGACTCCAAAACTGGACTTGGAATTCTTAAAAATACCTGAATCCACAAACCCACATATAGGACCTTCAATTTTGAAGTGAAATCACAAAAAAATAACAATCCAGATAAATCCCAAACTGATCTCTATAACCTGCAATGCAGAAAGCCCACATCATGACCTGACATTTGGAGACGTCTATTTATAGATCCTTGCTGGTTTCAACCATTAGCCATTATCAGGTCCTTTCTACTCCACGCTGTCAAACCGCCTGCCTGTGCAAGCTCTTCATCTCCAATTCCAAATGAGCTATGGCTCAAGTAAATCATGTACAAAGAGATTCTGTCTCACTGTGTACTTTTGCCTGATTAGGCAAACCCAGACATGGCTCCGGCCGCCCAAAGCACTTTGATTCCACTTCACGCCCACCAGAGGATCTCATGCTCTTCAGGTTATTTGCTGCTTCACTATAATCTGATGGTGACTGTGTGGCTGTGAAAGCCAGAGAATATTTCTCTGTCAGACGGTGTCTGGAACAAAGGTGATTTTGAAAAATCCCCTAAAACATCTCCAAATGTCTTCTTGGTATATTTCTCAAAGATGGAATCAGTTCTGCTTTCATGAGAGCAGATTTGGGAGCTTTCATTTTTAATCTTGTCTGAGCCCAGTTTCAAAGTGCATAACCTCATCATTCCTGTCAAGGCGCAGGCTGACTAAAGAGCACCAAGAGGTTTGGTGATTCACATGTTTAACAAATTCCTTGCACTTGAAAATATCTTTTTCATATGTGTAAAAGGGAAAACTATCTGCAAGGATCATGCAGTGCTCTGTGAAGCTGTGCTATTAATGACCACAAAGCACAACTCTCTCACTACCATGCCGGTCATTTTCTTGCGCTGCGTGACAAGCACATGTAAAGTAATTTGCTTAGTACAGTGCACGTGCTTAGATTTTCCTCATGCACACGATTCCCATCACAAAAGGTGCTGATTTGATTCAAGATCTGCAGAAACGGACTGTGGGGAAATCATCATTACCGCCACCTCAGCCTCAGCCACCATGCAGGCCTCAGCACAGATGCTTATACAGCAGCGGCAGCAGCGGCTCCAGTCTCACCCCGTGCCCCTCCCGCCCGATTGTTCCTCTCTGAGGACTTCTGTCCCGTTTTCTGCCTTCAGCACCCTGCATGCCTCTGTGACTGCAGACACTGGCGCTCAAGTGTTTTAACCATATTAACCTGGGTCACTGCCAGCTGCACCTTAGTCATCCCACTCAGTGTTTCTGCATAAGCCACTCGAACACATTCAGTGGGAGGACACTCGCGGGATAGAAGTGCATGTGTGCATCGAGTACTGCTGCAAGGCAGCCAGAAATACCCACAGCTATATGCTAATATGGCCTGTGTTCACAGGAAGCATGGAGTGCTCGCTCCCACTGTAACTATCCTGCACACATCAGGAACAATTAACCTCGAAATCCATCAAAAATCGGTCAGTTCACAATTCATTTATCTTTTCTCTATATATCTGCCTATAAAGTATATCTGTAAGCTTGTGCTGAATAAGATGTCACGCTACTGGAATACGAACCCACTTCTCATCCTTAAATTTATTCTAACGACTGTGTTCACCCCTCTCAATGTGTTGGGCTCATGTTGTTCATCATTGAGTTTTACATTTCCAGTCAGAAAAAGAATCACGCAGCAACTATTCGCTCCTGTTGACTGTGCTCACGTTGTCTGTCACGACACATTTGCTGCTCCCAGCTTTCTATAGGTTTGTTTTAACTCAGCATTTAGTAAACACCGGAGTGGCTGCAGTCTAAACCTTGAAATGTGTTTAAAATTTTACATTTTGATAGTTCAATTTATGTGAAAGAACTTTAGCTTCCAAACAACTAATTTTATTCACTCAGACATTTTTCTTTGCTGGCAGGAATATTAAGGCCGTTGGACAAAGGTGATTCCAACACAAAGCTCTGTCTGAGCAGGATAATGGTCTTTTTTCGCGTTTGTTAAATTTTTGTCATTGCTTTAGGTTTTGTTATATTTTGTTTTGATCTTTTGTATTTTCTTTTTCACCTGAAGCTTACTCTGCTAATGAGATTCTCACAGTGGGGTGGAGTGGGGATATGGTGAGCATAATTGTTATGTGTTTGCTCTGTATGTATGCAATTTTATTATATATTTATTTATTTATTTAATTAATTATTTTTGTATTTCTGCTTGTCGGACTTCTCAAAAAGGAGATGCTCCATTTGGGGCAGCGGCCCTTCAGTGTCATTCACCTTACATTCAGTCCCTGGTCCACCCGTCTGTGTGTCCGTTTAACTGTTCATCCGTCTATTCCAATCTGTTCATCCATTTATTTGGCCATTTACCCCTTCACGGGTCCATATATTCATTCATCCATCTATTTTCTGTGCTCATTTCATTCTGAACACTTCAGGAGAAAACTCAGTACATCATAAATAATTTGGCAGCGATCTCCATGAGTTGATACTTTCAACATATTATGCAGATTTCAGCCTTTTAAGTCTTCATCTTAAGAGAACTCACACAGGAAAATGAAATTTTCAGAAAAAAAACTATATTTGGACAGAGAAAAAAATGCTTGGTTCTGAGACACTCCGTTGCACTAACTTGCACTAAAATATGACACTTGTTAATTTGTTTATCTGTTTTTACTTTAATTAATTTGCAAGTAAAGTTTATCCAACGACGAGTGTTGAAAACTATTGAATCACAAAAAATAAAAAAAGAATGAAGCTACTAAACAGCTAATGTGGATCTTATTTGCAAATTGTGTGTTTTTACACATATGTATCAGTCTCGGTATACAGTTAATGTTACTTTGTGGGTGTTTTCACTGTTGGGAGTGTGTTTCTTGTTTGGTTTGGTGACGCTCCTCTCCAGCTGCTGGGCAAATCATCTGACTCTTCAGTAGTTAAATGCTCCAGAATGCCCATCTGGCAGCTTTGCTTTGCTAACTTTGTGCACAGTTTGTCAATTTAAGTTTGTGACAGCTTCCCCGCTAAATAAAAAAGATATTCTCACACATCTGGAGACGAGGTAGGAGGGAACCTAACAATGAAGATATGGGCCATTAAAGTTAGGAAAATAATTATGCAAAGATGTGAGAAGAGCTGAGCGACTGCGAGGAAGCTGATAATACATTCCAAAAATATACATGCAATAAATATAAGGAGGTAGAAGCCAAGTGTTTGCTTGGGGGTAAAGTTTCTCCAGTAAAACACAAGGCAGTAAGTGCTTTGTTGGGGAGCATTTAGTTTGCTTCGCTCCAGTGGTTTCAGTACACAGGGAGCTCTCGTCAGCTGAAGCCGCTCTTCACTGTTCGGTTCACGAGAGGCCGACCCATCTGAGCAGAGTGGATGCTTTCAGACGAGATGCTGTAACTCGGGGGCAGCTGGAAACCGACAGATCACACGTTCGCAATTTAACACCGGAGTGAAACATCAAAATGACTTTTTATCTTTGCTACTGTGTGTTCATTTAACATTTCATTCAGAATTCATCAAACCACAAGTCAAATCGGAGTCTAAGGCTTTGCATTAGCACAGAAAATACTGTTCGCTTTGCTGATATGAAAGAAAAATGTGGTTGTTACGGCTGGTAGGACTTATGTAATACTGATTTTGTGCACTCTGTGGCTGCAGTGTGCAGACGGTTGATAAAGTGTATCTGTATTAGTCAAACTTCTCATTCTTCTTCTGCTGCTTCTTCATTTTGTCGATGAGTTGCTCACTGCACCATCTTGTGGTAAAAAGTGGTACTGCAGTAAGGATGAGCTGAGCTGATTAACATGAACAGATTTCTACACTGCTTTGTAATGATTATGTTTACGTTGTTTTTGACTAAAACTATTGCATAAAAGTTGGCTTATGTCTTCAACTTTAGTTGGAAGGATGATTCAAATAATCATCTGAAGCTTCTTTTTCCCCTTGTGCTAGTATCAGTTCTATACAGTCCTTCCTGGAAGAGATTATAATTCCTGTGGTCTTCCAGGTTCTGTTGTCTTCTATTTTTGTTTGCCTGTATAAAATGCGAGCTGTCCTACATAACACTGCCCCTACAGGTCAATAGTGGTATTACTCTGCAGTGACTGCATAAGTTTCCTGAAAACTTAATAAATAAGGCACATAAAGAATGTAGATGATGGACAGATAGCCGTCTCGCACACATTTTCAAACTTAAACTCGCTTAGCACTAAACTGAACACAAAAAAAATCTAAATTGAAAAATGGAGTTATTACATTTCTCATTTTAATCACAGCATCAACTGCCAGTCCAACAGGTTTTCCTCAAAGAGAAATAGTGTCCCCCATTTGTATTCATAGTGCTTAATATGCAAAAACATTCTGGCATAAACACAATGTAATTCGCCGCAAGCTACATCAAGGTCAGAGGGTCGTCACGAACAGGGGAAACAAAACTGACAAATCTGATGCAGCAGGAGCAGGAGCCTCGACGTGGGAGAGCAAATAATCCATGTTTGTTCCTGATCAGCTGGCATACAGACTTGTCGCTATCAGAAAAAAAGAAGAAAAAAAAAGCCAAACACTCCAAGACTCTGGTTGGTCACTAATGTAGTGCTGTCTGCTTCCCTGCCTGAGTTAAGTTCATACATTATCACTCTGACCCTGAGGCTAACAGCTAAGCCCCAGTTCTGTCTGCCTTAACTTGGCTCATTCACATTCCACCTCCAGCCACGTCTCCCCACTGCGCTGCTCAGGGAGTTGTTGATTTGCCTAATGCCTTAACTAAATTAGGATGATAACCCTGCGGACTGGAATATGCGGTGTTCAGCTCCGGGCACATTTTTACATGTTTTTGGTTTTTGTAAAAGAGAGCTGAGGCCACTCTGGGGGGGGGGGGGGCCTGCAGCTGAACGTGCCTCAGAAGCTCGGCCTCATTAAGAGACACAATGTGCCGCTTGACCTTGGCAGGCAGCTGTGGTGACACCGCCGAGTCAATCACAAACGGAAAGCGCTCCCTCTTTCAGTCCAGTCAAGTCTTGACCCTTTGGACGACGCCGAGAAAAACCAGCTGGCGCGTGTTGCATGTTGTCAGCAACAGAGATGAAATTGATCAAAACATTCAGCTGGAGGCCAAGCACGTCAAATCAAAATGTCAAAATTAATGACTGGATTTCTAAATATGAACATAAGCCCGTCTTCTAAATGTGTTTGTATTAATGGAGCAGGAGCTCTGGAGACACCCCCAAATGTTTCTTGATTTATGGCAGAAGCAATTACATCTTGCCAGTGTACCGAGGCTTGATGGGCGAATCGGTGCAGGTAATTAGAAAGAATAATGAAACAGGGAGTCAAGGGAATGAATCCCTGCATCAAAAAACTAATCAAAGATAAATGGACTATCCATATTACCCAGTCATTATGCCGGAAAGATTATTGTTTTAAATCCCTGTGTGCAGGAGCTGTGGTCTCTCGCTCTCAAACAAAATCCATTACTCTGCTGACTCCTCTGACTTGTTTGCGCACTGATTGATATTCTCTGGCTGGTGAGAATTCATCCAGTTTATGTTTTCACTCTGTGGGTAAAACAATGGAAGGGGGGGACTTCATGCTGAGAAGAAGAGGGAAAAAAAACAAAAAACCGATGGGTATACAAAGGAAACAGAAATGTCATTAAAAGGCACTGAAAAGCAAATATTTGAACTCAAACACATGAAGTTGTTTGTGTTAGAAAACTGAAGCGCTGTATTGATCTAAACAGATGAAACAGGCTTTTTTTTTTTTTTTAAAGTACAGCCTTCATTGCACAACTTACAATCCCACACACAATCCTTTGCTCAGCTCTCTCTTTTCTTTTGTCGCTTCTCAAGGTGCACAAATGCAAAGGTAAAATAAATCACTTCACTTCGCTTTACTTTTTTTTAAAAATAGGCTTTTTAAAAAAATCTGTATGTAGCTTTTTGTTTTTTTGTTTTTTTTTTAAGAAAATTGCTTTTTTTAGGGGCCAAAAGGAGAAAAATACAACCTTGAATCCATCTTCTGAAACACTTGAAACACTCAGGGTCGCCAACCACTCCACACACACACACACACACACACACACACACACACACACACACATACACACAAATGATCGCTAATCATTGATGTGATTATATGATTGCTCCTCGTAGTGAAGTAATGATTAAAGTGATTAAAGCTCTCACCTCACCACAAGAGGAGCACGGGTTCAACCCAGAGTTTGCATGTTCTCCGTGTGTGTGTGTGTGTGTGTGTGTGTGTGTGTTTGTGTGTGTGTGTGTGGCTTTTTCCCAGGTACTCAGGTTTCCTCTTATAGTCCACCAGAAGCCTATAACTGTGTCCTTGGTCCTTTGTTGGCTCCAGTAGGCTTCAGCACAGTCTAAATGAGCGAATCATGTGTGGCCTTGTGCTTATTTGATTGAGCAGAATAACACTCATAGATTTAAAATGCCTCTTTTTTTTCTCCAAACTACTTAATTTTTTGTGTTCTTTGGTGTTTCGTGTTTGAAATGGGAAAACTTTCTTCAATTAAAAAAAAAATGCGATGAAAGATTCCTTTTGAGAATTTTTTTTACCCGACGACACCATTTGAACCACAATCCTCCATTTCCAGCCACAGTTTACGTGCGGTGATTTGATATCTTTTGAGAAAGTCTCCCGGGATCCAATTTTCACAAAATGACTCACGTACGAGCCGCTGATGAAAAGATGAATTATTTCGGCTTTCATCTCTGACGCTTTATTTCCACAACAAAGAGCATGCTGGGATGAGTTCAGTGTATCATGGACGGAGATCGGCCGACGCCTGGAAGGTGGCACAGAGTCAGCCGCTGCTTCAGTCCAGCTCCTTGTCTGTCGGTGGCCAAAGAGGACCAGCGGCCAACATCTCACCCCGCCATCTGTAATCACAGGCTAACAGCAGCAATCACTGATCCAGTCGCTAATCAGTCCGAACAAACCTGCACACACAAACACGGACTCCTGCGCAAAGTGCTCTCACATTTTATACCTGCAGCAAACACACGAATCAATTATGTGTGGAGGCTTATCCGGGCTTTAGACTTTTATCACTGCTCTGTCTAATTGCTGTATGCTTCATACAGAGAGGGACACATTTGTCTGGATATGGCTCGAATTAGGGTTTATTGAATGATTGTAGTTGTATTCTGAAATAATGCCTTTTTTTCTCTCAGTGCATTGATCCATATTCTATGTGGAACACCATTGTACGTTCAGCATGGATGCAGACTTTCATCAAAACCTAACAGTTCAAGCAAAGCAATGCTCTCCTCGCTGCCAGAATTTCCTCCAAAAGAACAAAGTCCTCGTCGGAAGCGGGGATCAAAGCGTGCAGATGGCCAGGCTAGAATTCACAGTCGGAGCAGAACAACACGCTGGCCTTTGTTAAGCTCACGTCACCGCCTGAAAACCTGCGTCGGGTCCAGGCGTCCGCAATCTGCTCTGGACAAAAGATACTATGCTTTACACTTTGCCACCGCCTGAGAAGATGATGCTGTGCAGTCAGAACAGGGTTGCCATTTTATCATTTCCCTGCCATCCGCCAGGAAAATAAAGAGAAAAAAAAAGAGAAAGAGAGAGAGAAGAAGAAGGGCCAGCAGCAGACAACATCAAAGCAGCACGTCTGGTCCCCCCGTTAAAGCCCCCTTTTGCTTGATTGTAATTAAAGATAGAGGCGCACACAAGCAGTATGTCTCCCAGAGAAAATAATTATGTGGCTCTGCCAGTGAAGAGGGCATGTGGGTGGTGGAGAGGAGAGGCGGGGGGAGGGGGGAGGGGGGGGAGTGAACGTTAGGGCGTGCGGAAGATGAGGTGTGTGTGTCTGTGTGTGTGTGTGTGTGTGTGTGTGTGTGTGTGTGTGTGTGTGTGTGTGTGTGTGTGTGTGCACGCACGCAGGGAGGGAAAGCCACAGGGGACTGCAGTCGCTGAGTTCGAAGCCGGTGCAGAGGACTGTGGGTCATTGCTCGTCTTCAAACTGTTTCCAATCCAGAATCTCTCAACGCACACACACACACACACACACACACACACACACACACACACACTCCCTGATGGCTGATTAGAGGGCAGAACGAGAGAAAGACATAGAGAGAAGAGGGTTGGTGGGTTAGGGTGTGTGTGTGTGTGTGTGTGTGCCGAGGGGCGCCCTTTAAACAAGTCTCCCACCAGAGGCCGGTCGGTGTGATATCTGACAGAGAGGTGGGATGGAATAACGCTCTATCGGTTAAAGCTGTATTTATGAGCGCATCATGCAGCTGTGACTCAGGACTTCATGTATAATTTTCTGCGAGCCATCTGTTAAGGGAATTTTTTTTTTCTTCTTGGCGCAGCACCAGATTAATATTACGCAAACTGTAAAAACCACACCACACACACACACACACACACACACACTCCCCCCACATACTAATTTCATGTGCTTCTGGCTTTGATTTGTCATTGGCGTCTTTGCAGCACAACGAGATAGTGGTCCGTGACAGTAGCCGTAATGGAAGTGCGGCGGGATCGTGATCCATGATGGTAAACAGCGAGCTGCTGGAGCAGAGCCGTGATCCATCAAGCAGCCATCATCCAGCCATGATCAGGCCAGATTAAAGCTTGTGTATTTTCTCTTGCATTTTAGATACAAAAGTAAAGCATGAGATGTTTTCCAGAACCAAGTGTCGTCACTCTGCCGGTAATTACTTGAGATTGGAAGAGTTGGTTACGTACCATGCATCTGTGAAGGAGAAATCCCGAGAGGATTTAGGTTGCAACTTTGTCGGTGTTCACTGCGACTTACAGAGACTTTCTGCACACTACAGTGGAGGCTGGTGAATATTCAACACCGTAGTAAGGCCTGGAGTTCTTGCTTTGGCAACAACTATAGAAGAGCGTTGAAGTTACTTGAGCAAATCGATAAGACAATATATACCGTTGACACTGAGCCTCCAGCATGAAGATGACGAAAGAGCCTGTAGTGGGTTCTGTATTTTCAAAAATAATACTTTCTGTGATCTGTAGTATTATTTGCTGGACTGGACCAGCGACGCCATGTCAAACTGCTCCTCAATGTAAGCGTCTTATCAGCCATTCACCAAGAGGCGTCGACGAGGTTGAGACGATCGACTGAAGCTCAAACGAAGCATCGGGGGGATGAGAGGTGATGTAGCAGCTATCACTCTCCCGTCACAGCCGTCACTTTGGAGCTAACAAGTTCTCTCTGTGCGCACAGGGCTTTTCTGCACAGGCTGAGTCCAAAAACAGAACCATTAAGGTTAATTGGTAACTCTGGAACTGAGAAAACATGCGAGTGCACGTGGCTGTCTCTGTGCGTTTGCCCTGTGATGGACTGGCGACCTGCGCAGGGAGCGCTCTGCCTTCTCCCATCGTCAGCGGAGATCGATTACTGTGCCACATGACCTTAAGTTGAAAGAGGTGGTACGGATGGGGGGACAGATTGGCCAGATTGTTTGTGCCAGACGGGCTGGTGTGAGTTCAGAAACTGCTGCTCTACTGGGATTTTCGCACACGGCCGTCTCTGGAGTTTACAGTGAACGCTTGGAAAGAGAGAGAAAAACAAACGAGCGAGCTGGAGTTATTTGGGCGAGGGCGCCGTGTTGATGCCAGCGGCCTGTGGAAGGAGGCCAGACTGGTTCAAACAGAGGACAGTGATTCAACCACTTGTTTCCACCGCGGCATGCGGAAGGTCACACGAGAAAAAAGCAACTCGAGGCAGACGATCTACAGCAACAACAGGGAGTCAAGTGTCCCTCCTGTCAGCTCAGATCAGGCCAGAGTCTCTGATCAACTTCAGACCATAAACAAAACCGGTGTAATGAATGTTGCTTTTTGCTGGAATTGGTCAAAGTTTAAGAAAAACAGCAGGTACCTATTTTATTCGATTTTGTTTGGAGCCGGTCTTCATGCTTGGTGAAGCTATTCGGCGAAGGATAACAGCCATACATCCAGTGAAACAATATATGCTCAGTATAAGAGCAATATTGATCTTCTTGTTTGATTCTCAGCGAGAAAATCACGGTAAGAGCTCTTCACAAAATGGCTTTTAAAAGCCTCCCTCGGCATCCAGCCACAGATTATCTTTGAAAGCAATGAAAAAAAAAGAGAAGCTTGCAGCCGGTTTCCAGGTGTGGTAAAAGTCAATAACAGAACAAGAACACACTGCGTTCAGCCATCGACGGCTGCATTAAAATGAATGCCAATTCCCATTAAAGCATTTTATCGCAACTGTGAAAACGTCCTTTTCCCTTCAAAATACAATAAAAACAGTGTAGTTGGTTTTTTTTTTACTCATACACAATATATTGAAGAGGTTATGATAAAAAGCAGCCAAACCAAAAGGAAAAACAATGAGCGTAATGGACTTTCAGAGCGTACAAAAGACCACAATCATTTTCACTGGTATTGAATGGCTAAATATTCTGCCCATTGTTACGGAGACTCCTCATGAAATGAAAGCGTTTCTGCAGCTCCAAACTGTATTCTATTGCTTTGAAACACAAATGAAAATGGAAGCTCCTCCGTTGATTCACTATTTTTTTCATTTCCAGCTGCACGACAAACATTTGAAGTAGTGATCGCCGGCTTTCTCCATTTTTCAGCCTCTGCATCTGTTTTGTGCAGAAGGGTAAGAAAGTCAATTGAAAGTTAATTCCAATGTGTTTGATTAATGGCCACTGGAGGATGCACTCTAATCTGCGCTCTGTTGGCCTGTTCCACTTCAAGCCACACAGGTAATTATTCCCTGCTTTCTCCCGGAGTAAATGTTTTTGTTGCACCTTCGCCTGCTCTGACATCGGGTGTCTTGTTTCCAGAGACCCTCGAAGGATGTTGAGCCAGTAATATTCAGGTTTTATTCAATCACGGAAGGAAAAATGTGAGCGCTGCTTGTATTGATATGAATTCATTTGTCACAAAACTGCGGGTGTTTGAAAATAACACATTTTAAAAGAAGCTTGGTGAAAATGAAAGATAGTATCAACGAAGGGGAGGTTGAGCAGTTTGCAAGGCAGCTCTCCCCATTCCTGTGTGTGAACGGATGAATGATATACATATATATGACAATTTAGACACATTTAACTTCAAATACACAGTATTGGAAAGATGTAGTAGTAGAATGAGTACAGCAAGACGCATAATTTGTTGTTAAAATCAAGCCCAAAACAGTAAATTTAGCTTTTTTTTGTTTATTGTTTTGTGGTGTTGTGATAGAAAGCTAACCTGGATGAGAATCTTAATGCAAAAACACACACACCGATGTGACCTGCATCTGAGAACACACACACACACACACATCATTTTCTCCTCAGTGCAGGAAAATGGAAACTGTGACATTTTGACTACTTGATCACAATACTAGAGTCACGCACTCAGCAGGACTAATAATCCAATTTCTGGTTTGAGTGAAGGTTTAAGGGAGACGTCCTCTGACTGTGGCGCCACGTCTTCCATTCAGACACTCCAGATTAATTCACGATATGAAATTACTCTGCAATTCCTGATTATTGATATGCTTTTTCTATTGGATTATGGCCATTATAAGATGAGCTGGGAAAGCTCATTATGGCCCGTTTTATTCCTGCTCGCAGTCTGACTTTGCCGTGATAAAGACCATCAACATTGGTTTCTCACTATGCTAATTCGTCTCAGTCAGAATGAAAACGTACGGCTTCAGGAATTCCAATAAAGGAAAGCATATTTACATACACTGTAATTGTTGCAGATCTTGAAACTAAAGCAAATCTGCGGATAAGCAGCTGCGCTCGGTGTGCAAATGCGCATCTTATGCTGTCGAGAAGGAAGTTCACTTCAGTTCAAATCCTCCGGGGCGTCCTGGCTCAGCTCTCCAACAGAGTCTTGTCGCTTTCACCAGTTTGCTAATCCTGTCTGCATCCTTGCCCTTGATGTTTCCACCCCAGCACTCTGCTGCACAGAGCTGAGAGCTGCCCAACGCTGTCTGGTAGAGCGTGCTGAGGTGTGCGAGCGCATGAGCCGCCCAACAATATTCGCACAAAGACTCGCACAGGCTTAATAGTAGCAGTGAGTGATTGAATCCTGTTTAATTTAAGCCGTAATTTGTCAAAATTTGGTTTGCAAATGTGATTAAAACTGCTGATTGGTCCTTTTTAAATGCATAATAAATCAGAAAATTGAAGCAGAGAATACATTTCGTCCTGTATAAGACGGTTCAAGAGTCACTGGATTTGCTATAACTCACTGAGCGGCTTTGTGAAATCCGCCATGCAGGTTCGAGTCAGCCTGTTTCCTCTTTCCATCGCTTGCCTACAATAAACATATGCCAGAACCCCATCTTAAAATAAAGCATGAGAATAAAGGATTCATTTGCCATAATTAAAAGGGTATTTCATTTTGCCACAGAATAAATTTGGTTCACTCACTGTGTGACAAACCAATGCAAGTCAGTAATGTTGGAAGATATTTAAAGCTTCCCACTACTGTAATGTTCTCCAGCTGCTGCTCTGTGTGTGTTTCTGCACTGTGTGGTGAAAACACACATTGCATGGTTCATAACAACAGTAAGACATGGAAAGTACATTTATAGGAAGCGTATTCCTCTATGAAGAAACAATACGAGCTATAATGTCTGAATGGATTTCCACCGTGGCCTGTATTTTACACACACACACACACACACACACACACACACACACACACACACACACACACACGCACATACACAGCCTCCCTCGGGTTTTTATGACACTGCACAGGTAGAAATATTACATAAAAAACCTCAAATGACCTCCTGGTGCGGAGAATAGATGACTGCTAATGATGCACTTCTTTTTTGCGGAGCACTGAAGGGTGTTTAGAGGATAATTGTTTGCTGTTACCTCCGAGACAAGAAAGCACTTTATAAGCAGGACTGGTAAATAACATCAAATTTGAAAGGAAAATAAAAAAAAAAAAAAAAAGAGGTAACAAACGACACTTCAGCAAATGTAGCATCCATCTCAGTGTGAATGGCACAGTTAGGATTACATTACCTCAAAATGTTTTTTGTTTTTTTTCCCCAGGAATTAAAGCCTGATTAATTCTGATCAGCAGTACTCTGGGTGAGAGATTGGTGTGTCACGGGGACTTAATCACTATTTGAAAATAATCAGATCTTCTCTCGGAGTGATTGCTCTTAAGTCAATCTGAGCGTCATGGTGGAGCAGAGCTGTGGACCGGTGATCCGCCGCGACGCACCGGCATCCCGCCCGCTGCTCCTCTGCACCGGTACAAGAGGGGGATGCGACGCAAACTCCATCTCTGGATGAAAAACTGGTCCAGATTGGATTCATATGATGATGACGGTCCGTGCTCAGCCTTATTGTTCCCCTTATTGCTCTTCTTTATTACATGAGGGTGGGGATGGAGGGGGGCTTCAAACACTGAGCAGAAGGAATATACAGGAGTGAGAGTGTTTAAAGGAGGCCCAGGTCAAAATAAGAGCCTGTGAAAATACAGAACTTTGTTTTCCTCCACATGATAATTAGATTCCTTTTAGCCTTTCTGCCCTTTCCAGGGAAGCAGACGTCAGTACCAGAAAGAATAGTCCTGATCTGCAGCTTACAGAACCAGAGTGAAGCTGTGCATTTCAGGGCTGATTTAGGTTAAAAGCACCTATAGGGGTTTTTGATGAAAATGAAAGTTTTTATTGCAGAGCTATGCTAAGACTTCGTCAGCACGTTGGTCCTGCTTCCGCCACAGCAGGAGGCTCCAGGGCCTCTTTCTTATACATCAGCAGTTCAACGTCTGTTAAATTTGTGTCCTGCTGCCGACTCCACGTGCGCTTTATGAATTCATTCCCATTTCGGCGCGGTGAGACGTAAAAGCCAATAATATCGGACACATCAGCGCACTTCCTACTGCGACTTCAGCTTTATCTGTTTTTAGGTGATGAAGGAAGAGCAGGAGAACAGCCGGATCCCACTTTAGAGCCCGACCCAGGTGAAGACCCTCAGGCAGAGAAAGACAGATTGTGAAGAATCAGATTTCTTGATGAGCCTGCAGCAAATGAGACATCGACAGGAACCTTCACTGTGAACTGTGGTGATGTTGATTGTAAAAAAAAAAAAAGAAGAATCTATTCTATACCTGTAATCACTGAACACTGAGCGATGACTTTATCTCATTGAGTTGCTCGGTTTCAATAGAGCTGAGCAGCGTAAGCTGAGCTCCCCGAGGAGACATGATCCAGGCTGTGTCCCCACAGGCCGGAGGTGGACGGCGGCGCTCTGCCTTCCTGCTCCGACACTCAGGCCCGCGACGGTCAACGAGGCACCGATTGAACCGGCGGCTGGGCGCCCTCTCAAGCTGATTGAGTAAAGCTCATTATCTTCCGCCGCCACAATGAATCCATTTCATCAGCGATGCAGCTCTCTATATCAACTGTCACAACTCATCTCATCCAATTGAATTTCACACGCCCCCCCACTTTTTTTTTTTTTTTTTTTTTTAAAGGCTGACAACCTTGATGTCACCGCAGCCTCTTTTAAGCAGATTAACTTAACGTTCACATGAAAGCTGTGACGCCGTCCTCACGGTGCCCACTGCTGAACGCACGGAGGGAATAACAGCAGCGGGCTGTGTGGAGGCTGACCTCTGAAAGCAAAATCCAAGGCGTAAATAAAACTGAAGTCAATTGTCAGGAGAGCTCAGCGTCGTTTTGCTGGGAACCGGCTTCGCGCTGTAACTAACACTTTCAGATGTGCAGCCATATATTGTAAAAAAACACGCTCGCTTGTTTGCTGTGACCCTGACAAGCAGGATGCAGGTGATAAAATCTCTTCTCATCCCATCAGTGAGATTCTTCACCAGCCAGAGAGCAGAAAAAAAAACAAAACATATAAAATAAAATAAATGTTGAACAAAGCCAAGGTAAAGTAAAGGTAAAGTCCTCTCTGGCACATGATTAACTGTCACCACTAATCAGGCTGACATTTATCATCGCGGTCGTTCCTGACGCTCTTTATGGGGTTTGAGAAACTTCATAAACTCCCAGACAGCAGATGAATATTGAGAGCTTTGGGTCGGCGCTGGACGTGACGGGACTCCGGGACGTCCTCAGAGTGAACGTCCAGTCAAGGACAGCATCCTGGGTTCAAGTGTTTTCCAGATGTTGGAAGCTGCACAACCATATAATCCAAATACATCAAGTCTGTCTAGTTAAGAATGTCTCTGTGCCTCCGTTGAATGAATTATGGATTAAAGGCTATTTTCTGCTGCTTCTTGTTCGTCTGTTTGTTCTTTTATGTCCTGTTTTCATCTTCTTTGCTATTCCCTAACCTCAGCCGGTGGAGCAGATGGTCTCCACTTCTGAGTTTGGTTCTGCTGGAGTTTGTTCCTGCAAACTTTGAAGTTTTCTTTTCCACCATCCACTGTGCTTCCTCATTTGGGGATGTTGTTTTTTTTTTTTTTTTTTTTTTTTACAGTCATGCAATTTGTATAAATAAATCTGAGTTCAATTCATTAAAATAAACATATTTTTGTATGTTTGTATCCTAATGTTTTGGGGGGGTTTTTTGTGATTAACTCCCACAGATATGAGAGTAATCTGCCAAATACCAACAATAGCTCAGCTTCCTCACCTGTTTCAGGAAAAAAAAAAAATCTCCATAACCACAGAGACTGTGCCCACCTGCCTGTGGATCCGCTCGCTCAACTCCCACAACAGGGGAAGCAGCTCACCACAGTGTCAAAGCCTGGGGGGGAAACTGTCTTTCTATTTATAGATTCACATTTCTACAAGCTTTTTTGTTTTAAACAAACCTTTTCGTTCAGGAGCAAGTCACATGGAGGTTTGTTTGAAGAAAGGTTGATGAATGTCAGGGGGAAATGGCAAAATGTCTGGAATTCCTGCAAACATAATCATAGACAGTTCTAGAAACACTGGTGATTTGCTTGAGCCAGAGAAGACATGCAGTTACCTTTTGTTTTTAATTAGCTTGTTCAAGTAGGACATTGTGTTTTCACTTCAGAAATGTTTTTGCATTTACATGAAAACATTTAGAAACTGATGTCCATTGACACGCTGAAAAAAAATGCAGTTTGCCATTTGGCTGTTTTTATAATACACACAAATGCACGCCGAGAAAAACACGCCATAAACATTAACAATGGCGAGTACGCAGACATTCGTACGGACAGGCGGCGAAGTTGGATTGCTATTATTGTGATTCTCAACTGCAAAACTACCAGGTCACAGGGGAATGTGGACTGGGAGCAATGACACGCTGGAGGCAGATGTCGTTGTTCAGTTAAGAACTACTTACTATGGCCGTGGCGCACATTCGGTTTAGCAGCATTTCAGACATCATCTCATTTCCAGAGTTGGAGTTTTTTTTTGACAAGTTCATTCTCAGTGGCCTCGAGCACCATTGTCATGTAAAAACTCCCCTAAAACACAACAAAAGTTTTCAATTTTCACTTGAAAATCGGGAGCCTCGGAGTATCTTCAGATGTATAAAAGTGACAAGTACAAGAAAAGTGACAGAATGAGTTTTTAGCTCTTATTATCTGCAGAGAGCCTGTTCACCGAAGCCCGAACAATGAAGCCCCGCGGCTGAGCATTCCGGAGACAACTCACGGGTAATTTGATTTGTGTAAGTAAGTATATCTACTAAAATGCATGAACTGTGTCCTTGGCCACGGGAACCACAAAGTTGAAACGCTGTTTTCAAAGCATCATAAACGGATAAATATTGATCTGCGGACACGAGTGCTGCCAAAACTGGAGGCAGGCAGCGTTGCCTGTGATCGATCCGTCAGGTATCGCAGCATGCGAGGAGGTGGTTGTCTTTGCCTATCACTTTGCCCTTTCTCACATTGACATTGTCCTTTCAGGGATGCGCTGGGAGAGTGCAGGCGCCGTCTGTCGAGCCCAATCTGTTTGCACTTTGATGTGCTTATACTTCTGCCTTCCTTATCTGATGCAGAAAAGAAGCTTTTCATGCAGGAGACTTCATTTTATGCAATACTCGCACCACATATAAATTCCTCTGCTACGCTTCACTGCTCAAAGGAAGTAGACTAACGTCACTGACACAATGACCAAAATGATTAATTACTTGCTGAATTGCTGAAGCTGATCGCTTAGCGATACACCTCGGTATATAGATTGAATGTCTAATGGCACATCCTCCCGTCACAATGTCACAATTTCACAACGATTCACGTCTTAAAAGAACCTGAGACGACTTCAGTGCTGTGAAACCAAATCTACCATCAAACGCGGTTCACAGTAATTGTCAAATTAACACAGTTGTTAGTTCACAGCGATGAATCAGTTTCTCATATCCTGAAAACAAAAGTCATCTTTTGCATCTTGCTCAGAGGCAGAGTCATTTCTTTCTTTACTCTCCATCTCTGATAGTTAAATGCTCTTTATGCAACCAAATAGAGACTGGGACCATCAGGAGAGAATGCATAATGAAGAGCAGCCGAGGGTTCCTTGATAGCTGGGGAACAAATGCCCCTGCTGGGCTTGCTAATGAGTTTAACTTGAGTGCTCAGCCATATTTCCCCCCCCCCCCCCCCCCCCCCCCCCCCCCCTTCCACATATTAATTTCATGCAAATGTGTGTTCGCTATAGCGCCCCATGTGAATACCAACACAACACAATTCCCACAATTCCAATTTGCTCTTGTCATATCTGCTGTCCGTATGTCGCCCGGCACGCAAGCGCTCTAAACCGTGCACGTGTAAGTCAGAGACGGACAGCCAGCTGATTTTCCGCAGGCTGAATAAATTCCTGCTCCCTTGTAACCTGTCTCAGTGACAAGTTTTCGATGCAGCGGCTCCAGTTTATTCCCTTTTGACACTGAAGAGCCACAAACTGGTCAAACCCTGATTGCTTCAGGCTGCCGCTGAGCTGCTTGACCCTTCACAGGACTGTAATCCCCAAGTAATTTATGCCTCTTAAAGAGGTAAGCAGCCCTATTCAAATGAATGCCATATTTTTAACAGATATAGATGTGTCTCTATCTCTCTTGTAAAGCCTCCCAGCTATAGAAGGAACTTGGCTCTGGAGGGCAAGATCAATAACCCGGGAAAGCCGATGGATTTCTCTAAGCCTCACTGTTGTGCTGGGCTTTTGATTGGTTTGTTTTATGGGTTTAGCAGGATGAGGAGCTGTAAACTAATAGCCCTGAGCTGCTAAATATTATAGTCGAAGGCAGAGATGAAGACCTTAAGCTCCTGGGTTGCAGATTCAGCTGTGGATGGCAGGTGTCCACTCAGCACACTGGGGCGGCGACAACACTACACACACGGGGATGAAGCGGGGGGGGGGGCGAAATAAATACCATCAGCAACAATCTAGAGGAAATTATATTCAGCAAATCATGTGCCATAATCGATTGCTGTGGATCTTTTCTCCTCACACACACACACACACGAGCCTTTACAATGTCGCCTGAGGCAAAAAGATAACATCAGCTCCTCCCGTGGAAGCGGCTTCCTTGAGATGATTTAGCTCACTCCTACTGAGAAAATTAAATGGCATCTTTTAGAAATGCAAAGACCGGAGAGGCCGTGTCTCTTTTCTAACTCGTTCATGTGTTCATTCAACAAGCTGACCCGCGTAACCTATCGGCAATCTTTAGGGCGGCGACAAGCGCCATCGCTCCTTTACAGTAGATCTATCCATACTCACTTTATCCAGATTAGGCTGGTGGGGGGGCGGAGTGGGGGGGGGGCGGAGGGAGCTTATCCCGGCCAACAGCTGGCAACAGGGAGGAAAACACAGGCTGCCAGTCCACCCAGATTTGTTCTTAGATAGATTTCTTTTAGATATCAATATTTGAATTGAGTCTTGACTGTAGTGAAGCTCAGTACTGTAGACGTATTCACAAAATGTTCTCGACGAGGCCGATTCAGAATTACAATGAACGGATCAAATCAGCAGATGGTAGCGGTTATCTATACTGAACTTTTTAGTGCTTTTATAGGCTTAATGTCTTCTGATTTCCTGTTGTTCTGGTTTTAGCTTCGAGCTCAAGGCTTTGTTTCAAGCAAGAGTGCGTTGTTTATGTTTCCGAAAACTTTCACGTTTACACGGCAACGTTTTGAAAACATTGTGCACAAAGGCTCAAAACAAGGTCGCCAGCATGGAAGGTTCATGTTGGTTTTTGTATTGATGAAACCACAAACACAATCACAAATAAAATCAGTTTCAAGTTTTGCTCATTTCCTACCGGTGAAGCATTTTTAATCACATTTAGGAGACGATAGAATTCAACCTCATTATCCAAACCCTCAACCTCTTCAACTGTTTGACACGTCCATGCAGGGAGACACTGAGCAAAATGAACGTTTTTAAGCAGTGTGTGAAGCTGAACTCTTTAGAACAGCAGTCACGCTTTTGTTTTTTCTACAGTTTCATGAGCTGCTTTCTCAGCCAGTTCTCAGCAGGATGAATCTCAGTCAATTGTTCTGCTTTTAAAGACTTGTCAAAGCCTTCATTGTATCCAGAGCCAGAAAAGAAGAAATTAAACCAAAGCTTGACAGTTTACTGTAAATGACTGTGCTCTCAATAAATTCGAACAAAAGAATTTTGAGCGACGAAAAAAAAATACAGAGAAAAACAAAACGATTTCCAAAGGTTAGACTGGAGCAATACATATAATGTCGAGCTAATTAATATTCTGTTAGCTTCACACACACTCACACACATGCATGGACATATAAACAACTAAAACAATGAGGGCAATTCAAAAGAAGAACAAAATGCCGTCTGTCAGATTAAATACCCTCCAGGGTTTGAGTTCCCTCCATCTCCTTTGAAGCATTTTGCTGTTTGAGTCCTCAGCTTCTCGTGCACCCAGTGCACTCTCTCTTCTGCACAATATGTCAATACGTCCATGTCTGCGCATTTATGATCAGAAAAATGAGATGAAGCCGTCTGGTTTTCCTTTGTTTTGCTACAGCAGCGCGGAGGACAGACAGCAGGGACAGATCTGCCCTCTGAGGACGGACGGACAGCCTGAGACCTGCTGCTCCGCTGGTGCGAGGATCCATTTCTGCAGCTTAGCATCAGGACGGGCCGATCGATTCCAGATGCCGATGTTGTCGAGGGCCGAACCGCGGAGCCGCCTGACAGACACCCGGACATGTTTATTGATGACGACTTGAGCTTTGAGCACAAGACGGAAGATTTGTAGAAAGCAGCAACACATGTTATTTCTATTTCAGAGGATGAGCTGTTCTGCAGTCGATGTCAGATTCCTCACTCCCATTTCAGACTTTATTCATCAAATCCTTTGTATTGGAAAAGAATCTCGGATGTCGACAAATATTATTGGTGCATCATATCAAAGTCAAGCAAAATTCATTTACTGCTCCACATAAAAACATTGTCAGCCCAGTAAACTGATGGGTGGTGCAGTGGACAGCTGTCAAAGTACGAAGATCCCCGAGTGCTTTTCTTTGTGTAGTTTGCATGTTCTGCCTGAGCGATTTCTGTGTGTGCTTCACTTTCCAGAAACCTGCTAGCATAAGGATTAAACATTGCAATTTCTTCACTTTCTGAAATGCGTTGACAAGAGTTTTCCAACCAGGGTTTCGCTTTTAACAGTTGTTTGCTGTTTGCTGCAGGAGACTTTCTCACTTTCAGCGTTCAACAGTATGATAAAATAAACAAAGTCCTTGGATGTCAACATTGTAGCTGGATGGATACTCCTAGAATATTCAGAATTATTCAAATGTATTTGACCTTTTTTCAGTAAAATTGTGTCACTGAAATCAAATTATTCAGTAGAAAATAATTAATTTAGCCCGAATATTCCACAAAAAAAGAGTTACATATGAGGCGTGGCAAAATATTTTAACGTAAAATCAACATGCAACTCAGCGCCCCCAACACTGAGATGCCTTGCTCTAGGTGTGAGGCATTCTTCCAAACTTGAGAGACATGTTAGCAGGTTCAGTCATCTCCTGTGTAAGACGAGCATGAATCCCACAACATACCCATAATCCTTAGCTGAGGGGAGACAAAACTGCATGAATGATCGATGACGCCTACGATGCTACTTCACAACTCAGAATGGAAAATGACATGTCTTGGCCACAGAGCATTCCTTTTAAACACTATAATGACACTTGTACTGTTGGAATGACATTTTTCCAACATGCATGTATTTTTTTCTGTATTGTTCTGTTATCTTCCTTTTTTTTTTTAAACTCTAGACTCTAAAACGTGTGGTATCTCTGTACTATGATCAATTTTATTAACCAAATCGGCAGTAACGTGTTGATCTTTTTAATCTAGCTTTAGTATATTGGTTAGCGCCCAATGTTTCCTGTATTTTCCAGGAAAACAGAAACTTTTGGCTTCATGTTTTCCTGTTTTCTCTCTCTTTTTGTCTCTGTGTGTGGGTGCCGGCACTATTTCTTCATCTCTCCTGAGCTCCCGTCACTCAGGTAAAATATACAGACTTGCTAAGACACCATAGATCACTTGGGTAATCACAGAAAGTGATGAAATGGGGAAATCCAGGCACATCTAATCGATACCAACTCCGAAGCATGAATTTCTCGCTTTTGCTTTTGGGGGGAAACACATCATTCTGGTCCATGGCATCTATTATGTGTGTGACATGAAAAATAGAAATTATTTACCCCCTGGGGCCTCTGTGGGTGTGTTATTAATAGCGTTGCGCCAGTGTGTGTTTGTGTGTGTGTGTGTGTGTTGTAGGGATGAACGCAAGCCTAAAGAGCAGAGCTTTGCAGATGGCTGCATACACAGTGTGTCCTCTTTCTTTTATTCTAACAGTTTCCTATTCAGTGCAAGCCTCTCCCAACACGGCCCTGACTGTGAGCCCTACATAATGCTCCTGCGTCTATCCTACTTTTATTCCACTGCACACTTCACAAAGTTATATAAAGTAGAATGGCTTTATTGAAAAAAAACAAACTTATGTTTTTCAATCTGCCGGCTGCCAGATCGCACCTCATATTATCTGACAAATGAAATAAAATCAATAATGCATTTATTTTCCCAAACAATTCCCCTTGGGTGGGGAGAGGAAAAAAAAAAAAAAAAAAAAGCAGCCGTCGGCTTCAAAAATAGTTCAACTTGTACAATAGCAGCTTTTTATTAAGACTAAAACATCAATATGCTTCAACATCTTCTCTCCTCTTTGTTTTTTTTTTTTTTTAGACTGAAATCTTCATCAACTAAAGGAGAATGTTTTACACCTAAAGTTCTCAGGGCCTTGGTAGCTGGTGAAAGCTATTAGCGCCTACAGATGTGACGGCAGGGGTGTGACTCACCGCCTCAAAGGTTTTGGTGTCAGGCTGACGACTTTAAAACCAGAAGGCAATTTTCCTCGTCATCGTCTTCGATTGATGGTTTACCGCTCGGGAGAAAATGTCGCCGTGCACATTCAAGCACATACGTGGGAAATCAATAGTGTGCAGATGTGGCTATATACCCATGCATGCTGTCTTGCTAATGCACACAAGTGCACAGGCGTGCACGAAGAGAATTACAACATGTAGGCATATGGTGACAAGCGTAATGGGCCCAGCAGTGTGAGAGAGAAAGTTTCCCTTCTCAGATACTCGTTGCAAGAAGGAGCCAGCATGACGTTAGTCGGCTCCTCTGCTGCCTTAAAAGTAACAATAACAAATACCAATCGATGAATTTTATTTTAAATGTTCCTGCTAAATAATCAGACGTTTGCTGTAATGCATAAAATAATTTGTATTGTAGGAGAAGCAGACAAAACAGCACAGAGACCCGAGCGGCAGCAGGGGAAGCCATAGCTAAAGCAATGAATTCGCAATGAAGAAGCATTCGCATCAAAGCCAAACTGTGAGTTTGAGGTTGTAAAAACATGTTTGCAGGACAGCTGCAGAAAGGGATGACGTGGTTTTTGAACATTTCAAGGCAATTTTATTGGTGCAGCACCATTGAGACACAAAGCGATTCACAGAACTTTGTGAAGCAGCTTACAAAACTGCAGTGGAAATATATGGGAAAGAAAGTAGTTCAAACAAAGGAGACGACAGAGAAGAAATGTATGAAAAGGTGAATAAATAACCGAAATCTGTTCAATGTGCTCAGGTTTATTAAAGAAGATATTGCATTCATAAAGCCTTTCTACCACTTTTCACTAAAACAAAAGATAATATTTGAATATGTTCTTCCTACTGGAGAAAAAAAATGCACACAGAGAAAAAAAATGAATATACATGTGCCATAATACGACTGTAAACTAAGTATTAAGATAAGTGAAAGAAAAGCTTTTCAAACACATAACTGAATCTGCCCACTCACAATCAAAGTCCCTCACAATGATGATGTTGAAGATGAGAGCTGTTCCAGAAACTGTGTGGGCATCAACGGACTCACTCTTTTCTCACTATGTCCAGTTCTTTCCCCTCAGACAACGTATAGTTTTCCTCATCCTTGTTATCGCTTGAACCTGGTAACCTTGAGTAGTTTCACCCAACATATGATTGATTTTTTTTCACCAACAAACTGTTTTGGAAAAGTATTCAATTTGTTGCACTGATATAGTGAGGCTGAGGAAATCTGTTATTTTGGAGGGTCTGAAACTTTTAATGATGCACTGATTCCCGGCATTGATCGACATCTGTAACAATTAAGGGCAGACTCCTGCTTCAAAACAGAGCATTTTGTCTCCTACTCATTGTTTTAGTGGTATTGGTTTATCGATCGCAGCTCCAAGCTTCATTTTTATGAGGTTTTCTTTTTGCTGCTTCTGCTAAAACGCATTTAGTTTGGCAGAAGAAATTGATAAAGTATTTGTGTTTGGAAACATGTGCGACCTTTGACTTCATGGCAGGAAGGGAGTCACTGCACAGCAATGAAGATTGAAAATATTTTTTTTGAGTCTATGGGCCTCTACTATAGAGATAAATAAATAGACGCTGCTCTGAGCGAGTCACTTTGCCCATGTTTAGGATGGGAACAAACATTTGTAACCACTTCATTTTTCGCATCAGGAAACAACAGCAATTCCCTGTATTCATCTCCAAAACACCGACTTCTCCATGCCTCAATGGAAATCGTACTGTCGGCTGACATTTGCAGCAGCTTTTTCTATTTGTTACCTGCTCTCCAGTTGATTTGCTGTCATTATTTATATCATCATAATACAGAGACATAGTGAAGCAAATCTAATGTCATTCTTTTGTTTACAACGTGCCATTTTGTTTTTGACATTTAAACTGCAAATACAGCTTGTAAGTATTTCTTTATTATTAATCCATGTGTTTCCAGGTTTTAATATTACATTATTCAACTGTATTCTTTCTTTAGAAAGCTTTTCCTACCGTTTACACTATAACACCTACTTCTCCCACATCATAAATACACGTCACATGCGTTCCATTCTGTTTATATTTCACTGTACTTCGGAGGTATTTTAGAAAACAGGAAAATAATATTTCATATTTGTTTGTGTTGTAGAATACTCCTACATAGTTCCTGTAAGAAAACCTATTGAGCAGATTCACTGTCAAGGTTTCTCTTTTGTTGTTTCTGTCATGTTCTGACAGGAAGCAGCAGTTTCAACTGAAAAACTAAATAAAACACAAAAATGAGTTAAGGTCTGATATAAATAAACCTGAAAATAACCCTGATACACTCTGTAGTGATTGAAGCTGAGATCAGAAACCAGTTAAACCAATTTCTACATTGAACCAATCAGTTTTTCCCGCCAATATAGAGGGCGTGTCAAACTGCGCATGCGTACATGATTAGGCTCTCACCTCCACCTGTTTCACTTTTTTTAGGTTTTTTTTATCAATTTTTTTCAACCAACACCGATTTACTTTTTTAGTGCAATAACAGGTGACAGTATCTGGACAACACAGAGTTACATATTTCACACGAAAGCAATTTCTGAGCATTAAAACCTCCGAAAGTACCGATGGAGGGAAGAACAAAACGACCCTGAGTGGATTCCATAACCTTGCTTGGGTCTTTTCTACAAGTTACTGGTGAGTAAGTTTTCAGACTTTTCTCTCCTCGGCTGAGGAATTACATCTCAGTTCGCCATGTCTCCAGTATATATTGCCACAAGCTGCTTATACATGTACTTATTTTCATGATTTCAAGTTTTTTTTTTTTTTTTTTTGTTAGCTGCTGCGTGACTGGGTGCAGATATACAAAACATATGTGAATATTGATTTAGACCTCTCTTAAAACTCTAGAACTTTAGTTACAGGGCACTTCTGTCCAGGAAAATTCAGCACAAAGTGTTTTAAAGGGCAAAAACTAAAGAAAAAAAAAAGATATCCTCCTACCCTCTTCTCACACGCATGCACGCGGGAGCGCGCACACGACAGAAGTTGTTAAAATATAAGTAAAACTTGATTGATAAGACATTCACATATAAAGTAAGGTAAGAATTAAAAAAAAACAGGCTGGATGTTTCAGCTCACAGAAGATATTTAATTTATCAGAATCAGTTCTATCGCCTGTAAAAATCACAAAGGCAAATCCCAAGAAAACACTAATTTCTGATGTATTTTTGACATTGTGGTGGATTTATGTCTTTATTTTTTTACTTTTCTTTGTCTTTTTCTGGTTGTTACCTGCAGAATTCTGCCCACGTGTTGCTGCTGTTCTCTGTGGTGCAGAATTGGTAAAATAGTTGCCTCCAGGATCAGTTTTTCTGCCTACATGTTAAATTCCTTAAGTGCTCACTGTACTCCACAAAAAGACACTTTCTCACTCTCAGAAGTAATCCAGTTTGATTATTTCTGCTACTTTAAGCCATCAGCAAGAGGACTCTGTGGACACTTTTGGACACTTTTGTTGTTTCATACTATTTCAACTTACCAACCGTAGGTAATGGATTTCTTTGCATTCCAGTTATTTTTATGGAGAAAAAAAAAGATTACAAGAGCAAACAATTACTACAGAAAACTTAAACCATGTCAACTTAAACCTGGTTTTAATAATAATACCTTTTAGTGTGAAATATATAGTGGAATGTCCAGAAAACGTCTCGGCCTTGAACAGCAAGGTAGCTTTCACGTGTATTGTAATGTTTCCACACTCACTGTATCCTGCTACTGTCCAGAAAATACCATATAATGCAGTCCTTTTATACAATAAGCAGGTGTAGCTTGTAACATTTAATGAGGTTGAGCCTCAGTCTGGCCGTAGCTGCAGTATATGAATTACTAATCTCTATTAACAGGGAGAGTTTATGTGGCAGTATGAAATAAATAAATGGTCTGGAGTTTATTGAAACTGAACGCAGTCAGAAAGGGAAGGGCTGAAGTGCAGTTCTGGATGTATTCGCTCAAGTCCATGCACACTGTAGGGTTTTCAGTACACCTGTTTCACTTTGAGACTTTGTTCATTATCATTTTTCTGTATGCAAAATTCCAAGAATTTTCAAAGTGTACATCAATATTTTGCAAGGTAAGTATATTTTTCTTTGGAAAATTCTTTAACCAAAAAGTGTTTCTTGGAAGTAAATCATTGTCCTGTTTATTTCTCTTTTAAGCCACATTTGTGGGATGATCAGCAGCTGTGGGAGGCACATTTGAAAAATGTTCTAAAACATCTTTGCTATTGTTTAACAGCTGTAAGTATGGTTTATTTTATTTTTTTTATTTAAATGAAATATCAGCCAGGAGGCTGCACAAAGTGCCTTTAATTGTTTGAATCAATTCTAAATACTGAACTTAGACTCATCATGAATCTGCCAGTTCTAGTTTAACAGAAAGAGACGTTTTTTTCTCCACTGAACTCAACTTATTTTCAGTTTTGTTTTCCACCCCACTGGGACTATTTCAGACACTTTAAATAAAAGATTGCACAGCTGGTGGGCAACGCCAGGAGAAAAATAATATTACAGCAAGTGGCCATGCCGTGTTCAGTATTATTGGGGAATAGATGTCTCCACGTGCTCCTCTGTGTTTCAGAAGTTCTGCTGCATTATTTTTGGAGGAATAATTGGGACTTGCTCACACATGCAGGATAATCAGCTGTGTTTTTTGTACTGGGCCAGTTGTCAGGGTATCACTGTGTTGTACTATATATTGTTTTAGTCTTCATGTTAAAAGACTAGTGAGTTTTTTTTTTTCCTCTTCTGCCCTTTGGGTAAATCTTTCTGAGTCAAACAGCACATAAGCAGCTCTGTGTAACCTGTGTGTGTTTCTGAAGGCTCCTATAATGAGTTTTGCTCACACAGAGGAAATAAGCCCAGAATAAACGGAGAGGCTGATATAGTGGGGAGTGCGGGTTTGTTACTCACACACTATAGACGAGAGAGAAGGCTTCTGTGACTAATATGTTATTGGTATCTCAGAATAACTTCCATAAATACACACAGGAAGAGTCAACACAATCTGTATCTGCACTGTGCTTGTTTGACGGTGAACAAACTGGCGAAATCGAACCGTTTTTCATCAGTGAAGTTACATTTCTCTGATCATATCTCATGTGCGGCCTTTAGCTGGTATTAATCAAGTGTGGTTGACTGGTAAAGGTCATGCATTTTTTGAACAACACAACATTTTTTCCAGTGGAAAAGCAGCATTTATGACTTCAGACAACAGGTTTGACTGGTCAGGAGACAGTGGATCAATCAGTAAATATTTTCTACCATTTATTTTATTTTGAGCATGCAGAATTAATATTCAGTCAGTAGTTTTTGTCCAAAATTTTAATCATAGGTTGAACAACACTAGATGAGCCTCTTTTGGATCAAGCTGAAACAGTGTTGGACAACAAGAGTAACAAATCGATGACCTTTACAAAACTGTTTATTTACCCAAGTTTTTTTTTTTTTAATTTAATTTAAAAAATAGCCAAATCCTCCCATGCATCGTTGCCATTGTGTTAAATGATCAGTCACTTTGTGGCTTCCTCATTCAGACTTTATCGTCTGCAGTTATGTGATAATTTGGACCATTTGGTCCATTTCTACTTTTCTGAAAACCATCTGCTTCCACTCTGAGTCATTATAAAAAAAAAAATCTCTTTTTCTGGGGTCTTTTCCCTCTTGGTGTGAACATCCACTCATATCTTAGCTCTCCTGGAAACTTGGTTTGGAATGCCATCATCCTGGAGATGCAGTCGAACCCAGAATTACTGTATTTTTAATACCTGCTTCACATATATATCTAGATGATCTTTTCCTGAGGCCTGTTCTGTTTCTCTCTGAATTTATTGTAATGCACTCTGGAACATTTTATGCTAAAGCAGTGACTTGGCAAGAAAACCTTTAGCTGGTGTATATTTTAACTGCAGGGCTCGGTTAAATCTCAAGTCGTGTCTGACATCTTGTAATGTGTCAAACTTTGTGATATAAGAGATACTTGAGTTGTTTGACGTGTTTAGTGGCTAAAGTATCGATTTGTTTTATTCCTGAACATGGCTCTCTGAGCTTCATCCCCAAGAATGGTCGTCTAGCAACAACTGGTCAGCTAAAGTCCAAATCTAAAGTCTCATACCGCCCTGAACTAATTCCACATTATGAATTCAAACTTTTAATTTACCCCCCTTATGTTTTTTTCTTTGTCTATGTCTAGTCCAGGGGTGTCAAACATAAGGCCTGAGGACCATAATTGCACAGACGGACTGAGACCAACGATTTTCTTTTTTTCCAGCAAATTTCTGACGAGAAGTGAACTCTGACACCCGAGCTGAGCTCTCGGTGATGCTGCCACGAAGGCTATCAGCCTCACTGCCATCAAACGAGCCTCAAAGTCCTGCTGTCAGGGTGAGTTTGTAAAAACACACATAATGCAATAGCTGTAAGAGAATTTTTCCTGACATTTCACTGTATTTCACACCAAATGGTGTCTTTAAAATTGGCTTTTTGCTGAAGATTGTGGTAATTTTCTGTAGTGACCAATGACTTTCCTCCTAATACATGCAGTTCATGACATAAAACAAAGAACAATGGGAAAAATGGATTAAAAAGACACACTGGAGCAGAAATAAGTTGCAGCTTGTCATTCTGCCCGTTCTGTTGGTCTATTTGTGGGCTTTCAGTTTCACAAGCCAACGTGTAAATGTGAAGTAATTGGAGAAAATCACAACAAATTGCAGTTTTTTTAAAAATCTTGAATCCAGACTGACCATCTCATCGTCATGGCATCCTGCGTCTCCTCACTATCCCGTCCCACTAATAAAGCTCCGTCAGAGGCAGGGCAGGCAGCCGGTCCTCCAGGACCACCATGCTGCTGAACAAACCCACACTTATTGATGCGGTGGGGAAATGGTGTTTCTCCAGGCCTATTGGGCGGACGACTGCAGAAGGCACCGCTGGATTAGAGGTGGCAGCGAGCTGCGAGAGTGAGAAATGAAATCTGATTTCCTTCACTGTTCAGGAGCTCCACTATCAAGAATATTTCAAGCTAAGGGAAACAATCTTTCCATCTGCCACGTCTGATAGAAGGAGAGCGAGTCTGGAAACTCTTTCAAGATGAAAACGAGGTGTTCTCACGTGATTTCCGCCTATCAGTGGCATAATTCAGGGTTCAAGCCTTGCTGGCTGAAAGGTTAAGGAATCAATTTGTGTAAGGGTTAAGATGCTATTTGATTTGGAATCTCAAGGGCATGCTGCGGGGCTTGTTCCATCTTCTCTGCACATTACCCAGAGTGCATCAGCGTGTCATTACACCTCACAAGGATAGAAAAAAGGAGAGGAAGAAAAACGAAAGCGACAAAGAAAGATAGGGAAATGGAGGTCTACAACAGGCTGTCGTAATGGCACCGGGCTGGCAATTGTAAATCCATTCGCGTTGGAATTCAATCACCACAAAACTCTGAACTCATAAAGGAGGGCAGGAAGGAGACAGAATAGTTTTCTGTCTCTGTCTCACTGTCAATGAACCATTAAAATCCCGCAGCTGGTTTTTCTCCAGCCTGCCGCCGGCTCAGCCTCGGCCGTCCAGAGGGCGGGAGGAGGGAGGGGGGCGGTGGGCCGGGCCGACCCGACCCGGGGCAGGGGTTGAAGGCGCAGGTCGAGGGGAGGCTGGCTGAGTTGTGAGAAAAATCTCGTTACACCTGAGTGGCTCAACCTCTAGCAGGCCGACCCCACCCAGCCGGCCGTGTCCTTCATGGCTTCACACTCCACTGAGCACCGCGCCGTGCGGGGTCGGGACTGTGGCAGGTGGCGGGCTCGGGTATCCTTGGCTTTCAAGAACAGAAACGAGACGGTTTCCAACATGTCAGCAGAAAGGAAAATGCCCTCCCTGAGGTATATGCGCACACCTAAACATTTAAAGATGCAGCCCGTGTGTATTAACGGCAAAGGAGGTAGTGCTTGAATATTTCTGTGTGTCTCTGCAGAAATATTTGTGACGATTTTTCAAAATTTTGTCGTCATGATGTCTGGCAGTTGCAGTGGTAAATGAATCATTATTCACTGGATTAATTTACTTTTTTTCTAGAGCAAGCATTCTCTGTTCTCATCGTGGCTCTTAGTCTTGATTACTTCAGTTTTTGTCGACCTGAGCATCGCCCGGACTGCAGCCTATTCTGACATGAGAGCCTGCAGGCCTTTTAAAAACATGGATGACCAATGCTCCGAAGTGTCCTTAAACTTCTCTCAGTAGACTCAAAAGATGGTTCCTTTGTGTCTGTCCAAACCTCCTCACAATGGGATTGTCAGACTGTCGGCTGGAGGCAGCTGTGGGTTTGCAGGCGTCTTCCAGCGTAAAGAGAAGCTCATGAACGAGACGGCGGCTTTGAAGGTCACGAGGGAGACGGACTACATTGTTGGGCTTACGAAAAAGGAGGCAATGCTTGAAATGCTTAACATGTGGTAGATATTCAGTGTGAAAACGTTGAGAAAACGTGATTTGATACGATCTTATTCATTCACACTTGGCTGGATCACCGAACCTGACAGAGATTAAGGAAGAGAAAACTGTACAAAGGAGGGACTACAGTGGATTCTACTGATTGTTGACATATGATGAGTCTTCAGTTAATTGAAATGATTGTTTGACATTGTTCTGTCCTTAGTTTCAGCTGGTTGATGATCTTTTCTTGATGAAGCATATGAAGGTAGATCACTGTCAGTCACTAAATACTAAAGTGATTGACTTTGTTCAAAGGCTGTGGCAAATATGACGTGGTAAATTTTACATTCAGGGCAAAACACTAGTTATTTCCATCAGTAAGTAAGTCAGACTTTTCTGCTCTTTAGTCTCCAAATGAAATGAACGACACAGAGTTTGCTGAGCCCTGACAGAAACCTGAATAATCTTTTGGCGGTGAGCGATATCTCTTTGAAAACATGAGTTATTTAAGATATGAAAAGTTCCTATTCATTCTGGGTTTTTGCTGTTTTTGTACCTTCAAGGTTTCTCCTGAATCATCAGATGATCTGCAGGCTCTGGAGTGCGACCAGGCAGGATTTGTGGACTTGCTCGCCATGGATCCTGCTCAGAAGATCACACCTCAACAAATACTGTGGCATCCCCTCTTCGCACTGAGCCACGCTGACTGCGATTGCCAAAAGAACCAGTAAGTCTCCCTTCAGATGTTTGGTGTATCATCAGACTGATGGGATGAGAAAATAAGTTGTTGAAAGCAGTGTTATTTACAGCGTTATTTTCCAGTGTGAAACTGTCAGTTGAGCTCTGCTTTGCTTTCCAGTGTCTGCACCGTCCCAGACGAGGCAGAGACCCGTTCAGCGCTTCAGAACCAGAGCAGGAAAAGAGAAGATGAAGCTCCTTTTTTTTAAAGCGATGGTAATAAACTTCAGACTTCTACACCTCTCGGTATTAACCTGTATCTTTGAGAAATTTAAATCCTGTTGGAACTACTTTCACATCCTCGTAGTCACACTGATGGGAGGTATTTTGCTTGTGGTTGTGTTTATTTATTTCACACTTTTTTTTCATATTAACTCCAAAGAAAAGACTAATAGCATTTTCTCAGTGTGGACATCAAACCTCAAAATTTTCAAATTTAAAATGTGATATTGATGGAGCCTCTGAGCTTTGTGTTGTCTGTACGCTTGCTCAGTGGCCTTGCTCATAATTCGAGAGTTGTCATTTCCACATGAGGCTGAAAGACAGTGCTATATTTGAAGAAAAAAATAAATTTTTTTCAACAAAATATTCGTCACACTTTTTTTTTTAATGCTTTATCGTCTCACAGACTTGAGGTCTGTTGAGGTAATCATTGATATTTGGAAACAAAACAGCTCTCGGGTACATGTCCCACTCCCAAAAAGTAACTGAATTACTTTATTATTATAGCAACTAGTTACCAGGGAAAGTAACTATTGCCTTTTTATTTATTTATTTATTTATTTATTTTTGTTTATTTTATTTGTTCCTATGCAGGTTTCACAAGGCAGCTGCACCGAGTATAACAGGAAAGACAGGTAACTGCGCAGAACTTTTATTATTGCACCTCAACAGAGCTGAACAGGCGGACATCCTGTACTTCAAGTATTTTCATCACAAAAGTAAACATTGACACAATAAGAAGTGTGATCAACTCTCTGCAGAGTAAATTAAATATATCCAACTTTCGCATAAATGGAAGACAGACTGTACTTGAAGTGCTTTCTTACAGTAGTGCCAATACTTCCACCTTAAAAACACCAACTTCACCTCCGAATGCTCCCGACGAGATGCTGCAGGCTAATCTCTGCAGGCTTGCGTGACACTGCTGTGCAGCATACAGCGTGTTTGTGTGTAAAAACAAAAACACCCGTCAGTCTGAACACTGCGCCAAGTTGATTTACCATGAAGTCTTACTGTGTCTTAACCAGTCGTCATTACTCGTGGTGTGTGGCGGTCCTGCTCCCTCACCAAAGGGAGAAGAGCACGGTTGCAGCTCTTGTTCCAGGCTGTGTGAACCTTCGATGAGTTGCTTCACTTCACGCTCATTCGCAGTGGTAACGGCATTGTAACGATGAAAATAGTAGTTAGTTAGATTACCCTTTACTGAAAAAAATAACACTTTTAGTGATGTGTGGAACAGTGAAGGACTGGGTTCTTTTCTGGCTGTGTCAACAGTCAATGCACAGAGTGGAGCAATAAGGAAATCTAATTTTGAACACACTCCTACCACCGATGTTTTTAATCATAATTTACACAAAAATTGGTCGTCTGTGTTGCGTGTTCTGGTTATATTCTAGTTATGAACAGGTTATTTAGATTGTAACTGGTATAATATTGTTGAAATTAGTATGCCAGTGTGACTGTATTAGTCACGTGTTTTTATTACTGCCTAACAGCAAACAGTAATAAGTTAGTGTAGTTACTTTTGTAACTCGTTACTCCCAGCAGGTATAGATTGAGGCCTTCTTTACACAACATTATCAAGTGAACAGTTGCCACAGTATTTTCAGCATTTGTACCATTTCCCTGTAAACAAACATTATTTTCAGAACATTGTCATCTAAACGTAAAACTCTGAGATGAAAACGCCAACACTGTTTCCATTTCACTGAAAACGCTGTGTACACCGTCTAAAATGTTGTAGTTCTGTCGTGTATGTTTCTCTGTTGCAACTTACATGTTGTTTTGCATTGAAAATGCATCTTGTACTATTGGCAACGCCTGAATTCGTAGCTTTTGCCTTTAACCTGGCTTCTCCCTTTAGACCCGTGTCATGTGATCCCGGAGGTCACGATACATTTAGTTGGTAACAGTTCTTGAAATTAACGGCGCCGCGTTAAATACCCACACTCTGTTGGACTCTGGGTTTGTAGTTTGTGCATCCTATCTAATCTCAAGCTCTGTGCAGTTGGAAAAATGTCTCAGAGTTGCATCAGTCGTCTTTGTAGTGGTGCTGGAGCTCCCAAAGCCTGTGGAGAAGACGAATCGCTAAGACAAGTGGAGGATTCAGCACAACTGAATGATAATAGCAATAAAGAATATGGTTTTCATCAAGTACAATTACTTTAGCAGGTGATGTGCAACAGAAAAAGCTCTGCGGTGAACGCAGCAAAAAAATCAAAGTGAAAGATGTATAAAAACCAAGGCCAGGAACATGAAAAGAAAGCCATCAAAGCGAGGGTAGAAGAGATTGGTACATGAAAGGATGTCTGCTTAAGGATGTGTACGTCTGTAGCTGCAGGGATGAGGCAGACAATAACTGCTTTTTAATTTACTGCCTTTTTCTGAAGGCGGCCATGAATCCCAATTGCTCGAGTGCAGAGTTGGTAAAACAAACAGGATTTGGGCTCAAAGTGCTGGGTGTTTGCTCTGTGATGTTAGTTTATCCTCCTTTGAATTACCTTCACATCCCGGGATAGAAAAGTAAGCCAACACCAAAATCATATGACTATCAAAACAGCCGTTTTCACTTTTATCCTTCTGTTATATCCAAGCAGAAAGCGATAAAGGCACATGTCTTCAGGAGTTTTACAATACTATATGTATTATATTAAATTACAGCTGCTCAGAGTTTCTACAAGGTTCCTCAATCCAGGCATGCTCATTGTGTGTCAAAAGTTATTTGATATTTATTAGAATTTGCCTTTGGGCGTCTGTAACGTGAAGCCTGGCCTTCAGAGCTTTTTAGTTTGCAAACAGTCAAAATTAAATGACATTTTCTTTTCACCCTGCTTTGATTTGCTGAGCTGCTGGCACCAAACACCAAACGCTGTCTTGTTTTATTTCCAAATAGAAGCAGTTTTTTTTTTTTGTTTTTTTTTGGTGGCTGCAAAGTGTTTTTTCCTCACGGCGAGATCAAATAGCAGCAGAGTTTTTCAATTTGCTGATGCCCTACTACTTGTATCGCACTCCCGAGCTGTCAAAACAGACTATTGATGAAATTTCATGCACTTTCGATGGAATATCAACTGTGTGCTCAAACTTTGAGATCTTTATCGACTCTGGAAACAGAAAAAAAACTTGTTGTTATTGGCAGTTCTTATCAATGTGTTGCAAAGTGACGGTGAGGATTGAAGTCTTTTTAATTAGTACAAAGGACGCCACTTGAGATAATATGCTTTTTGTAATGTCACCACAGATCGATAATTTGAAGGACGAACGAGAGCTTACTTTCCCGTAGCATTCAGTCTTTCCGGAGATTAACGCAAGCTTCTTCTCGTCGTGTTCACGGGTACTCATCTTCGGTCCCAACTGTTATTATCTTGTCACTGCTTATCAGCTCTGTAAATTATACCCCTGCAGTACCAGAGGTCCCCCTTTCAGCAATACAAAATTACACAAAGAGCCTCGAATCCTTTATTAGTCAAGCGACAATAAAAAACATATGGTCTCTTCTTTTTTTCCTGTGGTATTTCTTCCCCTTCTGTTTCAGTATTTTTTTTTTGCTCAGGCCGACACACCAGGTGGAACGTTCATAGTCTAAGCTGGAAAACAACAACGCAGCTTGATGTCGGCACAGAAGGTGACCAGGTTGTCAGCAAACCGCAGCACTGTCGCCTGCCTGGAGCTCACAAACTCCAAAATAGTACATAATCAGCTGTGAGAAATGCCAGCGTCCGTGTTGGGAGAGGTACAACGCCCCTGGTACGAGGCAGGCGCTAGCAGGAGGGGGTTAGCCTGGTTGTGGCTCTGTTGTCCATCCTAATGTAGCAAGTTTTCATTATGAGTGCGGATCCTCCGATAACAATTTTTTTAAAGGGAAGGACTAACATTTAGCTACCTGACGATGTCGAGTACCGATACGAGTACTTATTAAAAGCCACTAGGCCTAATTTGTTCTCCATACAGCTGTGCGTCGATACAAGCCGCCTCCCCACATCCTCTGCGTCGATGCTACACACACCTCCGACAGCCCTGAAGGCTCCAGGACACTACCTCGTCTACAGTGCTGTTCACTGGGAAGTGCACAAACACTACGTACTCTTCTGCATGCAGCTCGTAGATCCACTGAGCAGTGAAACTAACGAGCAGCATCGGTCACCTCCTCCTGACATTTTGTCAGATGATTGTTTACAGTCTGCCTTGGTTTTTTTTCATTCCCATTATTTAAAAACAAAAAAAAAAACCCATCTTTTGTCCTGTGGTCTACCTGCTGGTGATGTTGCTGATAAATTGCATCACATTATACTCACCGGGTTCTGTCAGATCCGATCGGTATCCATGCATCCCTAATTATTTGTAGTTTTGTAAGATAAAAGAATATTGTTCATCCTCAGTATGCCACAACAAGTCCTGAAGTCGCAGATTGTTATTGTCATGAGACGGCCAACTCTGAAACGATTATGTCTGACAAATTTAGAATCGAGGCTATTTTTGCTACCCAGGCATCGTGGACGCACAGATTAAAAGACATTTAATCAGTAGAGAACAAAGAGCATAATTAAGAGTTAAGAGTGATTCAGATCTGTTGAACATTTCTTTCACGTTATCTCCTAAAATAGGAATCGATTGCACATATTGTAGCAGGTTTTCTGGAACGTACATTTAACAGCCACTTAAGTGGGACAATCACCGTTTGCCAGCAGCCAAGATGTCTTGCCAAAAGCATCTCGTTTCCTCCTGCATCACCCGCCATGTGGAGTTGTCCCTGAGATTGTAATGGTTTTTCGACACGTCCTCCCGTTGAGGAAGCTCAGCGCAGTCTGCGAGAGGTCTCCGCTTCCCGAGGCGACTGAAGAGAGCCACCCTCTTCAAAAGCTCTTTGAGAACTGTTAGTGTGCTGTCGACTCTCCTGTGATGGGCCGGCGTTTCTGCCCCGAGAGCAGGGGAGAAACACGTAACCATGTGAAAACAGGAGAAACAGGCTGTTTAGATGCAGACCTGTTCCATAACACGAATAGCCTTAAGAGCCCTGTTCTGATCAAAAGCTGTAACTAAAATAAATAAATTAACTTGACTTTAGGGGCATCCAATAGTATAATGGCAGGACAACATTGTGTTTTATGGGACTGTATGGCCTTGATGTGAATCATAAAGAAATGCAGTCTACAGTGTTATTCGAAACTCCAGTCTTCCGTAGTACTTGGACCGTTTATTGGAAAGTCGTCAATAAATGTGAAGGTCATCACCTCTACTGTAAAACTGTGTCGTATATTCTCTCCTGCAGATCATTAAATTGCATTTTAATCATCAGCTTGCCAGAAACACATGCCTGTAGGGCAGAAGACTCCCTCAAATGTAATAAATAAGAAATGTTTGCATGCAGTCATTTGACCCCTGGACTAGCGTGTTAATTATTTCAATTATTTCATTTTAACAATTTGTTACCAACACTGAGGTTATAAATTTGACAATTGCTTTTTCAATAACAGAAGATGAAAACAGGCAAAGATCCTGTGTAACAGTAAAGAACGTGATTGCACGCAGGCAGATTTCTGTTGTGCCGGCCTGGTGTTCGTCATGGATCGTGATACAGTGTGACTGTACAAAACAGATTTTTTTTTCTTCTTCTCTGCAGAGCCGTCACTTTCCTTAACATTTGTGGCACTTCAGCTGTCACCCCCAAACTGACCTCCGCCGCGCTGTGCACAGCCCCCTCATGCGCTCACTACATCATGACAGATTACCATGTTCCCAGCAGCACCGCCAAATTGCTGTTAGTGTCACACTGCTTGTTATTGCTGCTTTGGGCTTTCTCTGCACACTGCTGCTTTTATTTTCATATTTCTGTTGGAGACTCATTGCAGAGCAGGCCTATTGAGGACAGCGCTGCCGCAATTTGGATGTCATAAAGCCGTTTCAGTTCAGTCTAATAAAATGAATACCTACCGTATTGTATTCTGTCTTAGTATGTTTGTACTGAGGTCCATTAAATGGAATTTTCCAACAATTCAGCATTACTAATGTGCTGCTCTTCTTTATTTTTCGGTTTTCTTTACCCACACTTTGACAACATGGCTACAAACTCATCTCACCAAAGAAAAAAATATATATTTTTTTCTTTTTGTCATTGTGCCCCTTAGCGACTATCTGACATTGGTGGCAAAACCTTGACAGCTTTTTCTTTTCTTCTTTCTTTTGTGAGTGGAAGTATGCTGAGGGTGTAGCCTCTGGGGTTGAGAGGAGGGGATGTACTGCAAAACCCACCTGGGAAGACTGTGTGTGTATGTGTGTGTGTGTGTGTGTGTCACAGCAGGAGCCACACACACTGTCGCTGGTCAGATGTCACCGCCGTCGACACACACCTTCTCTCCAGAGACAAGAGCATGAAAACAGAGAGAAAACAGGAGAGACTCAGAAATGAGTGTGTGATCCAGCATTTGCCTCCTTGGGATCAAAAACCCTGTGATCTTCCACCCACACACAGACACACACACACACACACACACACAAATGACAAACACACTAATAACACACACAAAGCATGAAACTGATCCTGCAGGTACAGAAGGGAGAAAAAAAACAAACAAAAATCGGTTTATTTTTGCTAATCAGTCTACATTTTCTCTCTTGCCTTAGTGGTGCATTGCTTTTTGCTACTTTATTGATTTTAAGTTCATCTTGGCAGGAAGAAATTTCCATCCTTTTCTTCACTAGCAGGACGTTGGTCAATTTACTGCGACATCCTGAGATCACACAACTGATAGATGGTGCTTTTTATGCATAAATCAATCTCACTCTCCAATCTTTATCCATTAGCACAGCCCAGAGCTTTCTTTTTTCACAAGTTTGTATGTTTAATACATGTTCATTCTGTTCAAGCTTTTTTTTCCCGCATGGCTTGCCTATTTTTATGTGGATAGACTTGTAATAGCCTGGTATTCTGGTGATGTCTTGGCTGTTACTTAATGGTTAGCATATGGATGAGTGGATGCCTGTCGTCCCATTGTGAAGTCTTGAGGACATCGATCAGTTTCACCTCGGATCCAACCAGGATTCTTTTTGCTACCATTAAGATACAATCTCCAACTAAGCTGCAGCTAAATTGTGATGTTCTGTAAACATAATTCTCTATTCAAATAATTTCGGTGTATTTTGGACAAACTCAACCCGTTTGAGAGTCACTGGGACAACATCTGCTGAGTTCTGACCGGTGTGCTGTTATCCTTCCAGCTTGCTCTACCAGAGAGCTTCAGGATTGCTGTGGCTGATCGAGTAGAGCTGGTCATCGGCCAGTCCCGAGCCTGACAGTTTGATCCTCCATCTTTCCCTGCAGATGTGCCAGAGCCTGTCTGGACGAGTAGCTGTCTCTGTTTGTGTGAATGTTTGTGCAGATGAATGAATGCGACGGATTATGGCCCCGATTTACTGCTCATTGGCTAGTTTACATGCTCATGCTCACAGATTGTGGTTTCAGTTTGCTTGAGTCATGTTATGACTATTGAAACAGGAGTATTCACTGCTGGAAGTGGTCTCTCTTCCACGTTCCTTACCTGTGGTTCAGTTAGTTTATCACTGTTCTTTTTGTTCTGCATTGTCATCAAAACAAACTTGTCTGATTCAAGTTCAGCTTCTTCTTTTTTTTTCCATGAGTACCACTGCAAGGCGATGAATTTATCATCACCTGCTTCAGTCTTGGGTTCAAGGGGTTCCATGTTTGAGAGGACAGACAGACTAGATTGGTCGCCAATCACCTTTACTGGAAAGGCTGAAGAGACAGACAATCACACACAGGGGAAATTTGAAATCACTAATAATCAGACTAACAAGCATGTGTTGGATTGTGGGAGGAAGCTGAACCATGTGAGTGGTACATTTGATATTTGCGGAGGACCATCACATTCCTCTCAGAGTGAATTGTCCTCACTTCTGTGATTGCTTGAATCTCTTCTGCCACGTGTCGTCTTCTGAATTGCTCACTCGTTCCCTCGGTTTGCTTTTATCTCACTCTAACCAGTCAAAAGTCGATCATATTTAATGTTGTATTGAAAATATGAAACTCAATTTTTGGGGCAACAAACAGTACAGTAATACATTTATGGCTTTTCAAGAATCTTCTCAGGTGAACATAATCCAGACACATTACATTTTCCCCCCAAATTGTCTTTTCTCTCTCTCCTTACCTGCCCTTTCTCTCTCCTCTCTCTCCCTTTCCCCCGCCCCATCAGCTCAGAGTAAGCCATTCTCCAGCGAGGAGCCAAAGAGTTCAGTGAAGCCAAGCTGAGTCCCTTAATAACCCCACAGCTCCACGGCCTGTTTGCAGGGCCAACCCTGCTGAGAATGACAACTAATATGATGGTGGGCCCCGCAGAGGCCGGCGGTCCACATCCTGTACGACCGAAGGAGGTGGGACTGGTCAGATGTGGGCTATCAGTCCTTCTGTCCTACCTGTGGTGAGGAAAGTCACATGGACCTGGCTGTCGAGTGGATTAGAAACAGACTGCAGCATCTCAGTAGATAATTGCATGGAAAATAAGCTGAATTTCTCTCAACCCGCAGCGTGAAATCCACATAATACTCTGTATATTGTAGAGAATAGAAGAATTCAGAGGATCGAGCTTTGGAGGAAACGGGCAGTATTGTAGTGTACTTTCTTTTCAAACGAAGTAAAATAAATGCAGAACACTTCCATTTCTTTAAAATATTACCACAGAGAAACATTTTCCTGCCACATCCATCTTATAATTGACTTGTTTTTTAAGTCATGTTCTTTCATGTTGAGCTTCGACAGCGGATATGTCGGCTGCACAGCGCACTTTCCAGTCAGACTGCCACAGCAAGCCCTGCTGCGTTGGTTTGACGGAATGGCTCCTCTTTGATTCCCTTTGAATAGCCTTAATGGAAACTAGTGGTGCTTAGAATATAACAGAATATAAGTCAAATTCCATGTAAGCAGCTGCCATAAGCTGAAATATATAAACCCTATTCAAGTGTTTTGCAGAGTCCTCTATCAGGTATGCATAGAGGTACTGTTGAAACGTTTCCAAGTCAAAGTGAGGGAAACACAACTTTCTGAAAATATTCGCGCTCCGTCTGTGTGTTGACGGTGGAGATGCTGCTAATGCGCATGCACACCATGGCTGTAGTGAGTAATTCCTCTCCACATGCATGAGGAAGTGGACAATAACAACAGTGGTGGCCTTCAGAATGCCATGACTCTGTTCTTTCTGCTGAACCGGGTAGTTTTATAATTGAAAGTCAAAAGAATAACAATCCAACCTCTTGGTCTGTTCGTACGAATGTGACCACACATATAACTCGAATAAAACCGCACACACAACTCCCGTTATGGGTGTGGTTTTATTCCAGAAACAAACGGCACCCACTAGTAGCCCAACACAAAAACTTTAACATTGTTAAAATGTTGCCGTTTGCACAAAACTATTTTGAAACAAAAATATCGAAATGATTCGTTTTCACTTGAAACATTGTGTAAGCATTGCCTGAGTTACATTTTAACCTTTTTTTTTTAAGTCACTTTGAAATGGAATAGGTATGTATTTGAGGTGAAATTTTAAAAAGCTCAGCTTTAATATACACTCTCTGTTGAATTGGCAGTTGGCAAAAATTCTCCATGTTAGTGTAAAATTTTAGTCTGCAATCCGCTAGTAGAGAGAATTAATTCATGTGTGTAGACATGGTTGGAATATTTGCAGTCTGTCTTGAAAGGATGGTTAAAAATTCAAAAGAAATAGCTTGGTTCTGTTCATGCCACAAATAACTGAACGTTTGAAAAACATCAACTGGACTGACTGTCTTGTGCAGGTGAGAGTAAAACTCTTGGACTGATTTGAAATGATATCAAGGCAACAGTGGCTTCAGTGTCGATGTGCACATTAAACCTTTAACCTCGATGGAAGCAGGTGTATAAGATCCAACTCAACATCCATGTTAAATTCTCTGAAAGATGAGAAAACAAGGAGTATGAGTTTTAAAGTACACTAACAAACAGAAATGGGTTAATTCAACTTGTAATTCCATTCCGCTGCTGTGTTTTTGTCATACCATATTCACTACCTGTCAGGTAAAATAAGTTATGCAGACATCAGTGATCCAACCTGCAGGAGTTTCACCCGAGTATCAGAAAGAAAAGCAGTGTGATCTGGGATTTTGGCGTGCTCGTTTCTGATTCGTGATGAATTGAATTCTCTGTAATCATGTTATAAATTTTAAATTTCTCACTACGTGTTAAAACCTGAAAGCGAATTTAACAAAAGATTGATAAAAGCCTTTCATTCTCTGATTAGTTGTCATTCTTTGTGGCAGCATTGGAAAATTATCAGTCATTGTAATCAAAATGAATGAATAGACCCATCTCGCTTTGTGTGAACGGTTCACACTGCTCTCACTCTTTAACGGGAACGTTCGGCTCTCCTTTGAGACCAGTTGACCATTGTTTATGACCATCACCTGTCTGTGCTGCCGTCCCATCAGGAACATGCTGTTCTCATCTTCTTCACAGCTCCAATTATCTGTAAACTCACCTCCTTAACATGAGCATTAAGCCACTGACCTCCAGTGACCTCTACCTTGGCAAACATCAGTGCAATAGAGCACCTTTGGCGTGTGCTTGAATGAGGACTTTTTTCAGCTCACTGATGAACAAAAGCAGCTCTGAATGCAAAAGGAACCACGGCCAGGTACTACCCAGCTCTACCTGACGCTGTGACTGTTGCATGTATATTTTGCGTGTGAAGCAAATCAGAAAAATGTATCATCTTGGGCATGTGTACCAGCTCAACAAGATCCTGTAAGCCAGCAAAGCGCGTTAAACCTTCCTCTGCCTCCCTCCATTGGCTGTCTGTGTGCTTCAGTTGAATTTGAGATGTTTTGAAATCTTTGGATCATCCGATGCGTTGCCTCTTTGAGCTTCCTCATCCTGACACTTTTACTGAGATCAGCTGCTCCTGAAGGTACAAGAAGTGGAAACTCGGACTTGTGTTCCGGTGTGTTTGCACCTCAGACAGCCTCTTCCACTGTCTGTTTATGGAAATGCTGTTAAAAAAAAACCTTATTTCTTTCTTTTTTCAGTCCACATGGGACTTTTCGCCATGTGGTTTTATGGTAGAGCGGGACAGCTAGGGTTTAGTTGGTAGAGCGCCCTCCAGTCCCAAGGGGTTGATGGTTTGATCCCTCATCTCACCCTGCTGAATTGCCTCGGGTGAGACGCCGAACTACAAATTGCTCCCAGTGGATGTTGTTTGCCTCACTTGGCAGCTGTCGCCGAAGGCCCCATTTACATAGCAACGTTTTGAAAACACGGTCCATTTACACAGAAACCGAGCAATGAACCCCCACACGTGTTCAAAGAATAATACGCTGCAAACATAAAAAAATGTTGAGTCCATTCCTGTGCATGGATGACCAAGTTGCATTGCTTATTTGCATAGTGACTCTCAGCTCTCATCTGAAGGTCGTAAATTGTTTTTATTGTCCATTTACTCACACATTTGCAGAAAAAGTACTTACCACTGTGGTGCACATGCGCAGAAGCAGTTTTTCCGAAAAGTTGCGCATCCATGGAGCTCCACAGTCGGAGAGTTTTTAAAATGTTTGACATTTGAGGGCTGCGTTTTCAGTGTGTCATACCACCTGGTGTCTGGAAACGGACACCAAAGCCAACAAAGTTTTGCTGCTTTTCTTGAAAATGTTGCCTAAGTTTTCCGTTTAAAATTCTACAGAAGAAATAAAAAGTTGATTTGATTTGTTGTGAAATTGGAGAAAATGACCACAACCATTAAAACAGCCCTTTTTAACTTCACAGCAACTGTCATGAAAACCACTGTTTAGCCTTTATTACATTTTGAAATCTGAATTTCATGTACAGAGTTAAAGCAGTTTTTGTTTTGAAACAAATCCTAATTGTTCAGTAACAACTTGGATGCATGGATACTACAGTTTCTAACTTAAGGGCCAAGATGTGAAAAATGATATCTGATAGACAGTGTAACTACAGGACAGCTTATTAATAATCTTTGATTTCATTACGTGCTGCACATGTAAGGATCATGTGAGTGTATTTTACTGAATGGTCTCTTTCACTGTGTTTCGGTGTGTAATGAATTCTAAAAACATCAGAAACTCTCTCAATAGAGAAGCTAATGGTTTCATGTGAATCTGCTAAATTTCTCTCTTGGTGAGAAAAACAGTGCATTTTTGGAGAATAAAAACAATTGCTCAGATTTTAGGATATCGACCGGCTCTTGGCTACAGGCGGTAGAAACTGTTAAAAAAACAAACAGTGTGTAAAGTCGAAGCGAGGTCGTGCCTCTGTCCTCCACATCCTCCTGCCCGCTCCGTTCCTCCTCCTCCTCCTCTCCGCCCGTCTTCCAGTAAAGCGGCGGCGCGGCGCCGTGATGGATCAGGCCACGGCGCCTCCCGGGCTCTGCGGGGGCCGATGAATTCACCTCTCCTCCTCTCAGCCTGATCCGACCTCGGGCTCAGCGTGAACTCGCCGCATCTCGGCAGCACCGCAGTCCTCCACGAGGGACCGCCGAGCCCCGTGGGCAGGACGACGTGCACCTCTCCCAGCACGGGGACGCACACTTGTTTAAGCGGAACAGTATTTTAAACCCTTCACTTAACCTTCAGGCAGTCGCTCTGAGATTAAAACTCGCGGCGTACAAAAACTGGAGAACAGCGCGCCGTGTTGTTTTTATTGCGCTAAGCTGGTGGCAGATGACTAACGGTGGTAGTTTGTAGCTTTTCTCTTGTTTTTGATTCCTATCGCTGAGATAAATGGCAGGCGGCTCTGCCCCTGTACCTTCTGCTATCAGCTTCAGTTCAGCCACAAACAAAAGAAAATTCAGTGTTTTTTTTTCTGAGGTACCAACCGCGTTCAGTAATATTGGTGAAATAAACATCCTGGTAGAGTATTTTGTTTTCTTATATTAAATATATCCGTGTTTGAAATCCTTTAAGTCTGGTCACCAGATAGATCAGGGGCGTCAAACATAAGGCCGGTGGGCCAAAACCGGCCCAAAGCGGACTCCACTCTGGCCCTCAGAGAAAATATCGTCAGCAGACGCGACACAGCACCGAGATCCGAGCTGAGATATCAGGGATGCTGCCAGGAAAGGCAGCGAAATGGATGATATCGAATTAGGTCCGAATTCACATGGAATATTTTGACTTCAAGTTTCTGAGACGCTGTGGAAAGGCTGCACTGCTGACGTGGAAAGAGGAGGAGAGGAGTCGAAAACACATTGAAGCCAGAATATTCCAAATCAGTGGTATTTCAATGGTTCCCTCCAAAGGGTAAAATGTCCGGTTTTTACGTCCAGCTTGGTTTTAGCTGATAATGTTTTGGTGTTCGGCGCCGTCTCCTCCATGTCCCCCTTACGCCTGTGGTTAACGGCTCCTTTCTTCAGGGCCCACGGATTAGTCTCACTGGTTTTATCGGTGTCTTTTAATTAGCCATTAATGAAGACGGAGCGGAAATGGTTCCACTGATCAATTGTGCACATAATTAGATCAGGGATTTTAAAGTGAGAGGCAAAAAAAAAAAGAAAAAAAAAAGCAAGCGGAGAGGAGGGAGAGTGATTACATGTGAGCATACAGGTGCTGGGAGATTAGTCCAGTCATCACATGCTGCATCGAAGAGCCTGTTTCAGCTCCTGCTGGACGGTTCGTCATCAATCTGCACAGAAAGTTAAAAATGGGCTCCTGTGAGAGAATAACTACAGGACAACCCCAATCCCTTTTTTTTTTTTTTTTTTTTTAAAGCCTGGCTTCCACGCTCACCGCCACTTAAATGTAATGTCCCAATGAGTCAGCTTTCATGGAGGGTCCAGATTTTCTCGGTTATCCCTCCTTAGGTAATTCATGTGGAGCTGAGGTTATAATGCAGTATTTCAGCCGCTGCCTGGAGGCGGCTGCTCGGGAGTCTGCCCGCCCTGGCCTGATGATGGGAGAGCTCAGAGAACAATGAGAGGCCTAATGTAACAGGGAGCGATGCCCGGGATGGAGACATGCTGCCCCCTGCTGACTGGGAGTTAACTCCCTCCTTCTGTTTGGGGGTATTTTCTCCACAGCGGATATTATTCCACGTTTCCTGCCTTGTCACATCAGTAGCATTTCCGTAGGCAGAAACCGAATCATTCACGTACAATATCAGTGATTTTAATAATGTGGCGCCTCAGGCTTGCAAGTGTAACATGAATAAGTGAAGGTGAAGTGAGTTTCAGGATAAGTTGTTTTAATATTTAGTACAGGAATCAAACATATAATAATATATAAAGAAATGTCTCCCTTGCTTTGGTGTGATTTACAATCCTTCAGCAATCCTGCAAATAGATTTACAAAAAACTTATATAATCTAGTTGAGGGGAAAGAAAGAGATTAAAGAGGCCACATGAAAAAAAAGTTACACTAAATTGGAGAGTAGTGTCTCTGGGCTTATTCTGGTGTCTTCTTGTCTTTTCAGAAGGTAGTGTGTTGCATGATTTTGTCAGTCTGCTGTTTTTGCTCACTTAGTGAAGTTTTTGCATGCTTGCTCTGATGATGATGATACATCAGATTTTGAAGATATTAGCTTTAATTTTATGTAATATGTGCTTCCATTTAATTGATTTTTATTCATTATTGTGTCGAATTGCACTGTTTTGACGCCAGTGACACAGAAAGTCAGTTCATGAGCAAAACTTGAACAATTAATCCATAACAGAAAGTGTGTGTGTGTGTGTGTGTGTGTGTGAGCATCTGGGTCAACATGAAGCATGAATGTAAGTGTGTGACTCATCTTGTTTGTCCTGTGATGTGCTGCTGTGATGCACAGGGTGTGTGTGCTCTGTTCACCCTGATCTGCAGCATTTCCTCCTGAAGTTGTGGAAACCAGTAGGGCTGTATTGAGTGGATGGTTAAACACTGACCACTAGAGGTCAGTGTCTCCTCAGAAACAGCTTAAAAGCTGAGCTGGAGGCCTAATTTACTGGAACTATTTCAATCTGTAACATTTGATGACATTTAAACTCTGGAGAGCAGTGTTACAGCTCTGTATTTCATGACAATCGATGTCATTGTGGTTATTTACTGTAAAAAAAACATGTTTTTGCTCTTTTTTCTGTTGCATGTAAACAAACTTCTACATGCACAATTCAGTTTTTTCACATATAAATATATCATTTCAGTTATAAATGATCACAATATAGATTTATTAAACTGTTGTTTTTTTTGTCCAAGACTAACTCTCGCAGCACAAATGAATCCATTTTACGTTTACCGAGGTTCAGAATCACTTAAATTCAAGATCACTCTTAATTCTAACAGACGGAGCAGAGTTGCTACTTAATCACCAACAGAAAAACCAAAAACAAGTAGGAAAGTCAATGATCTGTTGTGTTTGTTTCCAGCCTTGCAGATGATTACCGGCGTCATTTTCCCTCCCAGCCTCATTAAATTGTCCTGACAGCGCTGCTGCAGCCGTGCGGTGCACTTCCACCTCCCCTGTTCCCTCCACCCACAGCCAAGCGTGCTGCTGCAGAAATGTTTTATTCAGTGTCATGTACTACAGTGGCAAGGTCTGCCTGCATGTCTGATGTTGAATCTGAATACATTTGACACTGCAATCTGAATGACTTAGGTTTAAATGAGATTAGGTTTGCGATGCCGCGCCTCTCTCGCTGTGTTACATTTAATAGCTGTTTGTTTAACTCACCGGGAAAAAAAATAGATAAATAAAAAAAGAAAATCACAATTGATTTACATGCCAGCGAGGTGTGAGGATGTTTTCATTTTCCCCTCTGAGAGTGCTAGTTATGGCTCGCTGGCAATGCAAACACGGCCGGGTCGGTCCTGGGCTCCGACTGCTGAGTTCATGTGCTTTTGTCAAGCTTTTGCTGCGTTGTGCATGTGCCAAAAACCAGCCGAGATTAACATTTTGGGATGGTGGAAATTCCCTTGTGAGCATTTTCTGCCGCACATGCACGCCTGCCAGAAAAGCCCACTCGCACAGAATCGCATCGGCGTCCAAAAAAACCTCCAAAAAAACCGGGAACTCTCGGCAGTGAAACAAGGCTGCAGAGGGACCATCTGGTGTTCGGAGGCTTCCCCTTGATATCTTAAATTAGAGGGGTTTTAGCTACATTACCGTGACACCACAGCGTGCTCCTGTGGCCTGCCACTGCGGTTTGTCCTCACATCTATGCTTCATGCTCGGCTCACATGAACTGACACAAAGAGACGCATACAGAGCTTTGGCAGCCAAATAAACACTGATGTTGTCCTTCCTGGTCACCGATGACTTCCTGGGAGCTTCGTGGTCTGTGCAGCACCAGCACACCGGAGCAGGACGCACTGGACATGGGCCACAGGGAGATGGAGGCAGGTTCAAGGCACCAGTCTAGCCCATGTCTCTGGATAATGAGAGGAAACCTGCAGAGGGGGAACATGTAAACTCCACACATTCGTAGCACAGTGTTTAATGAGCATTTGTTCCGTTTTTCTTTTCCTTCAAGACCTCAAATTTAACATGACGACAAGCTTAAAGCCGAACAGCAGATATGCCTGCAGTAATCATGCATCGCACCGTGCATTTCGTCGATATCTTATAGGAAGCGTCTCGCGCTTATTGCCCGCAGACTGTTGATGTTGTTTCTCTGAATCAACAAACAGTCAGACACCCACGGTGTCAGTCTCACACCGGAAACCACATTCATCATAGCATCAGGAAGTGGAAAACAGCTCCCAGCTTCGTTTTCTGTCTCGGGGAGGAAGCGGCTCAGACAGGCTGTACAGTATGACTAGGTAACTGTTTCTGCTGCACCGGCGCCGCGTTTAAAGGCAAACCTGAGAGTGAAAGGTCGATAGAGGTCGAATTAGCTTGTTTACCTGAGCTAAAGCACGGTCGCTGGAATAAGTGCACAGATTTCAGTTTTGAATAATTAAAAGTGAAGAAAAGAGGGAAGCATTCTGATAAATATACTCTGGAAAAAGGAAAAAATAATAATGTTCTTTTCTACTGACACCTTCCAGTTTTCCGAAACTTGTTGTGCATTTCCATGGAGACAGCCAGACCATTTTCAAAAAGTTGTGTTTTCAGTGACTCCAGGCACCGTTGTCATGTAAACAGCAAACACGCAACAGAAGTTGACATGTGAATGGAGCCTAAAACTAAATTAACAAGCCTGTTTTGAAAATAAAGTGGTGTAGAACACATGTAATTATGCTAAATGTAACGGAGTAAAAAATTTCAAAGAGGAAATAAATCCATGTGAATATAATAGAAAACACTTTCACTGTATTTCTACCTTATTACGTACTTTTTTTTTTTACATATTTCGATGTTCATCAAGAATTTGAGTTTAGATCTTTGAACTAACTCTGAATGCAAAGACTGTTAGATTCATGCTTCTTGCCTTGACATAATAGTTTTTTTCTTTCACTTAAATGCAGAATACATGCCTGAAATGTTTGATTTAAGCTGTAAATACTCCTTCAATAAGGCATTTTCTCTGACATGAGTCTGAATAAAAAGAAAGTTGATCTTTATAGAGGAACATTGCATAAAACAGTTCCAAACCAGTGGAGACAATTTGTAAAAAAAAAAAAAACAGAAATGTGCTAATGTTTTTCCCCACAAAAGAACAGAGACAAGACTCCAGATCAAGAAGGTGAATTTAGATGTATTTCATGAAAGAAAAAAGCAGAATATTGTGAATTTCACCACAAGATGCAAAAATATCTTGTAACACTGAATATGCAGTCTTTGTTCAATTGGGAATAATGTTCAAGATTTGTTTCTGGATTTCTACTCATTCATTTCAAGTTTGTTTACGCACTTAAAAACATTGAAGTAACTCTGAAAACAGTTCTTAATTTTTAAACTAGATGCACAAACTACACAGACATCCACTCCTGCAGCAATCAGGAGTCATCAGTAAAGCTCAGTGAGATGTTTTCAAACTTAGAATGAAAATGGAGTCGATCAATGCTCTCATCTGTACAGGAAGAACATGCAAACTCCCCACAGAAAATACTTCTTCTTCAGTCCTTTTGCTTTATGCTGGGTTTTCTAGTTTTATCCCATCATGTTTCCCTTTATTGCATTCATTAATTCTGTTTTCTCGTGGCGAACACTGTTGCTTTTGGTTTTTCTCTCTTGCACATCTCTGTCACCCCTGCAAAGGGAAGCGAGCAGCAGTGATTTGAGTGTAAAAGGGCCACAGCAGATCGCAGCGTATAAAGTCATCACCGTACCAATGAACGGCCGTGCTCTGCCGGCCTTCGCAGGCTGCGAGCGGCAGAGTGGAAAGGACAGCTCTTTCCTCGGCCACTGGAAAACAACGCCGCGCAGGGAGAGATGCACGGGCTCCCACAATCCACTGCAGCTCCATTACTTAGCCAGGCCAGGAGTTTGCCGGGAGGCCGGGCCTCCGCACAGCGTGTGGACGCTCTCATCGGCAAACCCAGAGATTTACTGCATCCAGGTCCGAAGTCCTGGACTGTTATAGATTCCTTTACCTTTCAAGAGCAATTCCACCACAAACGGGATTAAAACTAATGGTGTTTGACACCAGCCGGCCCGGCACATTGAATCCATCGGGTTATATCGCGCTGACATTTCGAAAGGTTGGCCTGTTTGTGCGACGGACCGCTCGGAGATGCATCGCCGGGTGACATATAGTGGACCCTGGGGACCACAGCTTTTACAGCCAGCTCTAGAGACGCTGACCCCGCCCCCCTAACCCCCCACTGCCCCACCCGTTCCATCACAGCAACTTTTATAGACGCTAAAACCCCAAAACTACTAATCACAACACTCCAGTGCACATTTTGCTCTGGTTTGCAGATGGGAGACGTTGTTTTCCTTCTTTGTTTCGCGGGTCAGGGCCCTTTAGTGTGATCATGCCGTGAATTTGTAAGCAGTCTTGTCAGTGGAATAATGCTCATTATCTCAGTTGTGGGCAAAGTAATATCCTCCCTGTGTGATCTGTTTACCTCATGAAGGTAAATTAAACCGGGGAAAGATTTTCTTCCTCTTCGGCGTTTAATTTCAATTTGTATAAACAAGACTCTTCAAGGTCAGTAAATGAAAGCGCCGCGTTTAGAATGTGAATGGAGTTTGTTGCCTCAGGGATCCGGCGCTATTAAAATGTGCTCATTCAGTAGCATAGTACAGCACTTGACCTGAATAACAATTTTAGCTTTGCCTCTCTTCATGCTACGAGTGAGCGTGCTCTCCTGAACTTGTCTCTTTGTACCATCTAGTTTGTTTGCTTTTTAATCGCGGCGCACAAAGGAAACAAACCGTCTCACGCTGCGATGTTGCGTCACCCTTTTAAATGCGGCCCAGCGATGCCTGCAAAGTGGCAGCGCATTTAGCCTCTGTTATTGAAATGAGGGTTTTCTCTTTCATGTGGAAAAGATTCATTCTGTGAGCTTTTTAAATTTGTATAATCTTAAGGGTAAATAGATACAGATATCATCCCAGAGGCTGCAAAGCAACAAGGAGCAATAAGTCAAACTTTATAGCGCGGCTTGCGAAACAAGGTTTGTGCTGCACAAATGGTACCCTTAATTTGTGGCGTTGTCTCCAGTAATTCATAAATTGCGTGGCAGTAATCTTTATTAGAATGTCCAGGATGAAAAAACACAGAAATTACGAGCCGAGATTCACAACCTAATTAAATTTACATACAGCTTTGAGGCCTCCCTCACTCCGCTGTCGTCGCTCAAATTCAAGTCTGTAAACACCACTTTTCAGAAATCATTACTCCGGCGCACTAAACACTTTCCACTCGCAGAACAAAGCCAGTCGGAAAAACGGGAATACATTAGCAACCGAAATGAGATCATAAGCAGCATTTGCGAGGCGGCTGTGAAATCACAAAGCAAGGATGAAATATCTGAGCCTGTGGAGTGTTCGGAGCTGGCAGTTTAGCCGCTGTGAATGATTGAACTAATATTTGGAGTTATTAGTTCTGCTACATTTTCTTTGAGAATGAGCAGCGTGGCAGGTCCGGGACGACATAGTTTATGCCGCCGCCGCTGGGATCTCTCAGCCAGCAAGTGCTTCCAAAGATACCAGAGTGATGAGAATCACTCCAGAAGCACTCTTGTGTATTAAAAGGACAATTTTGCTTTTACGTTTCAGGCAGTGCTGAGCGAAAGGCCGTGCACCCCATGAATGGTAAATGTTAACGGGCTCAGCGTCGGAAATATGCAAAGCAGAGTCACAGCGCCGTCCCAAACAGATGCAAATGGGAAAACAAACTATTTTTTTTTCTTGTTACCTTTGTTCTGGTACACGTAATGCTGTTTCATATTATTATGCTACTGATTAGTATGTTTAGAACCAGGAAATACTGATAAACACTTGCTCTTCACTGGGTTTTCCTTGATAATCAAGTAATTATATTTGCAAGTTGCCATACTGTCTATTAAAATTGCACATTTTTAATAAATCGTGGAGCATTACCTCCAGTTCAACTCAAGAAGCACTGACGTGTTTGAACTTTGGGGGAAAATGTGTTTACATCGGGGAAAATCCACAAGTCTTCTGCAGAGGTTGCGCAAAACATTAGTTTCTCTTCATGGTAAGAAGGTTGTGTGCTTGAAGATTTGTGTGTAGTTTGCAGGTTCACCCTTTGCAAGGTTTTTCATGGTCTCTCCTATCCCACAGCCCGAAAACAAGTATTTGCATGGTCATCCTAGACTGCACAGAGGTTTGAGGGTGTGTGGTTGTCTGCCTCTCTGTGATGGACCGGTATCGGATCCTGTCTTCTCCTGTCGTCAGCTGAGATCAGCTGCAGTGCCTCTGAATTGGTTGAAGTGGTATAAAAGATGGATGGATGGATGTTTCTCTCCCGACTTGCAGTTTCAGTTCACTTCTCCAAAATCCTGCAATGAAAATAAGTGGACAGAGTCATTCTGGTGCACAGGGTTCATACTGGGTTCGTGTACCATCCAGGAAAAAAGTTTAAATGTCATGTCTCAGAGTTGTGAGCAGCTCAACAGTAACAGAAACTCAAGGCAATGTTACTTCATTTCTATCTTAGCGGCAGATTAACTGATTCAAAGCATTTCTGTCGGGATTATGGATCAGAACAAATCCTTTAAAAGCATAACTTCACAGAGTGAAGTTGGTGACTGTCAGTGTCCTCGTGGTCTGGCTCCTGTATTTCAACTGGATGTCATTTTGACAAGTGATCAATAAGGCCACGCTCGCCATCAGTGGAGTGTTTGATAGTTGATGGGGAGACCATAAGGTTTTCAGCTGCACGCTTCAAGATACTGACACGTTTTCACGATATCTGAATGAGTTTCTTTAAAAAAGTTGGACCTTTGTCTCAATATTGTTTGAACCGGGATGTTCCTAGCAACACAGGCGTTGGGGTTAAAACAAGATGGCACTTTCACTGTACCAAAATCCTGGCAGGAAATGCCATACATTACTGATGTCGGCCGGGATGTTTACAGAAGCAATATTCTTCATCTAGATTTAAAGTTTTTTTTTTTTTTTTTCTGGCCAAGCAGAAGAAAAGCTTCTTTGGCTGCGTGACGCACATAACGGTAAATCCATCTCTGATGACCTTAGAAAACCTCGAAGCTCTTTTCTCTGTGAAGATAAAGATGGCTAACGTGTTTTGAGGCCAACTGCAGTAACTCAGACTCTGTTTATATAATAACAGCCTGAGGCAGAAACTATTCTTCCAGAATGAGAGATGAATTTTGTCAAGGCGAGCACATTAAAGGCATACTCGCATAGATCTGGGCGATGTACTGATACTTAAGATGTATGGAGCTTTTGCTCAGGTTGGAGCAGGATTCCAGCGCCTGCGGAGCTGCACCCCCAGCTGGAGGGAGCGAGGCCCGACTGTCTCTGGTCCGACGTTAATGTATAACCTCACACTGACTTCTCCTTGATTTTCAAGACGCACAGTATCATAAAGTTTAATGGACTCATCTGATTCAGCTCATGGCAGATGAGCCCAAAGCTGTGTCAAACATATGGTCTGTGGGCCAGGCCTGGGACACCAGAGAGTCGAGTCCGGCCTGTGAGGTGACTGTGCATGTATTTGAATCATTGTTCCATTTCTAGTTGCAGCAGGATTGAAAGAGACATTTCAACTGTGTTTTGCACCAGATACACAGTTCAAAACTAACATTATGTTGAAATTATAATTATTTTGAAGATATAGCATTTTCATGCATGTATTATATTTATTTGCACAACAACATTTTCCATCACTGGAGGCTCAACAAGTTGTTGAGTAAGATATCAGTTTGTTTGCAGCCAGACTAGTTTGAGTTCATGAGCATGAAATAAGCCTTTGAATAATGATGTGTAATCGACCCCAGTATACCACTCATGTATTTCTTTGAGACAAGTGAGAAGCCGAATTACCACAGGTACCAAATGATTAGTAGGTATGAGAGAGCGCGCTCTCGCGCTGCCATGGCAGAGTGCCTCTTGCAGACTCACTCTGAGGTAGCAGCCGAGGCTTTTAAGCCATTTTGCTATTAGTTTGTAAGTGCCATTAAGAAGCTCTTCTGAGATTTGCTCCCAATTTGGCTGCAAATAAACACAAACACGCTCGCTGTGCTGGAAGTATGCGAGAGCATGTTGCCGTCATGAGGCCCCCGATGGCTCCCTCATGGCTGCACACCGCAGGCACTTCAGGGATGCCTTGACTTAAAAGAGGAGTTCTAATCCCCAAGTAATGACAAGCACTAAACACTCAGCGTCATTATGCTGCGGCTCGGCAAACACCGCACAGCTGTCTAATGGCAGCTTGGCGATGGCGACACTTCAGCCGTCGTGAGGATGTATGGATGCCGGGCAGGCGCCATTTCCCATGCTCTCTCACACGGAAAGCTGTGGCTACCACGCTTCCCCCCGGTGCACGGGCACTTTGCTGTTCCATCTCGGATAGAGGAGCCGAGCTGCTGGTAATTCATGCAGCACGTCTGGGAGAACAAATGTTCTCATTCAGCGGCACCCACGGGGAGCTTTGTTTCAAGCACGGCTGCTCCCGGATCAGAGGAGGGTGCAGTACTGGAGGCGGACAGCAGGTGGCAGCCCAGGTCTGCTTTCTCCGGAGCCCCCTCCCCACCTGCCTCCCAAACGATGATGTAATCCTTTTTGTTATATCACATGGCACAAACAGGCTCTTCGCCCCTCTCCGTGTGGATACTCTTTGATTTCCAGTGATTGCTGATACCATTGTTGCGGTTATCTCCAGCTCCTGCGTCGTTATCTCATATTCATAAGAAGCCTCGCCGTGTCTCTTTAATGAAATCAAAGTCGGAGCTGATTCGGCAGCGCGGCGCTGAGACAAGCTCTCCCAGCTGGCCGCGGATCCACCGACGCTGCTCTCTCATGGATTTTAAATATGGCTGTGACCTTAACAGTAATAAAAAGCAATTCTCACAGCACTAATCCTCTCCCCCGGTCTCACTAGCTCTTAACCTTTTCTGCCACCGAATAAGTGGAGTGAGTAGCAAAGATGTGAATAAGCAGTTCCCCCTCCTCCCCAACACCAACCAACCCCCACCCTCCCCACTCCCTGCCACCTACCCCACCCTCTGAGGAAGAGGAAGAAGAAGAAAAAAAAAATCAGGGCCTAATAATATTGGCTGAGCGGCGGATAGATTACGGCAGGAGGAGAGCATCTGCTGGAGGGAGAAACAATATGACGGCTTCCTCCCCGGGGAGCAGTGGCTGTAAAAGACAATCAGAAATAGACGGAGGAATGGAAACGACCAGGCTCTCTTGAAGAAACATGCAAGCATCATAACCACAAGTCCCATGGGAGAGAGAGCAGGGAGGGATGTTTTCATTTTTTTTCCCTCTTTCTTCTCCTCCGACAGGATTGTCAGTGTGTTCTCATTTAATATGTATGCCACACATTTACCACACAGCACCAGTAGCACAACACAACTCCAGTCTGCACTAATTTGATCTGAAAGAGACAGGATGGAGATAAAATGTGACATCAGTGTTTACTTTGCAGATAATTGAGTGTCATTGCAGTGTCTGCATGCTGCTTTAATGTGAAGTTTTTTTTTTTTTTTTCCCCTTCTGATGTGAAGGGATGTGGAAAACAAATGCAGCAGATGTTTTTACACATGCGACGCATGCTTCGTTCACTCATTTCATTAAAGGTTAAAGGTCACAATTGGAAAGAGATTTGTATTTTAACGTGACCTATGTGGTGGGAGGATGCCTCGGGGCTCTGAAGCAGGGGAATTTTGCCAGCTGGTAATGGAGCATCAGCACTGCACATGCTTTTTGCTGCCATTGTGTGTGTGTGGTGGTGATCATATGAACGTGTTGGTCCGAAATCTGAAAGGGGAGAGCAAGATGGTGGGAATACACCTCCCCACCTGTGGCTCTTTGGTGATGGTGATTACTGTGTTAATTAACAGCATTTGACACCTCTGATCCAGGATTCTGCAAATAATGAAAGATTTGGATTTAACCTTTATTACACGTTTACTTGTCGGATCTCGTGTCACCATATGGACAAAACTTGAAGTTCCCACAAGGGAAATTAAAATGTATTCCTAGATGAAGGGGTATAGCTGTGTTTAGTGTTCATCTGAGTAGTTAGAGCTGAGTTTGGACTAAATCCTTAGAAAATAAGTCAGTTGGCTCCATAAGTAATACTTAATTACAATTATTCTATTTTATAGAAATAATTTTGTATAATTTGTTGTATTAAAGTGGTGCCTAGAATTGTCATTTAAAGTAAGCATGGCAGTTTAATGGCTGCTCTATTCCAGAAAAAGACAATTATCAGTTTTAATCTGAGAAGATGATTTGGATTTCTTTCAAGTAATTCTTAAGTCTAATTTCCAGTTGCTATTATTATAAACAATTCTTTAATTTGCAATGATAAGGGTTAGTGATTAAAGAAGTGTACTTTGGCTATCCAATCACAACTTACTTCTGAGTTGAAGTTTTTCCAGGTGTTATATATTGTGATACCTTTTGTTTGATCACAGAGGGCATCGAGCTTCTCCTGTTGGGCTTTTAACTTGGCAATGCGATGACGTCCATCATTCTACAGCCCCTTTCTCTGGGGTTTCCCAGGTCTGTCCAGGTCAAAGGAAGGGTTCACCCTCGACCGACTCCAAGTCTGTGAGCAATTTACATTCTCAGTCTAATTTACATGTTTTAAGACTATGAAAGGAAAAACAGAGGAACATGCAAACTACACCAAGTCCAGTTCTTGGTTTGAGGTAAATGTGACTGACTGTTTTTTTCTGACAAGTTCTTTTAGAAAAGGACCATTTTCTTTCTTCTGCAATGCTTTTGAGCCACAGTAATAGAAATATCTTGAGAATTCTCCCAGAATTTGGAAGATTGTGCATTTTTTTTAGCCAATTCTCACCAAATTCAAGACACAACAGCAGCAGTGTGAGTAAAGGGTCTGGGGCAGTCTTTGGCTTGGCACAGTCTGCAGGTCACATACTCTGTGAGAGATTATCCATTTATTATCTGTCAGAGTACAAAAGCCCACTGACGCGTCAGGACAGCTCCTTGTAGCATTACATGATTTCTTGTTTTACTTTTTTCTCTCTATTACATGGAAAGAGATCGTAGGTATGATCAGAGTTTAGTGGCGCCTCCCTTTGTTCAGTTTGCTTTCCATTCACGACTTCAGGGTTGGCAAAGCAAGCATTTAATAATGTCATCAACATTTTCCCATGTATTGGGATACAATATCAAGAAAAGTTAATAAAAAATTACAAAAGAAAATCAAATCAGTAAGAAAATGAGACATTTATTCGATCTGTTGTTTCCACTGCAAACCCCAACTTTTCATTATAATGAAATTAGCTTTTCATTAAACACATTAGAAGGCATTTCGAATCCTGAGTGTTTTACAGTAATTATGAATTTCTCCATTTCGGCTCTATGAAGTTATATTAATGATTATTTGCTGGACGATAACAAGTTGAAATGACTGCAATTTTGAAGTGAAAATTCTCTCTCCCTGCATCTGTGTGTGTGTGTGTGTGTGTGTGTGTGTGTGTGTGTGTGTGTGTGTGTGTGTGTGTGTGTGTGTGTGTGTGTGTGTATCAATGGCTTCCCCTCTCTCTGGGACTTGCCACCCACAAAGGTTAATGAGCTTAAACACAGCTCAGAGTGAGCTCATTAAACAGACCACAGAGACTGGAGACAGAAGACGGGGGGGGCGACTGAGGAGGGAATAGAAATAAGTGTGAAGGTGTCAGTTGTTCTGCCGCTGAGGGCCATCGGGAAGACGTCACTTTGTCACTGTAAGTCATCCTAAAGGTGTTCACAAAAAGCGGCAATTTGTCTCTGGGAAAATCAACATCGCTTTTTCTGCGATGACTTCTTCCCACCACAGGACGTCATGTGCGAAAATGTCATTAATAAGTAAGCTTGCTGGACTTAAACAAAGCTGGAGTGAGTCAGGAGAGGTGGATGCCAGCCTCTTCTGGCAGCCCTGTCATTAGTGGATCCAGGAAGTGGAGGAGGAAGATGCTCAGACTCAGACTCAGACTCCCATGTTAACACCTACTTAAGAAACTGTTAAGTAGAAGGTGTGAATTAATCAGACAAATACATGATTAGCTGGCTGGATACCGCATGGAGTGGCTGCTAACGTTTCTCAGAGGAGTAAAGTTTATAGGATACGAGTGAAAGGAACCGATTGAGCGAACTGTTTGAGCTGTATCAGCTGGACTTCATTAGAGGCTAGGATAGAGCTTCTAGAACTGTGGAGCTGTTTGGGTTTGGGAATTCACCAAGAAGAGAAACTCCAGGGGTCGGGGGAGTACCTTTTCCCTGAAAGACATCTCCAAGTTTTGGGTGGAAATGATGACAAAAGTCCGTATTCTCCTGGGACTTGACATTTTCATACTTGAGTCTGAATATAGCGATAGACGGTGATCATTTGTCGGTACGAATGTCTGTGTTGCTGCTCTTAATGTTCATTTTAACTTGCCTTTAATGTTCATACCGTATTGTTCTCTGCATGCATGTGTGATCCGAATTCGAGGTGCATTTGTCGACACAAAACCTGCAGTGTAATGCTGCTACGCTGCTCAGTTGGATTTTTCCAGATGGAGGGAAGAAGAACCAGAAAAGGCTTTCTTCCTCCTGCTGATTACTAACATCTACTGTTGCCGCCCCACTGGTGACTTTTACTTTCCTCTTCAAATTGCCCACTTGCCCCTGTGGCTCCTACTGATCAAATTCAGCAGCCACCTTCATTTTTTTACCCCGTTTCCTACATTGTCCACCTCAAAGATGGATGAATCAGGTCACAGTAAAATAAGGAGACCTTTTAGAACTACTCTGAATGAAAATGGTTCAGAGCCGAAGTCACAACAAAGAGTTTCCTGATAGATAAAATATTAGCAATAGTGTAACAGCTTGCACTGTAAATTTGGTTTTACACCCTTTCCCATCACAACCAGGACGCCTCATTCAAGGTAAGGACTCGACCCAGTGCACCAACTGGCAGAAGTATTGTAAACAGTAGTTAAGAGAAAAATCCTCAGCTTTTTCTTGAAACATTTGAAGGACCTTCTGAGCTGCATGAAAAGCTCAACACGACTGTGACATTTGGATGTTTACATGAGCCAATCATCACAAGAAAAACATTTCCAGAGGGCCTTCCAAGAATATGTCTGTGCGTCCACCAGCCTCACCTCGGGTTAAACCGGGACAATTACTGTAAACACTGAAATAAATCTATGGTGCGCTGACATTAAACAAAGCAGAGTGCCACTTGTGGTGGTTCAGTCAGCGCTCCCAGTTAAGAGTCAAATGAAAGCTGTGACGTGACGCCGAGTCTGCCAGACGTCCTGCACGTTTCAGCACAAGAAGCCCTGTAAAGATTATCAGTTCAATACTTTCAACGTGCTTTCAACAGCTCTATGAAATACTGGTTAGAAGTCCTCACTTCCTAGAGCAATTCCGACTCAAATGACAGTCAGACAGTCGCCTCTGTGAGGAGTTGAATGTATCACCAGCTTCACTTCTTTGTACTCGTTCCTGGATGCCTCTTGTATAAAAATCTGGTAATTTTCCACAACGAGTTGGTACCGATTCCCGAATTTATTAAGGCATTTTGTCTTTTTATAGACATTACCAATTGCAAGTACATGTACGTTCACACGTTGGTTGACGAGACTTTTCTGTGAGGAGTTTGCATGATCTACCTGAGCATGTCCTAGGGTTGACTGGATTCCTTCCTCGATACCACAGCATGACTGTTGTGGGGGGAAAGGTCAACTCATTGCACACCTTTATTGAAACATAATTAAGATATAAAAAACTGGGTATTTTTTGCAAAGCCAATTTTTAAGATGGTAATTATTGGATAATTCTGTACACAGAATTTCAACATGTTTGATCACCAAATTGATCCATTTAAACAGTTTATCATAGTATCACACGGTCTCACCTTGCACTAACACCAGCCTGGCCTCCTCGTGGATTAGGGGTACCAGCAGGATTCTCCAGGCTAAATAGTTTCAACACAAATACATCCTCATCTTACTGACACGTTCAAAAAACTTTCACACAGTTTTGTCTGGATAGTGTATTATGATCTCTACTTGAAATCCTAAAAGGGAATGCTTCACACCTTCACACTCCTAATCCTCTCACCCGACAATGTAACAAGCATCCCCTAAAAAACTGTGAGACCTTGTTCTGCCTACACAAATGCAACAAGCGGGATTGATTTTGTATCAGCAGTCCGTTGGCTGTGGTCCGTCTTGTTTCTTTCGTGTAGAAGATGCATTGATGTCACACTTGAACAAAGTCATTTTAAAACCGCGCTGCATAACATTAGGTTTAAAAGGAAATGACTGCAAAGTCACCACCACTCAGTGTTTCCCAGAGGATGGCGTAATATTGGGAATTGATCATTTTCTAAAGGAGCTGTGGCGGATCATCGCCCTATTCTCTGTCCTTGAGAGGGAAAATGAAGGAGGTTCTCCTGATGGCGTGCCGTCATCCTCTTCGTGGCAGCCTTCGTCCTTGATGCTGGTGTGTGAAGGATTGAGTGAATGTGACTGATCCTGTGAAGTGCGATGAGCATGCTGAGGCTGTTTAATTCTTTACGTTGGTGAATGGATTTACCATTTACTTTTTTTTTTTTTTTTTTTTCCCTAAATGCACTTCTTGTGCAGAGAATAACATTGCCGACAGACTCTAATTGAGGAAAGAAAAAGAAGCTCTTTGGGAGCAATCGCCAGCTGTTATCAATCAGGTCAAACAAGCTATTTCTAGTGAAGCTGCTCAGCACAGGCACACTGCATTTCCAAAGGGCTTCTGTATGGATCACACTCATAGATTGGCTCTAAAGTGCATGCATCTGATTTCTTCCAGCTAAATTAAAGTCCTTAAAACACTACTTAACCCAGTGACCCCCCCCCCCCCCAGTAAGGTGTCAGCAAGAAATACAGGACGGTCGCTGTCAGATGAATGACCTGCAGCTGTTTTCATTCATCTTCAGGCGCCACACAGATAGAAATGGTTTTCTAGACACAAGTTTCAGACAAAAAGGGCTCAATCATTAGGAGGAGTCTTTTCAAGATCACACTGAGTTGCAAATGAGATGCTCTCTGCTCCTGACACTCAGTCAGGATGAAGTTAATTAAGAGGATCATTGCTGCTCTAATTTGAATTCTAATTTGATTGTGTGATTCAAAACGAAAAGAGTTCAAAACCTTAAATACTGTGGAAAGGCACGACTGTGGCTCATGCATATCTCTGTTTGTATTCACAGAAAATGATTTGACATTGAACTGGTTCATTCGTGGTCGTTTCCTCGGTTTACACACATCTGTTGTGCAGTTCAATGGACCAAATGTCACTTGTATTGATTGTGCATATGTTCTGGTGTCATCCTCTCATATATTCTTCGAAAAATTGACTTTCCACTGCAGCCACTCTACCGGAGCAACATTTAGAGGGACACAGTGACCACACACAGACATACACTCACACTCTCTTGCAGTGACCTTCCACATGGATGAAATAGCAGTGCGGCAGGTGAAGAATGTCAGAGCTGGCGGGTGGCAGTCTGCCAGTGGTCAAAAGGTCGTCCTGTTTACTCGTGTGTCACATGCACAACCAGTGATGTGATAGGCAGCTGAGTGGACCTCGCTGACACAACAAGAACTAAAGTTAACGCTAATGGCATGTGTCAAGAGCTTTCCACTTGTCTGAACGAGGTGAACGGCTTCCTCACAGCCAACAGAAACAAACACAGCCTAAAACGAAAAAAAACAACCCCATACATTTAATTACGCTGTAACACGCATGTTATTACGCTGTAACATGCTTATAATTATGCTGTAACGTGCATGTAATTATGCAGAAATGCGCACGTAATTACACTTTTAAAAATGTGCATGTAATTGCACTGTAACATGCATGTGATTACGCTGTAACACACATCTAATTATGCCGTAACACGCGTGTAATTACACTTTAAAAAACGTGCATGTAATGACGCTGATACGTGAATGTGATTACGCTTTAAAAACACATGTAATTACGCTGTAACATGCATGTGATTACGCTGCAACATGCATCTAATTACACTTTAAAATGCATGTAATCGCATAACACGCATCTAATTACACCTTAAGACGAATGCGAATACGCTTTAAAACGCATGTGATCATGTTTTAAAAACACTCATGTAATTACGCTGTAACACACATGTATTTACGCTGTAACACGTATCTAATTACACTTTAAAACGTATGTGATTATGCTGTAACATGCATGTGGTTACGCTGTAACACACATCTAATTACGCCGTAACACGCATAATTACACTTTAAAAAACGTGGATGTGATTACGCTTTAACACTCGTGATTACACTTTAAAAATGCATGTGATTATGCTGTAATATGCATCTAATTACACTTTAAAACGCATGTAATCACATTGTAACACGCATGTAATTACACTTTAAAGCGCATGCGAATACGCTTTAAAACGCAAGTGATTGTTTTAAAAACACTCATTGTAATTACGCTGTAACATGTATTTACGCTGTAACACGCATCTAATTACACTTTAAAACGCATGTGATTACGCTTTAAAAACACGCATGTAATTATGCTGTAACGCGCATGTAATTACACCTTAAAACGCATGGAATTACACTAAAATGCAAAATACAAATTAGTTGCAATTTGGGACAAAAAAATGATCCAACAATTTGCTTTCCAATAATATCTGATTTCTGCATGTACTCTCGGTGCCTGCGTGGATTTTCTTCTCAGGAAGAAGCAGGACACAAGACCAGTCTGTAGCCTCATGGCTGTGATGCTTTTCAAGCTGCAGTATTTCATGTATTCCTTACATTCCTTTGGCCTTATTTGACCTGTACATTAAAGTGGCGAAATACAGGAAGAATTCAAACCAGACAAGGTCACTACAGTTAAATCCAGCAGTGTTGTGGACACGCTGGATTCACTGGTCTCAGTCAGCTGGCCGTCAACTGTGGCTTGGTTGGTAGAGCGGTTGTGTTTCAGTTGGAATGCTGCAGGTTCAATTCCCCACCTCCCACTGTCCACGTGCTGAAGTGAAAACTTCTCCAAATTCTCCCGTTACCAACTTCACTGGTGTGTGTGTGTGACAGTGTAAAGTGCTTTGGGGACTGCTCAAGCAATGGAAAACCACTGTATGGATGAAATCCCTTTACCACCCAGGAGATGAAGGATGTATTAATGAACACCAAGTTCATGTCTTTAAAGGTGCTGTAGGCAGGATTTTGCTAGTCAATGCTAATTTTTCTGTGTTTTCTTTGGATTAAATGTTAGAGTATCCATTGATAATCCTTTAGGAGTGTAGCATAATTGCACTACCGCGAGGGCGCAGCGTTTCCATCTGTCTGTTCTGAGCTGAAAAGGAATCTCCACAGCTCCAGGTATCTTTGACCAATCAGGAGAGCCCCTGAGGCTCTAACCGTGATTGGTCGAGGGGCATTCGTCACACGTTCTTGTGGGAGGGGCCTAACTTGCGTAAGAGCGTGATGTCAGAGAAAACAGGACAGGATTGGCTGTGCTGGGTTTCAAATCGCCATCTTAGATGGGTCAAATCGCCATCTTGCTTAGGTAAACCCAAGCAAGATGGCGGAGATGCCGAATCCTGCCTACAGCACCTTTAAATATACAATAAACCACCTTGCAGGCTAAATGTATCACTTTTTCTGTTTTGTGTCTTAATTGTACAAAATCAGCGCCAGTGTTTTGCTCCATGCATTGATTTGTAATCGCTTTACCTCTTGTTGAGCATAAAGAGACATTTGCAACAGATGAAATCCAAACATCAGGTACTCAGTTTTTTCTGCACAGTGAATATAAGCTGCTGGAAAACGTAAAGTTGAGTGAAACTTTGGCAGGGAGAGAGAGGAAAAAAAAAAAAAAACCTAACACATGTATTAGTGATCATTCCGGCATGAGCACAAAGAGCTTTTCATGACTCCATGTTCCAGGCATGCCTCAGTGGGTGGAAAACAAGGAGGAATCCAACTAGGGTGCAATCAATACTGCAGCTTTTAATATGCTGTGGGTTTCGGTTGAGGGGTAATCTTTTCATGGCTTTCAACGACTGGTCTCACAAAGCAAGTGTCGTGTTGGTTTGGTGTCCGTACTCCGATAGCAACGGGACGACCACAAAGCCGGGCAGATAGCGACGTGAGTGGAGGAGAGTGGTGCCATGACGGGAACAAACAAAAGAAGCTCTCCAGCTGTAGCACAAACATCAGCGCTTACGCCGGGTTGGGCTCCTAGGTGGTCCGCCGAGAGCCGTAATTCAAGTCTCCTCCGACAGACTTACAGCGTCAACAGCGGAGGTATTTCACTCGCAAGGCTGAGGCTGGATGTTGACTTTGCAATAGAGGGAGCTGTTAACAGCCATCGACATAAGGACCACAGACTCCAGGAATGGCTCCCTGGAAAGCTGCACTTAACTCTGCTCACCCATTTTCCAGGAGCAGACTCAAATCTGTCATCTATAAATTTCCACATAAAGCAGCAGTTGTGTTTATGCATGCAATGCAAGTGTGTGTGTGTGTGTGTGTGTGTGTGTGTGTGTGTGTCTTTTAACATTCCCAGCTACTGCACAAAGCACATTATTAACATACAGGATAATATATTCATAGGCCTATTTTACTCTCATGCATAACACAATACAGATCCTCGGGGGCTTTCATTAATTAAGACCTGCTGAACACACATTTACACACGCGCGGTAGCATGTTCTGCAAACTGCCAGGAGAGCTCTACCAGTGTTCATGCCGAGTCCAAAGAAACTGTCTGCTTTTGTTACTGTTAGCACAGCAAAAGCTACAGGGAGAGGGGAGTTCAAAGTTCTCCGGTCTCTCTGGGGATGAAAGGGACTGTCATGAAAGCACCCGGAGAAGCTCATCCATATTGAATGCAGGGAGGAGGTGAATCATCAATGCAAGAAAGGCTCCATCTGCAGGCATAACTCCAGCAAATTTCAACTTTAGCTCCGTTTTCCTGCCATTTTGCACAATGCTGATTTAGTCTTACTAGAATCTCTCCAGTCGCACGTCTTTCTGTCAGCCAATTCCTGCATTTTAGTGCAGCTAAAAGCACAGCCAGCGTTTGCTCTGTATGAACACTCCTTTTCACACTGTGCTGTTATTTATCCTGCTTTCATCAGCTTTCTTTGCAATAACCTCCTCATAGTCTGGCTTTTGCTTGGAGTTTTCTACACTAACAAGGACAATTGCGACACTCATGCATGCTTTATCACAAAGGGATTTTTATTCTTCCTCTCATATTCTAACCTCAGGGCCCGTTTGCATGGATACAATTTCAAGTGAAAATACAAAGCTTTAGTTGCGCTTACACAACAGTGGTGATCGGATTCACTGGAAATGCTGAATTGAATAGTTCTGCACATGCTCAGCAGATGGACAGAAACAAGGTTTTCCTCCAGTGTCATGACTGCCTGTCCATATCCTCCTGTCCACCTCCTTGGACCTCCATGGACCAAAGTAAATTTTGTCCATTTAAAAGCATAAAAAACTAACATGGGCACTAAAACTGATGAGAACATGTTGACGGGATCGTCGGATTGAGTTAACTCTTCTAAAGCAACACATGGAGTAAATTCTGTACTCTCATATAGATTAAACACAAGTGCATATGCAGGTCTGGATGCACACTGGGAAAATAAAAACCCATCTGCGGGACAAATTATTCAGACATACAGCAGCAGTGGATTCTATTACTTTGACCTGGATTCATCCTTGCTGACTCCCACAGTCTTCAGCACTGCTTCAGACTTCGGTTGTTCATGAAGCTGATGGTTCGAGCTCTTTCAAACCACCGTGGACCGTTTTCTCATGGAGCTGCTCTAGGCTGAGACTGCTGGCAGACCTACACTGAGCGTCTTTGCTTCCTCACTCTCAACGTTTCACTGTTGCAAGTCACGAACATTCTGGATCTGCCTCTCCTTCACATCTGGATTTATGGCAATGTGTTTGTTGCTTTCTGTTCTATGCTTTCGCTCTGTTCTGTCCTCTATTTGCGACTGGAACAGCAGAAAGTCTCCACCTCTGAGCCTGGTTCTGCAGGATTCTTCCTGTTAAAAGCTCATTTTTCCTTTGTGCTTGCACAAGTGGATTAGTAGGATTTGTCTTCATTAAAGTGCCTTGAGATGATTATGTTGTTATTGCAGCTATAGAAATTGATTTGTAGCCGGTTGTTGAAGGTTCATTTTGGTGTAAATCAAAGCCAGCATGAAAGCAAAACAAAACAATACATATTTAAAAAAGGATTGAATGATATGTTCTTCTCTTGCCTACATTTTAATTTTAGAAGGCTAAATTCTGTTGTTTTTACTTGTGCTCACATCAAAAGAAAAATACAAAACCTTATAGTCAGACTACCTCAGGTAGTGTTTTCACTGATAAACATGTTCAGGTCGAAATGTTTAACATTTAATAAAGCAAAGTGTGGTTTGGTTCGCCTGCAGCTTTTCTCATCCACTGCTTCCATTTACAGCTCGGAGGCCTCTGCCAACAACGCTCTCCGAGCAGAGGCGTGGAGGTGCGTTCGCCCCCCCTCATCGTCGAGCCACGATTCCCCAAAAGGTTATTATTAGCTGCAAGAAGGATGATGATGAAAATATGTTATTGTAGGGCAGAAAAGCCCTGCGGTCGTCTCAGGCAGTCAGTCAGTGGCGGGCTGGATGCTGTGCTGGCTGGAGAGCTGCTCTGGGCCCCACAGCTGTGCCTTGTCTCTTGGCAGGATGTGTGTGTGTGTTTGTGTGTGTATGTGTGCCTGAGTGTGTTAACAGTTGCTTCCGTTTTGTCCTTGTCTCCCGTACGTTCAGATTTTACAGTGCAACACCTGGTTCAGCTGCAGTCTGCTTTTGCGTGAAGACATTGTGCAGAGGAGCGTTGTCCTTCCTTTGATTCGGGTTTGAGTTATTCCGAAGCGTCGGGCCGGCCGATTGGCCGCTGCCACGCTGACATCACAGCAGGCGCCACCGAGCTACAGGCTTGCCAAGATTCGTTCGTGACTCACACTCGGCGTCCAATTTATAATGTGGCAGATTACAGCACACGGTCAACAAACACTGGGCTTATTCTATATGGCACAACGCAGAGATGTGCAGGATGTCTGCACTCTGCAGTTCTGGCTCTTTAAGTTATTCAAACACCTTTTCTGCATCATAAATATTAACAGATGTGTCAAACTTGAAATCAGTTCCTTTGGTTACAGTGGACAAAAACGATATATTTACAGCAGAAGCGTCAAACATAAGGCTCCAATCTGGACCACCACACCCTGTGTTTCAATGGCCGATCCTCCAAAGCTGCATGGTTTAGGGCTCTCCCACACCTGATTGCAATTAGAGCTTGTTACCGGGCTTTTTTCACAGGTTTGACCAGGACGCCAGCAGCAGACTGATGTGTGCTGGAGCAGAGGGAGACCTAAAGCATGCAGGACGCCGCACCTCGAGGACTGGAGTCTGAGTCCCCTGCATAAAACCTAGCAGTCCAAGTGAGTTTATCAAAGCCTGCATAATGCTATATCCATGTTCTTTAGGCAGCAGGGTTTTTTTTTTTGGGACATTTCTCTATATTTTGCACCAGAAGGTGTCTTTAAAGTTGGCTTTATGTTGAGATTGTACTCATTTTGAGTTACTTAGTTTTGCTGGAATATTGACATTTTCATCATTTATACTGTGTGCCACAGTTTAAACATTATGGTGGTACTCGATTGTGACCCCTGTAATCCAAACACGATGGATGACTGGGCTTACCAGAGGTTTGTGAGCAGGAGGAACTGTATCTCACTTAAAGCTCGTGTCCAGAGTTTTGAAAGAGAGGTTTCTTTAATCCAATGTCTCGAGGCTCCGCCCTCCCTCTGCTTTCATGAGCGACCAAGCCACGCCCCTTTAATTGTGCACACGCATTATCTGTCGGGTGAAAATGAGAGCCTCTGAGTCCTACAGCATCCTACATGTTCAGCTGTTTACGGTGGATGTTCAGCAGACAGTGGATATATCCGAGGTATATCTCATATCTCTGGCTGCGTGCACACTTTGATTGACAGCGGGACAAGGCGGAAGCTCAAAATCTATTGGCTGAAGCTGACCGGCGCTTTTTCGGATAACATGGGGGTCTATGAGACGAAGGCGGGGCTCAAATAAATTTTTATATTGCTTTATGCTAATATTATATTATTGCATCGAACCAGACTGACACATTTAAGCTCTGTTAAAAAATGATGCATACATTGGAAACGAACGGAAACTCCGGACACCAGCTTTAACCTCAATGGTCAATTTATTGAGGAAAACTGTCACAACGCCATTGGTGTGTTTTTCTCCCCCGAGTGATTTTGGACTGCTCAAAGTGCGCGACAGCGATTTATACGGTTACTAAGAAAATAAATAAAGCCCAGACACAATCTGGAGGGTACACGGGGATAATTAAACCCAATCCAAAATGCAGCCAACCTGAACGGACCATAATAGAGAGACAGCAGTGTGATGGGCGATCAATTAACAAGCAGTGGAGGAGAGCAAAGATATAACACCGCCGCTCCGAGAGCAAGTGTAAAGTCATAGAAACTAATTCCGCAAGTAATTGGTTTGTATGCTTTAAAGATTAATGTACAGGAATATAATTGAAAGGCTTGTTTTCTTATCCTGAAGCAACAATAGCTTGTTCTGGAGCAGTCTGGAGATTTAGATTAACCACGATAACGTGTTCCACATAATCAGAGGGAGAACTGGGAAAAAAAAGCTCCAGAAACTTAGTTTTTAACAGTTACGATCAACCCAGAGAAAGAAAGAAGACTATGGATTAGTCAAACAGTGTGTATAAAGCGTGAATCCCACATAAAAGAGTAGGTTTTTGTTAGAATTCAGTTTTTACACTTTTATTCTCACTGGAGGAATCCCAGAGTTCACTCTGTTGGCAAACTGTCGACTGAGCATGTGCAGAGCAACTGGTTGGCCCTCGAGTAATCAGCCGATTGCCCCAGCTGGTTTGGTGCGAAGAAGAGGGAGTGGTAAAAACATTTTAGTCCAGTAACAAAAATAAATCAGAAACATTTTGAATTTGTAAAATGAAATAAGTAGAATTTAACATCGTGCCACTTTTAATCATGAATCCTTATGAAGCGGACAAGCATTGAGGAATTTTGAAAATGCGCTGCTTGCTCATGACAACTTTCACTTTGTACAAAACCTTCCTGTCGTCGGCCAATTTTAGCCCACGGGCCGCATGTTTAACACCCCTGTAGTAAAGAGCGGCTCCAGTTGGGTTGGTTTTGAAAACACAGCTAAGACTTGAGTGACTCTGTGGAAAGAAGAGCAGTAAAATACATAACTTCATAAGACTGCTGAGTTGCAATCTTAAGTTCCGTGTTGAACTTTGACCTTCACTTGTTGTTAAAGGTTCTTTCTTTAATTTCCACCTCTGATACACATTGGTGCATTAATACATACAAGTTTAACTTGTCTTTATTAAATTAATTTGTTTTGAAAGAAAACCAATTCTTTCTTTATAACTACATCTCCAAAACTTCCATCGACGCTTGTATCTTCCCACAGCCCTCCATCCAGAAAGTGACGGTCGTCTGAGCGCTACTTGAAGAGAAACTCCTCACTAGCATGAAATGAGTGTTATTGGAGGGAAAGGCAGAGATGGAAACTGGTCTGATGTATTTTTTCCTTCAAACTAAAAACAGGTTTTCACCGTTCAAGGAGTTGTAGACGATATAAAATGCATTTTATGCATTTATTCATTACTGTGAAACTCAATCTCAAACTGTTTACATAGCAGCTTGATCTCTGTGGTTTTTGTCTCACCGATCCGTCACCACTGGAACTATTTCTGTCTCCGGAAAAACTTCTTCTGTCGCGCAGAAATCGCTGCGAATTACATTCTCCGCTCCGAAAACAGATTTTATTTTTCTTAATTAATTTCTACTTTTCAAGACCTTCAAGCCAAAGTGCGCTTTTTGTTTGTATTCCCGACTGTGCGCTCTGCACCATCTGTCGGCGTTATCTCAGGCGTGCTGTCATTTCTCAGACACTCAAAGAGCCGATTCTGTGCCTTTGCACCTCGACAGATACGGACATCTGTTTTGTTTGTGATGTTTTAACCGGCAGCCTGGAACAAACCAAACTGCACGCAGTAATGATTTTCTTTAAAACAATATACGATCAGGAAATGACAGATTGCTGATGTTGGTGTGTTTATATATTTTCCAGAGTGCAGAAATGAGTGTATTTCAGTAAATTTAGCCACACGGTCCCATAATTTCATTCGTAGACATGGTTGTTTTTTTTTTTTTTGTTGGTATTTTGTCAAAATGAGCAAATGGAGATAAGATAAAAAATAAAAACATTGGACGCTCACTGCAAAGAAATTTGTACGGATGGGCTGCAAGTGTTCTAACTGAATGTCAAGCCTCATCGCTCTTTCTTCCAGCTCCAGTCTGCCACATGAGTTATCTGCAGCCCTGCTTCAGAGGAAGGTGAGATAATCGGGCGCCGTAATGATTTGTTCACACTCCGCCGTTAGAAATCAAAAGCTACAAAATTCAGTTAAATAACGTCGGTGTAAACACATTCAGTGATTCGAAGAGACGATTAGCTCTCTGACACTTTGATTTTCTACCTATTTCATGTTTTTTTTTGTGTGTGTGTGTTCATTATTCCTCTTATCTGTCTGGATATAAAGCCTGTTTGTTCTCTTCACACTTGTCTCATTAAGTCGTGTGTATCATATTTAATCCATCAGATGAACCAGTTTTGCAGATAATGCTCCATAAATTGACTGTTATATTTATTTCAAATGATGTTTGTTCAGCTGAATTGTTTCAGTCATGAGAGACTACAAAAGGCTCGCCTTCTGAAGGCGGGGAGTGATTTAATATGAGGTGTGTGTGTGTGTGCATGTGGCCGTCTGGAGACCGCACGGCCCCCCGTCGCTGCTGCTGCCGCTGCTCCATGGTAATGAGCCCCTGGCACTGAGCTGCTGTCAGTGTGGCAGACAGACGGGCCTGTAGCCCGGCCGCTGCCACCTCGTGGCGTCCGGGTCTCTGGGCCGAGAGCGGAGGGCAGGGGCCGAGGGGCGAGCAGGGGCAAAGGTCATACACATGCTGGCGTGTTGACTGGCTCCTGTTTGATGGACTGACTGGCTTCCTTGTCTTGAGATCCCTCAAATGTTTCGATGTGTCTGAGCCTCTTTTTTGTTTGTTTTCTTGTTACGGCCAATAGATTTTTAGTAGGGCTGCATACAATTGAACACAATCTTTATGAGGAAAACAAGCGTGTCCGTTATTTTTCGGCCGAGATGCTTTGATTGATCCAGATGTTGCAGAAGAATGTGAGACGCTGGTGTGTGTGCTTCACCATACCAGATTTTTTTCTCTTCTTGGACCCAGTTTAACCCGACTTTAGCGTGTCATGTTTGTTTTTCTTATCACATATGCACATTTTCAGTTTGTACCAGCAGCATTGAAGAAGCAGAGCAGTTGGCGACTTTGGTTTTTTAGATCATTTGATTTATACTCCTGGCCTGTTGCCACCAGGCATGATGCAGTGTTCAGGTAATGAAGTAAAATGACATACAGTGCAGGAGTGCACGGAGGCACACTGTGATATATCACATCCATACAGCCCTTATAGAAAGGCAGCTGAATGCAGAAGTCGACTCTGAACAATGGAAACGTTGAGCCTTGAAGCAGCTGAGTTATTCCTCCAGTTGAGAATAAAACCTTTGAGATTTGATCTCCGCCGTCCTGTTTGCAGGTGCAGTGTCCTCTTCATGTCTGCCGTGCACTCTTGTTTTAGTGAATACATTCAGCAGGTTAATATTTCATGTCCCAAAATCTTGAATCATCTCAAACTTGCAAAGCTAATAACTTCACTAAATATATATGTCTGAATCTCGGTTCATATTGATTCTTTGAGATGCCGTAGAATAGAAAATTAACGTCAGTGATGTGTAGCTGATGTATCTGCAGCAATAACTGTTTTCTGCCGGTGCCTGTTGGGCGGATCTATTGTTATGGCTGGTTTATCAGTGTGAGCTGTGTTCTGCAGGGAGTTAAACAATCAGACTGCAAACTGAGAACCGTAGGGACCAATACAGTAAGTCATTTCCTATCGACTAATAAGGCTTTAAGCAACTCCATCTGTGATAATCTACTGAGTTTCAGCTAATGCAAACCATATGGGCCCATAAATCCTGGTTGAGATGCTCAGCCTTATTTGGGACTGCATAATTGCTGACAGCATACTACACTGCTGACAAGACACTCCGCAGCACAGTGCCTCCGTATCCTCGCTTCGCAGATCATTATGCAGCCGCTCGTGTAAACAGGCTCGTCCATGTAGAAATGGCGCGAGCTGACCTCAGATCTGTCATTAAGTGGGGCTCCCCCTCTAAAGCCAAACCCCCACCGCTGCTTAATTATGCATGTGGGCTGAGCAATCAGTCTCCCGGTGTAGTGCTGTACACTCCATCGTGCTGCCTCCTTCAGCTCGCAAGCTGATTATGGAGCTTTTGGCAGTCCAAGCACTTTGAATTATTTAAATCTCTGTTAAGCCTGCCGTACATATATCAATGGAAGAAATGGATTAGAGGTTGACATGTTTTTATCTCTGGCTTTGCCCCCCGCTTGCCTCTTTCCTTCCAACCTGACAAACACGCCACGTGAATTATAACACGCCGCCTTTCAGGGAAATGGCAATTATCTAACTGGATGTTGTTCCTACCTTCCTGAGGGTTAAGACGATGCCGCCGGATTCGGGAATGGGGTTTTTTTGTGCAGGGTTCCCGGCCTCTAAAATGGTCCAGTGAGAGACGTGGAGAGGCTTTTGTGCGCCCAGAAGGGCCCACCCCGAAGAACACAAGCAGGGCTTCATGTGGGTGGGCTGCAGAGAGGTGATGGATCCCCTTTTCACAAACCCCTGCAAGAAATCACGCAATCAATATCCTGCAGTCTGCCTTCAGTGCCAATAAATGGAAACAATGTGGCGTAAAAAGGATGAATAAATAAAAGGAGCGGGCACTCATTCTTTTCTTTTTCTGCGTCGGGGGCGGGATTGCACACAAAAGCCGAGCAGATACTGCGTTTAGACAGACTCTAATAGTCTATCTGTCTCTCAGCGGGGCTGCAAATTTATGTCTGCAGCTATCACATTTGTTCACGAGGCAGAAAACAAGCTGTATTTATTCAGTGAAGTGCAAGCGGGTTCGGATTTGTATAAATGTTTCAATTAGGCCTCATGAAAATCGATGGAATAACATTTTCCGCGCCGCTCTTTCCGTCTGCAGGTCCGCCGCAGTTGACAGCTGCAGCTTAGGTGTCAAGATCGAATGTTAAATTTGTAAATAGGTCTTTTTCCTGTCAGCTGACATGAAATTACAGCCGGGGGTAATAGAACAGAGGAGCTGCCTGTCAGGTGGGGAAGAGAGGGAGAGAGGCAGCCCGGTGGAGAGCGGCAGACCCATCAGGGTGGATGAGTGACAGGGGATGAGAGAAGCTCTTCAATCCACTCTCAGACTGCCACAGAAATGAATTCACATCTCCTCAATTGCACCATTACTGCAGAGAGAGCGAAAGGGAGGCTTTCTCTGCTTTTTAAGCAGTCAGGGGAGAGCAGAAGTGGGGTCTTGCTGTGTTTTGCTTATCCTTAAGTGCCCCCGTAACGATCATAACGCTGTATGCCTGCTCCTGTGCATGGCTATGCTAATCCTATAAGTGAAATGTCCCTCATGGCGGAGAAGTTCTGCAAACCAGTGAATTCACACCAGCTCTCAGATCTGATTGCCAACAAAGAGACTGCAGATTGTGAGTTAGCACTTCAGCTCTCAGCAGTGATGTGACGGGATATCGGTTGCTGTCAAGTACTAATGAAGAAAGAGTTGGAGCAGGCAGATAGGAGTTGAGAGCGTTTCCTCGTGCCTTTGATGTGCAGACATTTTGCGCTAGAAATACAAGATTTGTTTCTGCTAGGGGTCCCAACACCCTCCCTCCCTCCCTCCCTCCCTCCCCCGGCGTTCAGAGCGAACATGTAGAAGTTACTCGGTTTGTGTCGCCTCCATGATGAGTCCCGATTCCAGCACATGAAATGAAGTCATTTCTGCGCCGTCGTTGGCAGACTGCCCAAAGCCACTGACGCTTTTCTGTCCTTTTCTTTTCTCTGCTTGCAGAGCTCCGCTTGACAAGTGACAGGTGATCTATGGCTGCTTGAAGTCGGGGATCTAAATCTGAAACGAGCTTAGCCGTGGCTCACGAAATGAGAATTGATAATCGAATGATGCTGAATGAGAGGACCTGTCAGTACATTGTAAGAGAGCTGACGGCTTTAGTTAAGGGAGAAGGAAGGCATAGCAGATGAATTTTGGCAGGATAAAGAATTGCTCAGCGCTGGGAGAGGAGCTGATCCCCCCCTACAGCCATTTCTGATTTTCTTTGAGTGTTTACATACTGCCGCTGTTCTAGACGGGGAGCTGAAGGAGGACCAAGCACATTAAGATCAGGTCATTTAATACACAGGCCAGGTTAATTCTTGGTAAGCCTAACCCAAGAATGAAAGCAGTGGAGTGACAGTGATGGTGGGACACACACACACACACACACACACACACACACACACACACACACACACACACACACACACAGAAGGTGTGAAGTGACATTTTTACGAGAGGTCACGATCCACTGTCAGACCCAGCCCCTATCTTCACTCTCTCATGTCAGTCTCGTCTCTTTGCTTTGGGTTTTGCTCTATATTCAGTGCATCAGGAGGATGTGTGATGAGTTAGGAGTCGGCCATGTATGACTATAATAAAATCATTAATGCTGTTACTTGCGTTTCATTGGACTTTTAACTTTCGCTATATGTCAGTGATCTTCTGCAGAGCTGCAGTCTCCGACGCATTCTTTTTTGTGTTTTTGTTTCAGAAAAGTTTAGCATTTGCACGGCCACTAGTGGGTGCTGTTTGTTTTCGTAAGGAAACCACACGACAATATGCTCTAAACATTAACGAACATTAAAGTAACTCATAATTCGGAAGCACTTCACTCCTCCTGACACGTCTTGCTGTAAGTAACATGAACAGTAACCTGCATTACTGTCATCCACAGGAGATTAGCTTTATAACGGCTCCGTGCTGGTAGTTTCCCAGCTGTTTGATCGCTTCTCCTTCATTAGTTCATGAATCGGTTTCTTTCCAGAAGTACTAACATCCAGAATAAACAGTCATCCTCCATCCTAACTGATGCAGCTTTGATTGGACCTAATAAGTGAATCAGTGGTGAGTCTGAGCCACACAGTGCTGACAGCTCAGCCAATTAATAAGACACGTCAGCTGGAGGAAAAACTGAGCAATGCGTCGTTATCACGTTATTTACTTCTAAATAGCCGGTCAAGCAATTACTCATTTTGAGCAACCTGCACAACACTGATTATTAGTCTTTATCTGAGTGGACTGCACAATGCATCATATTATTAGAGGCAAAATAATCAATGTTCAAAAAATGAACAACATCAAAGGGTGATTTGCTTTTGGATTGCTTAAACTGATTTTTTTCTTTCAATATTTATCGCTGGTATCACTTCACATTTTACCAGTAACAAAACTGAACTGAAACCACCCTGATGTGATTTAAGTGTTTGTCTTTTTTGTTCTTGTTTATTTAAGCAGAAATCAAACACACATTTTAACTGAATAAAGTGAGCATCATATCCAGCATTTTAAATGACACTTGGGGTCGGATCAAAACATCGATTTGCCATTTACCGTATGTCTGAGCTCACCTTTTCCACTCGGAGTTAATCCTCTGATTGACCTGCTTGTGTTGAATTCAGTCCCACTTTCCATCGGGAGCTCTTCAGACGTCTGGTTCGAATCCCTCGTGACGTCCGGCATCCACCAGCAGCCTGTTCTCTCATCAGCGGCATCTCGTCTTTTCAGAAGAATAACATTACGTGATGGTCTTTTATGGCTCCCGTTCCAGGGAAAGTCGGTGCAGCGGTCACTCATCGTTCGTTTGTCTTCTGGTGCCACAGCCGTCCGCTCTGTGGATTCACTGGGCTGCTGGACTTTTTCACTCGTTGACTTCACTGTCAAATTAAGTTCAATGAGACTAAAATAACCCTTTGATACACTTAATAGTCAATTAATCAAAACTTTGATTATTAATAAAGAATACATTCAGGGTTTTTTGTTGGTTTTGAAAGTTTATATTCCTCAGGATGTGAATCAAATGCTGGAAGTGTTTATAAGGAAAACCAAACATACCTCTGCTTAAATGTAATGTTTTCTAGTGCAACCAGCTACAGTTCAGTTTAATAGTTCTCCTAACGAACCCTCAATCTAAATAACTGAGGCGCCATTTCCACATCCCCGTGCAGATGTTTAGTAACTAAAGACACAACAGCAAAAGCGTCTCATATTAGTGTTGATATTGTTACTGTGTGTGATGTGAACCCTCAGTCGTGCCATAATTGGCGCCGAGTGTTTTCCTCGATGTGTATCGGCCGGTCCCGGGCCGATTGTTGACTGCTGGTTGTAACGCTCATGAACAGAACTGACGACACCCACGACTGTCTCATGTTGCATTACAACACTCAGAAGACACTCATGACTCATGACATGCCGCGGATATTATGACTTCCAAGGTGATGCGAGATGACAGCTCTTACTGCCGCAGATATTTTTGCTTTTCTTGGCCCGCGCCTCGCAGAGCCTTTCACTGTCATGCTAGTTCTTCTGTAGAAAGTTGCGCAGCTCCCAGGGAATTAATTGGAATCTGCGTGGAGCTTTTGTGAAATCACATTTGAACCTCATAAAAATCTGAAACTCCAGCTGAGAGTGGAAACTCTCTTGAAATATTGCTCATGATAGTTGTGGGAGATTTTCTCCTCTCAATATCAGCTCACTGCTGCCAAAACTGTGTTTTTTTTTTCTTTATTTTCCGTTCATTTTTGGCAGGGAACCCTCCACTGAGGTCACAAAACTCTCCAAGAAAAGGTTGTTTTTTTTTTTTAAATCGTGGATTTAAATGTTGGGGGTTTACTCAAAAATAACACAGCAGAGCACGTTTGAGTTTCTCTCTTTTAGCTGTTTAGTAATGCTTCTTATATTGTGGAGGCAAGCAGGTTGTTGTTGTAGTCACTGCAGTCCAGCAGCTTCTGGAAGCAGTTTGCCATTTCACAATTTCAGTCCAATACAGTGACATTTATTTAGTTTGATTTTTGACTCTTTCACCTTTTAAAATAAGCTTTCTTGTTCTTGTATTAATCACACAGGATAAAGTTCTGTAGAAAACTCTCCTATTCTCCCAAAGAGAATAGTTTTTGGACAGATCTGTGAAACGGCTTTTATGTTGACATTGCTTGACAGACATGTGAGAGCTGACATGGATCATGAACATGTCCCAGGATAAAAATACATTGCGCGTGTGTGTGTGTGCGTGTGTGTGCGTGTGTGTGTGATTGCAGCGTGCCAGACGGCCATGACTGAAAGTGTTCCTACACATGGAATATGTGATCTCGGTGAAATGAATTCTACTAAAGGCTGTAGTGAGATATCCGAGAAGTGAGAAGATCTGAGTGTGATTCAGTTTGGAGTTTTCATGTTCTCACTGTGCATGCTGGGAGTCTAGTGTCTGAATAAATCTGGCGAAGAAAGTTGATGAATGTGTGACTGGGTGGACTCTTCGTCTAAGTTTATGGGTTTCACAATCCAAACCCTGGAGCTTTTTGCTTCTTTGGCAATACCAAGACAAGGCAAGAGGGCTGAAAGCTCTGGTGCGGTTTGGTTAAAGCCTCAGCTCATTAACCTTTCCTAACCACCACTGAGCAAAGGGCAGAATACACCCAGAGCAGGTTTCAGCCAAGAAGTGGGCAAGATGGGAAACCAGTTCTGCTCCCCCAAGCAGAGGCCAAAAACATCTTTACAAACCAAACACAGGAAGCAACAGGCATTCAAAACTATTCTCCTCAGATCAAAGCTTTGCTGGTGAATGCAACAGATGGAACTCTCTCTGCTCTCTCTCTTTTTTTTATAAGCTCTTGATGAGTTGTTCGCTGGTAAAATATGCTTCCATGTCAGTCCCAGAAATCCATTTGTAACGGCACCAAGAATCAGTTTTGAAGACATGAAATTTTTTACTCATGCATTCAGCAGCTGTTCATAGAATAGAACACAACAGAAATACTTTATTAATCCCAGAGGGGAATTCTTAAATGGTTGAAGGTTTTTGGTGGAGTGATCGTCTGTCTCGGATAGGAGAACGGCTCAGTTTCCAGTCCCTTTTCTAACCCTGACTTATTTAATCTGGTTCAATTCTTGATCTCTAAACTGAATAGCTCCCAATCGCAGCAGAGCTAAGTGGTGAAAACAGGATTTATAAGTGATGTCCACTGAAAAGATTCTATGTTAATGCGAAAACAATCCTCCACTCACTGTTCTGGCAGGCTGGTCTGACTAGTATTCAGAGAGTGAACGTTATTTGGCCTCACGTTCCATTGAAATGATTTCAGTCATGAACTGTATTGGAGCTTCAGCCAGTGTTCATCAATAAATCTGTCATAAAAACACTGACTGTCGGTTATTCAATACAAAACTGACACAAAAGCATTGAAAAAGCAATAGAAAAAAGTACTTGGCAGGAAAAAGCATGACACTTACATCTTGCTACAGCTTGATCTGGTATGAGGAGGCAGTTTGAGGCATTACACATTCTGAAGCTGATTAAATATTAAAAACATAAAGCAGGACTTTAGGAAACACAAGCAGCAGTTGTGCAGAGCATTTTCTTGGATGGGTAAAGGTAGAGCGATAAAGGAAAATTTCTATTAATGCCTGGGAGGCCGTGGATTTCTGTTCTAGATATCATCTCCATGGAAGTGTTAACTGAGGTAGTTATAATGTGCGGCGCAGTTCGGCGCCATTATCTTTCCCATCATTCCTTCTGTGTGATGTACCTGCCCTTATCAGGCGAGCGGATGCGGCCCCGTGCTCCTCTGCAGTGTCGTTAACGGCACCCCTGCAAACTCCCGATCAATTCACCGGGGCTCGGAGGCTATCCCCGCTAATGGCTAATGAAAGGTGTAATTACAGCAGGTCAGCCGAGGCATTCAGACGCCGAACACAGAGACAGTGACGAGTTCATTTAGATCATTAGAGCTGAAATGTGTCTGCCTCGTTGGACTGCGAGTCACCCGCATTATCCCCACCGTCTCCCTTTGTTCTATTAGACCGGGTGGGTGGTATCTGATGGTGCAGCAGATTGTAGAATTATGGGTGGAGCAAGGTGAGTTGATTTAATTGAAGCGAGTTCAGGGTGGGAAGTGATGGAAAAGATGAGACGCTGAATAAATTTAGGGAGTGGTGATAATACGGAGTATTCTACTAAAGGTACTGTTAGAATCATTTCTACGTTTCTCTGTTTTATTATGGCATTCAATTCTACATTTTCACGTACATAAGAGCTGATACCTCCAACTTTGCATTGCTTCAACCAGTACTTGCTGCACTTTCAGGCTGCTTCCGACGCCACTAATAGCAGGAACACCTTGCCTCTGAGGGATCCTGCAAATAGACCTGCAGCTATATTTGTAGCCGGCTATTAATACCCCCAGCTAATTCATTTCAGCTCTCCAGGCACCTAGCTTGGCCTCTCAATTATGGATGAGGGGAAAGTCATTGGATTCTCGGCGCTGAGAGGAAGCTGACGGCAGTGACGGGGCGCTCTCAGCAGACACATGACAAACAGGCAGACGGCTGAAGGACAGGCTGGAGGATAAGAGGACATCTGTGGGGAAGTTAAACTCTGAATTATATCCAGCCAACACACATCCTGCTTAAGAATTAAACTTAAACTTTGAGGGAAGTAATCCAGAGTTTGTAAAGTGACTTCAGTGACGTCGGGAATCACCGTTTTGGAAACACGTCAGCAGTGAACCGCCCTGACGGTCCAGATTCTCCTGGGACTCGGTGGTTTTGGAGTTGGGTCACCCATGATGTGATCAAACCTCGTCTGTCCAAGTTAAAGTCTGTATTCTCACTCATGTTGATGTTCAAGTAAAATAATATCAAAGAGATGTTCTGAAAAACCAGCATTGTTTCTCAGAATATTCATCAACAAAATTGAAAAAGAGCAGCAAGCTTTTCTGTATCCTGAAAAGATAAAAAGTCCATAATCCGTCTCCTGGAGCAATGTACAACCGCATCAGCCCAGGCATTCGTACTCTGACCCAGGCCAAATGATGGCTGCTCCCACTGTGACCCAGCCACGCTTAGGCTCGTTGAACATCTGTAAAGCTCTTAACTCGCCCCGTCTGAGGAGATAATGCAGCTCATCACGACAATGACCCCGCAAGATCTGCCTCCACTTAACTTCGCTGAAGATAAAGGCTTCATAATGGGATCTTTTGAGCCTGAACGCACAGGGCTGGATACTAACCTCCGGGAGCAAAGTGCCTCCTACTTCAGAGGCGTTTAAAATCCGATCTGGTTGTTAAAGAGCGTGAGTAAAGGTTTCAATTGCCGTTTGATACACACAGTATATTATGGAGAAAATGTCGTGTTTGTTTTCTACAGACTACTCAGGTTTTTACCAGCTCTGTACTTCAGGATCTGCAGAACACGATGTTCTCTTTACTTTGTAGTGGTGAGAAGAGAAAAGATAGATTAAAACTGCGAGGAGCCACGCCTCGGCAGTGATCACGTTGCACCTGGTAGTTGAGCCAACTGTCATCAAAGCACTTCAGGGGTTCATTCATTAAGTTCTGTGTCTGCTGAGTGGAGCCGAACCAACTGTTCTCCCTCTCTGATTTCATCCAGCAGCATCCGGCTCAAAACGCAGCAGAAGGCGCCACGCAACTGTAAGTTCCTCCGTCTCTCTTGTTTATTTATAGTTGCTAATCCATTTTTTCCTTCCTGCCAGTACTTATTGACTCCTCACATGCTGCACTTTGCATGACCAGGCTTCAGAATCGTTAACAGACATGTCTGGAACGTCTTCAGGGCAGAAAGCGCAGCGTTTTCCACTGCGACTGCGAGGCATCTGTTCTCGCATGCTGTTTCTTTTTCATTCATGTGAAATTGGACAAGTGTTGGAAAAAACACCTTTTGCTCTCCTGTGAAAAACTTTCAATATATATTTATGCAAAATGTTGGACTGGCTGTGAAATCACGTGTCGGAGTGGAAATGTGCAGAGATCTAATACGGTATTGTGTGCTTTGCTTGCCCCCTCACTCTGGTCCACATTCTGCCCCTTTCTCTGAATTAAAGCACCCGTGAGATTTAATATATATCCACTGCTTACTGATCTGAGCTGCTTCACCCTCAAATAGATTCTAGTCTTTAAAATCAGACACACCGTTAACTCCAGACTCATGCTGAGGCCTCGCCACAGTGATCTGTGATTTATGCTGGATATTCTGATTTATACGCCATAAGTGAGTGTACGACTGTAAATGTGAACTTTTCTAAAAATGTTTTTGATAAATTTGATATTCCTCATTCTTTTCACTTCTGATTTTATGCGATTTCCTTTCATTCATCAGACACTCTGAAGCTCACACCCTGCAGTCTGCATTCATCAGTCATTTCCCTCCACTTCTATCATTTTACTTATAGTTTCAAAATGAAGAGATCCTTATTCAAACTCCCATATTACAGTATTTGTTAATGATTTAGCTTTGCAGCTCTCTCCAGGTAAAAACAGAGTTCCTTCTTCAAAAAAAACAAAACAGAAAAAAAAACCAATCTTTGGCTCATTGTACTGAAAAGCCTGAAGGTTAGTTTCCTACAGTGTTTTTCTTATAATCCAGGTGAATTGTTACTTTCTGCTCATGTAACTGCAGCGGGAAGCGAGACTAAAGACTGTGTGTATCAACAGAACATCACATATGAACTCATAGTTTACTATCAAGCCTGCCGATTCCTCCTCCTGATATCATGTAGCAACAAATCGTGGAGCTCGCTGAACGGTTTTGATGAATATTTAAGCCTCCAGACTTCACAGCACAGCTTCATGTTTTCGTGACTTCAGACCGAATCAGTCGAGGGGCTCGTATTTACTCTACATTCTCTTTTATCTCCTCTGGTTTTTAAAACAATACAAAAGGCGAGGAAAGGAGTATGAAAAGCTGTTAGAGGGAAAACACTGCTTCTCTACCTCCTGGGAAAAACTCCGCTGCAGATGAACCGTGTTACATTTTTCAGAAAGACTAAATCCCTGTGAAGCGTTCCTCAGCTGGGCTCCTCCTGGTCCGCCACCAACGTATTCATTACTCTTGTGAGCGACAAGGAGAGCGTACGGGTAAATTGGGTTTAGCTCCTGACCTTTGGGGTTTGATTAATGGGCCGTCTGTTCTGCGGCTCGCACAGAGGTTCAGGGAGCTGCCGGGCGTCGAAGGGGCGCGGTGACAAGCTAAGAAACTCGCCACAGACCCATACATCCTGCACCCAGTTATTCATCTCAAAGCGAAAGGGCCGGACCCAGTCAAGGGCCGCTGACCCGATCTGAAGGATGGCCCCCGCCCTAAGAATTCATCAAGTCAGCCAACAAGGCTCCGGTCATGTTTTCATACACCTTTCCCAGCTTGTAAAATATGGCATGCTTCAAAATAATCATTTCCCTGCACAGTCTTTTTGAGTGACACATCAAAAAGCCGGCCTCAGTGGCACTTCTCCAGCATTTTGATGGACACAGATTGCATATTGTAGACCTGATCTCCTTCTACAATTCGTCATTCATTGTGTTGTTTTCTTTTCTTTTTTTTTTTTTTTCTTTTTCCGCCCCATCTAAGTGTTCAGGGACACACTCACACATCAGAGCTCGACTGGCGCAAAAATGTGATTAGCAATGGTCCAATTTCCAAATCGAATCCAGCTGACAGCACAGAACCGAGAAAAAGCAGCGGGCCTCCTTAAATAACCCTGCTAGGCTTTAAATTGTATCTGCCACACATGAGGAATCAGAGACCAAGAGCCAGATAATCAGGTTTGCTTCCTCTGCTCTCCTATTATGACAAATTAAATAGGTCTGGAAGCCACGTTTTTCCGAGCACCGGGTTCTGAGCTTGTTATTAGCTAACAGACTGACAAATTGATTAGTATTGATTGCAGCCGAAGCCTTGCAGCAGCCACCCATGTCTGCGGTACTCTACAAGGACCTGCAGGAAAGGTCATAACATATTCAGAGAAGACTGAAGGATTTCATGTGGCTGTGAGGCCAACGGCAACAGTTTGTGCAAAGACGTCAGGGACTATCGGCGAAAGCGGTAAGCGAGGGGGAAAAAAAGGGATTTAACATAAGTACAATAAATGTGCTTGATATCCTCGTGGCTGTCTCGGTTTGCATATATTTATACACACAATCAGGATTTTGTGTTGAGCTACAACATTCAGAGCTGCTTTCTTGATCTGGAACAATTTGCCAGTTCTTTCTATTCTTATATATTTAGTTATAAATGTCAATATGTGGCTATACGCTACACTGCAGGAGATTTTGCATAAAATATTCACTTTGAGTCGAGTCGATGAGATGAGACGAGCAGTAGTGGTTTGATTGCATTACATGAGGCTGATCATGTCAGGCATGAGAACAGGAATACATAATGAGGAGCTGCCATCTAGTCAGGTATACAAGTCTGATTTGCACACCAGCAAATGTGTGTTATAGTCTTGTAAGTGCACGTTTATATCAGCGTCATGCTCTGTGCTTCAGCAGCCAGCGACACAACAAAAGACTGGAAAAAGGCTGAACTGCTTGTTCTCTTGCTAAAAAGACTTGAGTGCAAAGACTCGACAAGACAGACTAATTTCACCCTTGTCTGTTGCACTGGTGCCTCGTAGGTGGCTGACTTCTATTTATACATTTCTATTTCATGCTGCTTTTTATTGCTTCTCCAAAACATTTCAGTGAGAAATGTCTGTTACATGTTTTTTTGACAGGTTTAGCTACTTTGCAGGTTAAGATGTTTTATACGCAGCATGCGTTCAGTCCAGGGCTGCACAGCGGCAAAGTGGTTGGTTTTTCCTCGGCCGTGCTTTCAAGGTAGGGCTTTAATCATCCTCTGCTTGTCGCCATATTGGTCCAATCGGGTAGAAACTCAAGGTAGATTGGAGAGTCTGCGGTCACAAAGTGTGTGGAGAGGTTTCATTGAGCATCGCAATGGAGGAAGAGACGGAGACGAGGATTAAACCCGGGGAAGAGAAGAGCTTAAGTCACACTGACTGATTTCCCAGATCCTTCAGAACTTGGTGGGCCCGGGCCAGAAGTGAAAATCAACAAAAAATTATACTAAAAACAATGAAATCAACAGATTGTTCTGGTTATGAAATGATGTGATGGGGAAAAAAGTATTAAAACTGGCCAAGAGAAAGAGCACTGTTACGAAAAAAAAAAAAAACATTCAGAAGCATTAAGGATGTTAAGTGTTTGTATATGTCAAAATACTTGAATTGGTGTCATTCATGTGTAGTTTGAATATGAATGTAAAAAATACAGATTTAGACATGAGATTGTTTGTTTTAATGTGTAAATTATACATGCTAATATGTAGAAAGTGAAAGTGAGCTAAGAATGAAGTGTTTGGAGGAAGGTGTTTTAAACTTTCATGCTGAAAAAACACTGAATTCACATTATATTCCAGTCTTTTTTAGCTGTTAGTGAGTCTCTTTGTGTTTAATAGACGGTGTTTTCCTAGTCACAGCTTATATTTTGTCCTTGAGCTTTTTTTCTATCTGAAGTTTGCATGTTCTCATATGCATGGGTTTTCTGTTGGCACTCTGTTCTCATCCCTCAATCCATCCTCTCGTGCACGGCCGTTTCTAACGCGTGTGTTTGTGTAGAATATGATGAACTGCCTTGAGACTGCTCAACATGATGAACTACACTATTTATCTTCTTAACTTGAATAAAGAGAATAAAGAAGATAGATGGACAGAAGAATAAAGCACTCTTGTTCCCCCTGTTCATGAACCAATTAAGACCTGGAAAGAATAAACAGACAATTGTTCCCCCAGAGCCTGTCACAGCTCCAACATCTCTGTTTTATTGCCCTGTGAGCCACAAAATGCTTTGTGAGTTTGTAAAATACACACGGGAGACGGTGAACTAATGCTGCATCCAGCTTTCAAGAGGGGGGAAGCACACAAATGCTGTAAACAATCATGGACGAATGCAAAAGCAGCCTGCGGGTCTGTGTGGGTTAATTAAGGTAATGCCAAGGCAGTGTTTTATATCGCCCGGGGAAGAGACCCTGCCTCTAAAGCCGCAGTCAGGAAATATCGTCTGTTGTTCGTTTGCCTCGAGCAAATGTTCATCTCATGTTGCGGACCGTGTGGAGCAGAAGATGTCACAGATGCGGCTGTTTGTGGAGGGTATCGGTGTGCTGCGTAGCGTGAAGACGTAATCGCTGATACTACAAACGTTCCTGCTCAGCCGTTATTGTGCTGAGTGTTGCTGGTGGTGTTATCGAGTCGGAGGCAATCCTCGAGCACCGTGTTATTGGAGAGTGGAGCAGACGTACGGAAAAGATCCAGAACTTCAAAAAAAAAAAAAAAATTCACCACTTTTCCAGTTGCAGGTGCTGCTTTTTTGCTGAACTGACGATGAGGGTCTCTGACCGGGTTCGAAGAAAACAAGCAAGGCATTTTGGACCAGGTTGAGATTCGTTTTTTGCTTCCCCCCCCCCCGCCTCCCATGTTGTCATGGTAACAGCAGGGCTTTTCCAGGACGCTGTCTCCGGCCAGAAAATAATCTCCAGGGCTCGGTGTGTTGCGAGAGCCCAGAATGGGAGTATAGAGACGCCTGTAAACAAACACGGCCGAGGAAAGAAAAAGGCCCTCAGTGAGGCTAAATTGTGTACTGTTTTCTGCCGTCATTACCATTTATGACACACATTTGGAGTTTTATGAGTGGGTAATCACAGAGTGCTGCAGTGCTTGTGTGTTTGTGTAAGTGAGGCACAGAGAGACAGTACAAGCAGTGGAGGAAGTAATAACAGGAAAACACATCATTAAATCCTAAATTAACACTTATACAAGTGGCTTTTCTATTTGCAGTCATTGAAACCCACACTTTTATTTTTTGTTTTAGTACAACAAAAATGTTCCACTGCTCCAATTATTTATTCAATTAATTTAGAAGTTGTGCTGTGAATACGCAGTAGCTCTGTGCAATAATAGTTAAACTCTGTGACTCACACGTGTTTGTTTTCCTCAGACTATATCTAACATTTCAGATTATTTTCAGTTTCACTTTGAGGAATAATTAACACAACGTCAAGTGAGAGCCAAAATGTTTTCATGTCCATTAACGAGACTGATTGCACCCCGAACAAGAGTTTCAACGCACAAAGGGCCATCGTAAAAAGGCATGGCATGAAAGAGTGCTTAAAATACAAGTGTTGACATATTTCCCAACCAATAAGTACACAGAATGAAGAAGCTTCAGATTTCACAGGGCAGCAACTTCCAATTCCCTAAAAACCATCAATAATTAACAGTCCTGACATCTTCAGGAGCATCAGGATTCCTGGCGAGGTGGTTTGATTCATTCGTCCTTTCTATGGCTTCATCCAGTTCAGGGCGGAGCTGTGACCGTCTGAATCCAGCTGACTGTGGGCGAAGGCAGGTTTCAACACGGACAGGTCACAGGACAGACACTCAGACACACACATTCACACATTCACACCCCGGGGCAGTTTAGAGTCACCAGTTCACCACAGATGCATGACCTTCAGCTGTGGGAGGAAACTCGAGTATCTGGAAAACAATCAAAGAAGCTGCACAAACACTGAAAATGATACCGTTTTGATGTTATTTCAACGGATCAGAACGCCGTTGTTGTGTGAACAGACTCCCAGAATGCAACTAAAGTTTTGTGTTTTGAAAACTGTCGACTCACAACTAGAAGGTTCCCTGTTAGTCTTTGTGGAGTTCTGCTCTTCCTCTGCCTGTGGTTGGACTTTCTCCACAATCCTGACTGTCTTAAAGCTGACAGACCGTCCAGGACTCGCTCGCTGTTCCAGGCTTCAGCCTCTTGTGACCCCGATACGATGAACGAATTGACATTCTCATCAGCCCGGCTGGTACTTTCTGCGTGCTCACAGCATCTTTGCATTTATTCTGGTTCTTTACTGAGACCAACATGATGTTCCTGCTGTACATCATGTTGTCCTTGTAAGCATGTTAGCATTACGTATAGCCTCACGGAGCCGCTCGCCTGAAAATGGAAAAGCTGTGTATGACAGATATTACTCCTCCTCCCCAGTGATAAATAAATAACTTACTGAGGTTCTGAAGCCCCGTGCAGGTAGTGATTCATCTCTGGCTCTTGTATTTTTGAGCCATCTGATGACACAGCGAGGTGTCGAAGCGACGATTGCATCCTGGATGCAGGCTCGTTTGATGAATCACCGCGAACCGCACTTCAGACGAAAGGTGTGCTAAAATTGGAGCCTTACTTGTGCTCAAGTGTTATTATGCAGTTTTGGTGTCAAGAACTCGATGATTTGTGCTCCGTCACCTGGTGGCTCTTCATAAACCGGGTCAGAAATCTTCTGAGCAGTGACTGCGTGCACATGTGCTCCGTCTTTTAAGATTGAAGCTTCTGCTTGACTGATTCGATTTGAGTTTAATTTCTCAACATATCTCTCTATAACTACAACATAATACACATTTGGCTGAACTGTCAGAGTAAAAGTCACAGAGAGGGGCTCTATCTTCTTAAATTTGGCTGCGGCTCACTGTGCTATTGATTTGCTGCCCAGTCCTATTTGGCTTCAACTCAAGAATTACTAAATATCATAAACTTGTCTTCACCAAAGAAAGAAGAAAAAAAAAAAAACCCACTAACGACAAGAATGAATGTGTTTGAGTGAGGAAACTGAAATCGTTTGATAGGTCATGATTAAAGCCAGGCCTCCCACACTGATGATGTGTTCATCCTAGTTTTAAGCTGCACTGCAGAGCTGAAAATAGCCCACACAACATTTGGTTTGCTCGTGCTATTCAGCAGATTCCTGCGTCAGAAAATGACCACCGACTGAGCAAAAAATTCCCAGCAGAATTCACAATCTGGGCCGAGCAGTTTTACCGCGACAAACCTTGAAAATGTTATTTAGTACTCTCTTTTTCAGGGAAGTTTAGTTTTTTCTAGGCTATTAGTTAGCACTCTAGACTCCACCAACACGGATCATCATTATTGAACATGCTGGTGGTCCATAATTCCTCCTGTAGACTTTAATACAAAGGGATGAAGTGATATTTCAGAATACAAATTGCAGTTAAACCCTTACAGGAGATTATGCTGGGGAAATCTGTCGCCCATAATGCCGTTCGCATCCCCGCCTTGTTCTCAGACCACATCACAATGGCAAACACTGGAAATCCTGAACGAGAGACGGGGAGTCCGTTAATCCCGGTCGTCACAATATTTACAGAGAAATTACAGCCAGCCGAAAGTGAAGATCGGCAGTGTGCATTACGCCTCATTTACCGACGCTGTCTGCCTCCTATACACACCGGTCAAACAGCATGATGGAATGCCTCCAGCATGAAGTACTAGGATACTACATGATGCATAAAGCCTTGAATTTTCTACAAATGGAATCAAGAATGAATAAATTCAGCCATACTTGAACAGGTTATATATATTTCTAATTCAGAGGTCCCCAAGATGTAATTTGACAGTGTCGCTCGCACAAACTGGCCAGTAATGAAGACAATAATGGACAGTGACTTCAGGTATCCAAACAGTGGAAATGTTGGATTTTTAAGTCTTGAAAATCCAAATGGATCATTAAGTGGTCTCAGTTCAGTGTGATGGTGTTTTCAGTCTCTCTAAGCTCATGATCTTTGCTCTGATGTTGTATAATGAGAGAGCTCTGAATGGCTCTTCTCAAGGTCGTGCACTCACAGATGGCCTGTGGCCGAAAAATTGACGTTGAGGTCAAAAGAACTCTGGCGCTGCACAAAACCAATGTTTCAACACCTCACTACCTCGAGATGTTTTACTGCGTCCACACTTTCCATCCGTTTCCACATCAGGCTTTTCCCCCTGCACATAAATGGCACTAGTCCATTCTTGATTCACTGTTTTATTCCCTGAAAGGTATTCTGTGATCTACAAACTAAGAGACAAAATAAAGCTCGTTGTTTCTTCTCTATTGTAAGAAACATTCACAATTGTCTAGTTTTTCTTCTCGCTCATGTCGGGTTGCAGCAGCAGAAAGCAAAGGAACCCGGACATCTCTGTCTCCAGCTCCTCTGCAGGGACCCCCTGCTGCTCCCAGACCAAACCAGAAATATCAGCGTTTCCTGAACCTTCTCCCAGTAGGACGTGCCTGGTAAACCTCTAATGGGAGGCGACCGGGGGGGCATCCCATTCCCACTGGCTCCTCTCAGCGTGGGGGGAGTAGCCGCTTGAGTTTGAATCTTTCCTGCATGGCTGAACTCCTCACTCCATCACAAAGAGTGAGGCCCGCCACACTGCGGGGGAAAGAAAAAAAGATCATATCAGCCGCTTATATCCACAAGCTCTTTCTTCCGGTCATGACCCGGAGTTCATGACCATAGGAGAGGGTGGAGAAGCCGACCGGCTGGTAAACGGACAGCTTTGTTTTGCAGCTCAGCTCCCTCTTCACCACAGCAGTCCAGTACAGTGGCTGCATTACGACGGCCGTGTGCTTTATGTGGATGACGGTGTCGGGAAGAAAACAGCAGATGCAATGTAAACGTAACGGCCTCCTGGCCTCAGCTGTACCTCAACACCGGCAGCAGAACATCGGTGGAGTCCAGCGTTCACCTCAAACCCGTAAAATCTGAACAGAGTAAGGTCGTTTAGAGGTGACAGTCACTTGAAATTGTTATTCCATTTGGTCATTTTTTTTTTACTGTTTATAATGCTTCTACTTTATTTCTCTATATTTATTTCACATGAAAACGGGATTGTTTTCAACCCAGCAGTGTCCTCCTCAGTTAGTACTGTGACTAACTCTATCATGTTCGAGCGGATTCCCTGTTTGCAACACCTGCTGTTACCGTTAACATTAAATAAATGTCTTCTCATGCGTTTTTCCAAATGAGAATTGATAAGAGAATCAATAAAGCACCGAATCGTGCAGCAGAATCGAAAATGGATCTTGAATCGTACAGATTTTATCAATTCTCATCCCTACAGAGGACACTGTTGAAAGTTCTTTTTAAGTCCTAAAATGCATGAAGACTGAGCTTTGAAACTCCCCTCAGTAATCTGAGGGAGGATGAAGAGCAGAACAGAATCGGTACGGTTCCTCCTGGACCTGAGCCTTTGGTTGAACTGCTGGTCGGAGTCTTCTTTCCGTTCCCCCAGTCTCGTCTTTTCCAGGGAGGCTGAGCAGTGTGACACCCCCATCACTGACACACACTCTCTGGTCACCTGTTATGAAAACAGGGACGTCCCACCTGACACCCTCAATCAGCTTACGGGTTGTGCAGAGTTAAAGATCAAGTTTATGAGAAAATGCAGATTGTTTCAAAAGACAATTGTTCTATTGCGGTACAGCCGCAGTCTTCTATGTACTTACATTTATAATCATCCAGCATGTTGAGTTAGAAAAAAAAGAGAAATGTTTCTAATAGTTTCGCCGTTGTGGTTTTTTAACATTTCTCGTAAAGACAGCGTTGCCTTGACTAACATTGCTGCTGAACACTGGGACACTTTGGTTTCTTCCCTTGACATTGCAGCCTTGTCATTCAGGCAGATGGACGTTGGGACATCGATTGTATGCACTTCACGGACAGAGTGGCATTCTGCAGCCGGAGAGAAGTCAATCACCCCCCCCCCCCCCCCCCCCGTCATTTTGCTACATGCACCGATCGGCAGAAGAAGTAGGCAAATAGAAATACAGAAAACCTTCTGCCACCGCATCAGACAGTATCTTAGCAGATTTATCTGCTGGATATGATACCACGTATTTGGTTACACAGTTAATCAATGAGCTTCTACACAAAGCGTTTAATCTCAATTGACTCTTGATTAGCCTCCGTACAGAAATGCATCCACTGGAAATGTATTCATCTTGTACAGTCAGTTTTATTGATTGCCTTTTCAGCGCGCTGATAAAACTGCTGAAGATGTTTGCTTGAAAAGCATTTGTGCTGGCCAGGCCTTCGTATTTATCTCCAAGCTTCAGCTTCTTAATATGCGCGGCAAACTCTCACGCCAACATGCTAAACCACGCCGGCGTTACTGCCGCAGCCTGCATCGTAAAGCGGGTGTCATGGAGTGTAAATGTGGGTGTGAAGGTCAAGCAGAAACATCAGAGAACATGTAGTGTGTGGATATACAAGTGTGGGAGTGTCCTCCTCTTAAATATTAGATCTGGTGGTCAAAACAATAAATGATTTTAGTGAACAGTAAACAATAGTTTCATAAAACTGTAGTTCCGGATAATGCTGATGTTAATTGTTATTTAGCTGAAGGTTGCAAAGTCATCTCTGAGCTGCCAGCTTTGAGTGAATTTTAGGAGGTTTTTACAGTCGCTGCAGTCTAAATGTTTACTGCAGTGACACTTTCATTTGGCTGTAAAACATGAATCTCGCAAAGATGTTTCCCAGCTGCATGTCAGCGTTACGATCTGAGCTCATTATGGAGCGTCTCTTCTGTTTGGCTGCCAACAGCACAGTCATTTCATTACAAATGACAGGAAAAAGAGGCTGTTCAGCAACTTTTCCAACAGGGTATGAGTGCATTAAGCTACAGAGCTACAAATAACTTCACTCAAATGAAATAAATGAAAGTAGACTGATGAATCAAGCTAAGTCGTACTGTAGATGTAGTTAATGTGTAATGTTGAGAGATGGATGGGCGCAGTAAGCTGCTGCTCCAGGCTCAGGCCGTCAGAGGGTGATTAGCAGGTACATATGCTCGCCATCCAGACAGAGCGCGGCGCTTCAGCGGCGGGAGAAACTGGCGAACATCCTCAGAGACTTTCCAAGGTCACCCAGGATTCTGTGTGTCGCAGCTTTAAAGTGAGACCAGCTGCTGCTGTTCAGGTCCTATCTGGACCAAACACTCCCTCCAACACAAGCTGCCAGCTAGACTCTGTGTGTGTGTCTGTGTGTGTGTGTGTGTGTGTGTGTGTGTGGGGCCCTTCTTTTTACACAGCTAAATAAACAAATGTGTAGAGTCAGTTCCCAGACTCATTACCTCCAATCCTATCGGTCTCCGTGGGTCAGCAGCTATTATCTCGCTTGCCTGTTGGTAACATACTTTCATAGAAATAAAGAAACAACTATGTGTGCCGAGTTTGACAAAATATGGACACTGAAAGCCGTCTAGGGCGCGCTTACAAATTATTAATAAATACCAAAGCAGCGTTTTGAAAGTCATTTTTAAACTCCTGTGAATACTGACTCAGCGGCGCCCTTTCATTTTCGCTGGAGCTGGATGTGCCTGAGCGGGAAAAAAAAAACGCTTCCTTGCCTGCAGCTGCCTCCAGTGATTGTTTCTTTTCGCCACCAGTGAGATGTGGTAAATGCGTTTGTTAGAAATTCAAGTGCTGCTGAGTGACTGAATGAGGCATCTGTCACCCTTCACTTCTGCTTTTCATCACAGACTTCATTTACCGATTGTCCAAAGAAATAATGGCGTAAAGAGAAGTGGGCATCATTTTAGTTGAATTAACCTTTATTCTTTTGTTGTCTTTAATTAGCCGTCATTTCCATGAGGGCCAGAGGGCTGACTGACAGCCTCAGACAGACATTTGGGTGAGGAACGTACCGAGGAGGGAGGCGTCACAGCCTCCAGCAGTGAGCAAGAGCTGCTGTGCTGCTTCGGATGGGAACATCATGACGGAGTGTGATGAGACATCGCTGCCACACACAGCTATTCACAAGTGAGACGCATCCCTGTGGGCATGTACATCACCAAGACAGTCAACTGGAGGCTAATTTTCTTTATTTATCATCGGCGCCACAGTAGCGGGATCTGAGCGTGCCTCGTTGTCCGCTGGGAATTTGTGGTTTGCAACTGAAGTAATGCAACAACATCAGCATCAATTAGTCCCTGACGCTCCTCTGATCCTCATCTCCAGCAGCCAAATAGAGCAGGTGAGTGTGTGTGTGAGTAGGCATCCCTAAGCATCCACCTGCCCTGCACTCTCGGCAAGGCCACGCTAAGTGGCACACAAACACACACATGCTCTGTCTGGTTTAATCCAAAACGGCACATCGACCCAAATGGCCGTGTTTTTGTTTCCCCGCGGCCCTCTTTGATGTTAATGTCCCCCTGAATTATTTATCTGTGTGTTCTCTCTGCCTTCTCCTCGTGCTCTCTGAAGGAATAAATCAAAAGAGCGAGGCACACACACAGAACCGACAGGAGGATTTATCACGGGGAGTATTGTTTACCGCGCTGACCTCCAGGCCCTGCTATATACACATATCTGTGCTTTGCAATCAAACAGCTGCCTCTTCTCACGGCGCTGAGGCGGGCGCGCGTGTGCACGGCGCTGCTTTCTGGGTGATTAAAAAAAAAAACTAGCCGACTGCTTTCATCCCCATACATGACTTTTCGCAGGACACCATCAGATTCTCGTGCCCGTGGATTATTCAGTCGGCTGTACTTTTTATGAATGAAATGTTTTCTTTAAGCACGAAGCGATTGTTACTGAAGAGCTTTTTTTTTTTCCATTCCAGCAGATTAAAATGCGAGTGAGCTTGCCCACATTGTCCCTGTTTGACCTGCATCATAATTGAGAACAGCCTGTACGCTGCCTTCACCTGCTTTGCTCTGGTTATTTAACAGCTTTTCCTCAGTCTCCTTCACTGACGCTGTGTAGAAACAGACTTTCTGTTGCACTTAAAACACCTACAAGATGTAGAACAATGTGTACACATATTCAGCTTGTTGCAGCAAGCAGTTTATTCAGATTTACCACGACACATCCTGCTATTTTCCTTTTTTTTTTCCATTGGGTAATCTAGTTGTTGGTTCTCATTCCTCAGGAAATCACTAATATATGAACCGATTTAAAACGTCTTTTTAAATGCTGCTTTCTTGTAAATGTCTTTACTTCGCTGCAGGGATTCAAGCATCACTTACACCTCCGTCTTTCAACAGCAGGGATTAAAAATGAGTTGTAGCTCCACTAAAGAGAGCTTCCAAAAGCTTCCAACGAAATACAGCAGTAAAAACATTAGTATTGATTAGTCGTCCGCCTCCTCGGCAGATGTTTTACAGTGGGTTTGTGTTGGAGAGAAGAGGGAGACCAGTGGTGGTGCTGCAGGGGGGGGCATCCAGGCGCTGCACATTATTAAATGACATATCTAGAACAGGACTCTGTGGGGCGGAGAAACTTCCAGGTCTGCCGCTCTGACGTTACAGATGTGCCAGGCGGGCTTTGCCAGCCGAGTGGAGGAGAATGGCTGCTCATCATCTCGTGTCCTGGCCTCCTTTTTCCAACTTGAGCTTGGACCAGCCGATCCCCACAGTCTAATCGACCTACTTTAACACCTACCTTCCTGTGGTAGCCTCGCTGTGCCTGTGTGTGCAGGCAGGTCCTGTGACGAATTACTCAAGGAAGCTCGATCCTGAATCAAACAGTCTGAAACTCTAAAAACTCTTCAGCCAAGAACAGTCTGCGTTACCCCTCATCACCCTCTCCCATAGGGATTAATGCCTGTTTGCCTGAAAATGTACTTATTGTTTCAGTATTCAACATTTCAAAGATTGAACTCTGGTTTTATGAATGAACTTTCGCTAAAGGAGAGAATCAGGAAGGGTCGATCATTCCCCGAGGCGGCGCGCCGTGTACCTGCGCGTCTGTACATCTGTCAGGTTGCTGCTTGAGATCAGCCCGATCGCAGTAATTGCTCTGGTCCTTCTCGATCCGTGCGCTCAGTATTTTTAGTCGTGTATCAAACTTGTCTCCTGACATCAAAAAGCAGATCTTGAAAGGATTTAACGGCTCCGGCTGGTGAGAACTCCTCATCTGTCGAACACATGGCGGCTCTGGAACTGCTTTCATCTCACATCACTGTTTTAATTCTGCATTCAACGGGCAAACAAGTGGATGCTCAAATTATCCCAGTGATACGTGTCACATTCACCCACGTTGACTTTCACCATGTAAGGTGCTCGTATCCTGTTGGATTCAGTTCCAGGGATTCTCTCACATTGGGTGTTGTGTGTCTGTTGGTGACCTGTCCAGGTTGTATCCTTGTGCATCTGTCATTGTCAGCTCGCATTAGCTCTGCAGGTTAGTTAAAGTGGCCGGAAATCTTCTTTCAACAATCCATACACCTTATTTGTAGGTTAATTGACGGGTTAATTGGGGACTCCAGTAGGTTTTGGGTCTGTGAGTGTTTTTATATAATGGAATTTAATTATGGAGAACACAAAGATGAGCATATCAGACTAATATATTTTCTTAAAAGCCAAATGAAACTGGTTGTGCGTTCTCATATGGAAATGTTTTCTTGTCTCGTCCCAGTTTGCCACGCTTCATCTTTTTGTCCCCGCAGAAAGCCACACAGGAGTCAGGTCAAAGAGCGGGCCCGATGCCCAGGGCCAAATTGAATTACTATGATTGCCGAGTCTTTTATAATTAATTTGCAGAGGGCTTAAGGGCCTTAATAGCTGTGAGGAACACAGGCTTGAAGGACAAACACTAATTAAAAGTTGCTCAGGATCGGGAGTACGCCCGGCGCTGGATGACTTTTCTGTGAGAAAGAGCTGATTATAATTCAGCACCGGGCCACCAATGGTTCCGCCGCTACAAGAGCTCACACTCCCCTCTGTAGACAACACTGAATGTATTACACGCTGAGTATGAAAGACAAATTCAGCTGAAGGTGGGTGTATTTTGAACTTTTGCACTCGTGTAGAAGGATTGAAATTTGGACGGTGCTGTTTAACTGATTGCATATGCCAGAGGAAAACATGCAAAAGATGCATGAAAATGGACGAGCTGCAGCATCCAAGTCTCCTCTGCTTCAACATGTGGCTCCATTTGTTATTCTGATCAAAAACAATATGGCAGGTGGCATAAATAAGGCTCAAAACGGCGAGTTATATGCACAACAAGCCCTCTGCCTGGGATGCCGCAGTAAATCTTTGAAAGTCGAAAGGTTTTAGGCAAGCTGCCGGTCCACTGAAATGTTCCCATATTTATTCTTTGTGTGACTCAGAGTCCCAGAGCTCACAGTTATAAAATATAACTTAGCTTACATCTTCACTGCAGGAACAGATTGCCAAGCTAATGAAAAACTCCCACGGCAGTGTAGATTAACTTCTTCCAGGGTTTTGTGGAAGTCAAGTCCTCAATTGCTTTTCCGCCGCTGGCACTCTATCTCTTTCTTTTCTTCCTCTCTCTATTACCTCCCTCCTTCTCTCGCTGATTTCACCTGTAGAGGAGCTGCCGCTGTCTCCGAAGGGGGGAAAAAAAGCTTATTGAGTCAATTGAAGCAAAGAGGAAATTAACAACTACTGGCTGGCTGGTTTTATTGTTTTGTTTGGAGACAAATGTGGCCATATCCTTCGCCGAGAAGCGAGCGGCTGCTTTTCCCGAGTGCTCTCCCAATTGCTTTGTTTTTATACGTACATAGCTTCCCTCGCTCGGCTCTCCTCCCTTTCCTCCTATCTTTAATTGCTGAAGTTTCCTTCGGTACAAAACACAGGTCATGTGGCCCTTGTAAAAACTTTAAAAGGCCCGGTTTGAATTTATTCGACCACTGATGGTCTGGATACGATAAGGACGGCGAATACTTCAGAGCAGCCCATGTGACCCCCGCGGCATCATCGGAAGACCTCTGAGGGTTTTCTCATGTCATCTCACAGGAATTTATAAGGCGGCGGCGTGGAGCAGCGGTTAGCAGTTACCTCACAGACGTGTTTCAAAGCAACATGCTTCTTGCTTCCACGGCGCTCAGGCCCCGCTCAGACGACAGCCCTTCGAGAAACACCTCCACCCTGGAAGGCGTCTTCAGAGAGCTGTGTTTTCATTTTCAATGAAAGGTTTTTGTTTTCACATGAAAACATTGTCGTGCAATGTTCTGAGGAAAAAAGAGGCCTTCTCAATATACACTTAAAATGCAGCTGCAAAATATTGTCCTTCTATATGATTCAGACAGCTTGTCAGAGTCAAACTCAGCATGTTTTATATTGTATAAAATAATCTCCCTTCCACAAGCATTTCTACAAACCAAACCTGTCAATCTCTAAATTGAAACAATAGAAAAATTCTTTTTTTTCTAAAATTTTACTGGACAAATGAAGGAAAACAACAATGTAGTGTAGAGCTGTCCATCTAGAGATCTGTCTCGATATGAAAGAAATCACTATTTTTGTCCATTTCAAATGTTCTCTTTTATTGTGAAGGTTAATTTTTATGTAAATATTTATTTTCTGCAAAAGTTAAACATGACATATGACACTATACAAGTGTTTCAGTTAAAGAAAAAAAATGTACTGTCTTCCTTCATTTATGATTCTTATTGATGTTTATATTTAATGTGCAACAAGAAAAGTGGCCTAATGATGCGTTTTTGCATTGGGGGTATGTAGGTAAGCATGCAGTGTCAGTGAGGCAAATACACATGTATTTACCTGATTATGTGTAGTGTAAGCTACGCAGTGGCGCAGAAGGTCATGGGTTCGAACACCTGCCTGGCCTTTTAGTGTGGAGTTTGCATTTTCTCCCTGTGTGAGCCTGAGTTGTCCACCGGGAACCTGGAGTCATCTTGCACAAGCTATACCCACCTTAATGTCCAGCACCTCTTTAATAAACTTGAACTGCTTTGAATTTATAGGAATAATTGCAGAATTCGTCAGATACGGTCATTTTTCCTACCAAGGGTAAAGTCGGCGTTGCCATCGAGCTCTGATGATGCAGGATTTTCTCACTCCGCTGTATAATCAACATTACCGAGACATTTATCATTTGCCAGTCCATTGTTGACGGATTAATCAACATGTTTTTCATCAATATTCCTTATCCGATGTCCCCTGTCATCGCTGTCATTTTAACAAGGAGCGGCGTCGGCCTCAGGAAGGCTTATTCGCAGCCTAATTGAGTGAAGCCAGTCGAGATCATTTGAGGCTAACCACACTTTCTCACAATGAGGGTTTGATGAGCTCAAATCAATGGTGGGCAGGGGGGAGAGTGTTGCATGTAGCGCTCATTAATTCAATCTTCATACATCCAAGATGCCGGAGTCGGAATCGGAGGAACAGGCAGGCTATTGATCTTCCTCTGGCGATGGGCCAGACAGCACAACGCCTCGGCGTCTTCGCTTTCCACAAAACACACCTAATAATGACCTCGTCTGAATGGATCCTTCATCCCAGCAGCAAAATTAGATTTTTATGAGCCACACACACAGATGAATACACCACCTTGTACACTAAAACAATTTGCATAACAAGCGTTCGCATTACCATAAAACACGTCTAGAAATTTGTAATGGATAGAATTTAGATGGTTTGTGCTCTCAAAAGAAGATGCAGAAGACTTCAGACTGACGTTATGTTTACATGACACCTGAAAATTACTGCGTTACTGTGACTGAATTTAGACTTTGAAGGTGTACTTACTGATGCACCGGTAACACTTTTTTGAAAGACAAGTACAAGTTTGAGCACCAACCTTTAGTATTCAGAGCAATATCAGCCCCCAGACTGACTTCAGCATCGTGCATCGCTGGTCTTGACTAAATCTGTGGTCTCAGGTCAGAATGCTTCAACCAGGAAATAAATATTTCCCTTTGTTTGCGGGGCAAGAGGACTGAAGTTGAAATTATTTTCTAGTTTTCGGTCATGAGGCTTCATTATTGACCTAATAAAGTATAACAGACGGGTATCATTTCTTTCTTTTGACAGCGAATGTGTCTTTATTTCGTACAATAGTCAGGTTCCTCAAAGCTTCTCCCTCCTTGCCGTTCACACGTCTGAGACTATGCCAGTGAAAGAAACTATTTAATTTACTGAGGGCTTAAAGATAATATTTACATAAGCAGTGTTCAAAAGAAACCTTGCGAGCCCCGGGGTTATTAACGGCAATTATGCCTGGTAAATCCACACCCTTCCTCTGCCAAACACACTCACCGCCCCGCGGCTCTTATTTGTATTTTTGTTTTTTCCGTGCTGGATCGTAGAGAAAGGAAACATGTAGATGTAAAGATTAAGAGTGAGCAACATCCACCCACTTACTGGCTTAAAAAGGGACAGTGTTACTGGGTGCATTCAGGCACATCAAAGCCCGGCTGTGCTCTGAATGGAGTGATACATTGTCTGAGCGATGGGATGTGACAGCGCAGATACAGACTGTCACCGACGTGCCTCCCATCCTGGATTACTCGTGAGTCAGCCCGAGAAGAGTTTTGCTTCTCGTCTTTGGGAGGGAGCCGAGCTAAAATAACTCGGCGTCTGAATACCCCGACGACATCCTTCTGCCGTGTGTTTATTTACATTTTGGTTCACGGATCGGAGAGGGTTCTCCTCCGCTTACGGCTCAGGGTTTTTCCGACATGAAAAGGTTTTCTGGAGAAGCGTGAAAGTGAGAGACGGGGTTATTTAAAAACCTGGAAGATCGCCTTCGCCTTGGATTTAAACAGGGAAAAAAATTGACTTTGCAGGACTGTGATTTATATAATAGCCAATTTCTTTTGAAGGGAAGATAGACTTGAAGTTAAAAGCATGATTTCTTGACTGAGTGCACACAGTTGTCGAGCACTACTATATTTAATCTTTAACAGAGACATGGATTCTGCTCCATGCCTGCCTTCTGGATATTAAGTCTTAAAAAAAAAAAAAAAAAACGCTGCGAGCTGAATGTGGTCAAACTGCACGCAGCTGGATTTACTCCATCCTGCATGAATACGTCTTGTCAAGCTTCAAGTTGACTGAATTGCAGCAGTCTGGATCAGTCAGCATCACCTGAAGAAGAAGTCGAACTACGAGCAGCTGCAAGTGCCTTCAGATGCTCTCTGCCCAGATGGCTGGAGAGTTTTAGCTACTAATTTGATTAAATTATATAGTTAGTTATGTTAATTTATCTGTGCTTTGAAGTGTATTCTGCTGATTTCTCTCTCAACCTGTGACATTTCTTTTCAATTGTTTGAAATTGTGGTCACACAGATTGATGAGTTACATATTAAACTTTCCAGATTCAAATCTTAGCCAATATGAATTTGGTAGAGCATGAATTTTACAGCACAAACAAACTATTGATCACAGTTCCCTCAGTCTTTTGAAACCTGCGTGTTGTATTAACCTTGTGAAAACGGTCAACCCCCAGTGTTTTGGGGAACCGTTTGAGAGTTATGTATATTATCTGACTGTTATATATGCAGGTATTCTCTTTGAGAGACATCGTTTCATTCACAGAAGACACCTGTTAAAGCACATAGCACAAACTCACTCAATAAAATAAAAATACAAGGATGTGTACCAGAAAGAATGTTTGATGGTTTGATGGTTGAACAATGGTTTGATGTTTGACTTTTTATTAAAAAATAAAGTCACACACTGCTGAATCAGATCAGATGGTTTGACTTCACGCCGGTGATGCAGAATTAGAACAAAACTGTTTTGTTGATGTGATCAATAACTAAGGAAACAGAGTAACGACACCACGGATAAATGTGGGGCCGCAATCAAACAATAAAACAGCATGTTAACATCTTGTCAGCTGAGAAATTTGGAGACCTTGGTTGTTTTTCTCGACACAGAATCAGTGTGTTGGCGTGTGTGTGTGGATGTCAGTGTGTGTTCACCTGGTTACATGTGGAGGTAGCCTCTCTCCTCGATAGCAAAGCATGAGTCACTGACTCTGCTACTGTAGATCTCTCTGTGCCGCCAGTGTAGAGCCTTGAATTGAGAGCTGATGAATAGGCAGGGAAGGCTCTTATCAGGGCCGGCTGCGAGAGTCATTTATCAGCGCAGAATAATGAAAGCGAGAGGAGATGAGTGGGGCAGTCGGCCTATTGCTCCGCCGTACAAAAGGCCGACATATCCTCAGTGTCCTGGAATAACTCCGTACCTCCGTCTTTGTCACGGCCGGCATTGTGCATTTCTTGCTAAACAGGTATCAAAGAGCAAAGAATCTGCCAAAGAAATAATAATGTTTCGCGACAGCAGAGTGGCGCGAAGAGGCTGATGATTCGCTTTACAATGTGGCTTGTTGATGAAACGGTGAACGTTTTCTGAGTGTGTGTCGGAGGCAGTGTCTGCATCACAGGAATTTATCTTATCCACACATTTCCAGGTTTATCTTCCAATGTGCAACACTGAGCAGGTGACTGCACTTCCAGAAAAAGAAACAAAGAGCAATCTGCAGCGCCTCGTTCACTCAGCAGTGGGAGTGGTGGGAGCGTTCACATGCAGCAACGTCTGAGATGTATTAAATGCAGTGCGAGGTGCAGTGACGCTTCCCTGCTTGCTCTGGCTCTCGTCCATGATCCGAAGCCGTTTGTAAATAGAGGGAAAGCTCAGCGGAGGAGAAATTGACATGCTTTGGGGTGTTCGTTAAATTTTGATCGCTTCGGTCTGCCATTACGTTCAAAAACAATTTGAGCAAGGGTTCCCCATCTGCTTCTGGAGCGGAGCCACCGGCGCTCACCAGGCTCGCTTTACACTCGCCACCCTCTCATATCTTGTCGCGCAATTTTTTACTCATCTCCCAGAAAACATTTTTATCTCATTTTACACTTTATGCCTTTATGCTTGAGGTAATGGTGTTTCTGAGGTGGTGCGGAGGGAGAATTGAACTCCCACCTCTGTGTTTGTGCTGCTCTCAGCACATGGAGCGCTGGGCTCCTCTTATGAACTCCAGAGCGAAATGGCTCCGGTTCCCAAAGCCTCTTATCTGCGCCCTTGCTGTCAGTCATACCTTATTGCCTGCGTTGAGAAACGGCACATTGCTTCCAACAATAACGGATAAAGTCTGGTTCATACGGTGGGTTCAAGCTTAAAATGACAATTACAAGTGTGCGAGTTGAAACACATACTTGTAACTTGACAATTACACCAAGCGGTCAAACACTGGGAATAGCTCCAAGAAGTACATTTCTGCTCAAACGCAGTTGAACATTTTTCAATATGAGATACTTTTTTCATACCTAACACCCAGCCGTCACTTCCAAGTCTACTTTAAAGGCTGTTTAATTGGATCAACCTGAAGAATAAAGTGTTCATGAAGCAGCAAGTGGGACTATTAGACTTATTTTCTTCCTCCAGTTTTGCCTAATAAACCCTGGTCTGCTGTATGATTTAGTGGAGCGAAGCCGCCTGGACAGTCTGTCTAAACACCATTAATCAAGTCCCTGTTGCAGCAGCGCAGGTTTGCTGAGAGGACAACACAAGCAGGGGTAAGAACAGTTTGGACAGGCCTAAGAGAGTTTGTGCACATGTGCAAAGCAATATCCAGGAGGACCAAACATACACACACACACACAGACACACACACGCAGACACAGGGAGACATGATCACACAGTGTGGTGAGATAATAGCCGCCGGCTGCTGCTGTTGGGAGGGAGCCTGCTGCTTCATTGTTGCAGCCTCAGCAGCTCGTGCACCGTGCACAGGGCCCCTCGGAGCAGCCGTCTGTGTGAAGGGGGGGGGGCGGCGCTCACAGAGGCAGCACTGACAGGCAGAGTGCCGGTTGTCCTCACAGCCAGAGCAGCCTTGTCCCCCACTTTGTGCACATACAAGAGTCATTTGTAGTGAGCCGTTTGCGTAGCGGGGAGACAGGGAAGGCCTCTGTCCTCGCCGAGGCTGCCTCCTCCTCCTTGTGTTGACTGTATTTTACTATCTGCTGATGCGTGACTGCATAACACATCATTTAGAGACTTGAGCAGGAGTAATGAAAGACCCACGACGCTCGCCAGCCTGTCACCGTCGTGCATATGAACAACAATGCAGCTCCGCACTGTCAGAAGGCTTCGACTAAGCGGAGCACAGACACCCACTCTGATAATTACTTTCAGCACAAATAGAGCAGAAAAAGTCTGCAAACTAATTCATCAGCTCCTGCTGTTTGTTTCTTCACATCGAGTGTTTGCTGACATCAGCCGAGAGCGAGCGCCTGTACTGTAGTCATTAAACATAACCTTTCCTGAACTCGCTAATAATTGCATTTAGATTGTGCAAAAACATTGAACTCGATCAGAATTTTGTAATTAGATTAAAAGTGTGTTTCTAACACAATCAGCAGGATCTTACAGTGAGCCTTCAGTGTGTTGGGGGGGGGGGGTGGATTCGGGTTCAGTCCTGATTGCAGCAGGAATAAAATCCAGTGAAGAAACTGTCAAAGCCTGCAGTGGGCGTTACAGTGACTCACTGAGGCTGAGAAGGGAGCAACAAATAGATGATCATGATCAAAGAGCTTCAACGAAAGGTACAGTATGTTGCTATGACATCTGTTAGAACTGCGGGCTCTCCTCACTGTGGTGGTCATCGTAATGTGGTGATATTAGTTTAAACACAATTTGCAATAATGTCGTGTTGCAGTAAAAATAAACTCCAGGTTAACGTTTAGTTTCTGTGCCATTTGGCCACCGTGCAGGAAATAATTAGAAGTGTCATACTTGTGGTTTAGTTGAGTCACGGTAATATCGGTCCCACTTGGCCTTCTGTCCAGATGGTGTCAAACAAAAGGTCCGTGGGCCAATACAGGCCTGTAGGAGGCTCCAAACCAGCCCACCAAACCATCAGGCAAACTATTGAGGTATTTTTAACACATTTCTTAAGCGTAGCAGACACGACACAGCACTGAGACCCGAGCTGAGATTTTAGTGATGCTGTCATGAAATCAATCGCATTCGCCTCAAAACGATGCTGTCGGGGTGAGTTTGTGAAAATATACGTAACAGTAATAGGAGAAGGTTTTTTGGACATTTAACTGTAGCCTACTTTGTACAAGAAATTTGGTAACACTTTACTTGAAGCCCCCCTGTATAACACATTATAAGCACATTCATAAAGTATTATAATGCCATTATTACACGTGTAGCTATAGTTATAAACATTCATAGATGATCACAATGCCAGGACCAAACCCTAACCCTAACCCTAACCCTAACCCTAACCCTAATCCTATGCTGTATAGTGCTGTGTAGTGAGTTATAAAGCATTGTGATCATGTATGAGTGTTTATAACTACTTATAATGTGTTATACACGGGGGCTTCAAGTAAAGTGTTACCAGAAATTTTAATTGAAATTGGCTTTATGTTGCAGTTGTAGTTATTTTCATTAATAATATATGAAAATGTAGACATTTTCATTGTAACAACAAAGAACAACTACTGATTGTTAGATTTTGTGAATCAGACTTTTTTTTTAAACTTACATCCTGTGCCACAACAAAGGAAAACTTCAAAGTTTAAATTTAAAGATTATGGCATTATGAAAAAAGCATCTCCAGCCCTCACACACTCACACACACCTCCCTCTTCTTCTACTTTTTTCTTTTATCAGGAAGTGAAAAAATGGTATCGCAGAATGACAAGATAATTATTTTGCTATCAGAAGGAAAGAGGTTGTTCTCTTGCGATAAGATAATTAAGTTGAGATGTGAGATAACGGCGTTGAGAACATCTTTGCATCCTTCGGCTTCTTTCTGAAACATTTTCTTGTAATTATGCTGTTCTTGAAAGGTGGAGAACAATAGATCAAAGCTGAAATAATCCTCAGATGGTTTCCAAGACCACACCAGTATGACGTAACGTGTGTTTAACGTTCATGTTTTGCATGTTTATTCTCTGGGAGAGTCTGTAAATGGCTGTTTAAAAGCAGAATCCCCTCCTGGAGTGAAAACCGCCCGCGGCACCCAGGTTAAATATTCCTCTGTAGCTCGTTGTCTCTGAAGCTGCCGGGGCTGAACGCTGCGTATTTTCTGCCTTCTACACTTTGGCTTTTCAAAAATGCAGGTCAGCCCTCCCATTTTATCTCTTTATTTGTCTGAGAAAAACTGCTCACACTTTTACAAACGTCCGTGTTACTCAATACGTTGGGTTTACTTTGTGAATTGAGTGCAGTTCTGTTTTTCTATCAGCAAGAGCTGTTTTTGTACAATGGGATTTACCACCAGACAGGAGGATGGATGAATCATACACCAGGCAGTTTGTTGATCGTGTTTGAAAAAGGGAAACTAAATTCTTTGGCTTTAAATCTTGTGTTGGTTGGTTTAAATCATGTGTTGCATGGCAGTGTGTGGTTTCAGTCAAGGTGTCACCTGCTGGTTACTTTTAACTAATATGGTGGAGTAGTGGTTTGCACTCCTGTGCGGGGATCCCTGGTTCAATACCTCATTTTGGGTTCTGAGCAGGTTTATTAATGTTTTGAATTTCGTCGCTGTGTTAATGCATGGTGTTTCTTGCAGGTACTCCACTTTTCTTACACCAACTAGTCTTAACGCGGTCCCGAGGTGTTGGATTAATGGCTGACTCAAACCAATCGTCCAGGATTCATCACATCTTATCCCAATAATACAAACATGCAGAAATGGATGCAGGAAGTTTGCAGGAACTAATGAGGCTAAAGTCATTGTTTTTGGGTTGTGAGAAAAAAGGGAGAGAACCTTATGCTGTGAGGACATCACAGCGTAACGCGTCCCTGGCCTGATTCAAGTAAATCATCTTCATCTGAAGGCACACTCAAAAGATACAGGTACCTAAAAACCAGACGGATTCCATTCTTCCCACACTCCTGATCTGAAGAGCACAGAGAGCCGCGTTGTTTGTCTCTCCTCTTCAGTATTTCATTCACAAACCAGACGCTATCGACCATAATGGGTCCTCAACCTTGAATCAGTGAGATCTTGACATCATGAATAGAATATGAAAGCAACAGAAGCACAAAACACACAAACAAGAGTGTGCATCTATAACCCAACGCGGTTCAATAGACGGTAGCCTTTCTCTGAATCTCAGTCCGCAGGGTTCAAGCTCAAGTCAGCTCCATAAAAATAAAAAAACTCCTCTCGGCCTCTTTTTATTGTGAGAGGAATGAAAACAGCTGTTTCTCCTCTTCCAGTCTGATTTTTATCTGCTTTAAGTGAATTTTATTCAATGCAGAAAATGTGAATCACAAGTGTCAGTTAAACTTTCACACCGAAGTGGCGTTTATTTGAGACACATACATCATCTTGAGTAGAATAGTGTCATAATAACCTTTAATTTTACACTTTCAAGTTTTTCTTTGTCATAGCACTGAGTGTAAAGGTCGCAGCGCACTGCGATTCTCAGCCGGAACAATCATGAGACAACATCTTTGGTCTCAACTCGAAATCGGACGGCCATCGTCGTGATCTTGCAAACAAAGAGAACTGCGATAAAATGTTGACAGTTTTCAGTGGAATGCAGTATGAGCTGACTGATCAGCTCTTCAGACCCCTTTTGCAAAAGTTGGCCACCCTTCCGTATTCCCCTCCTGTTTTTGGGATTCCTCTCCAAACACATGAACGCCGCGAGGGCGAGTTCTCCGTTCATGCTTCGCTGAAGCTTTTCCTGAGTGGATGGCGCTCGCTCATGACATCTAATTCTCACGCACTCAGCTGTGAAAAACGGAATCCTGAGTTAATTGCTAATCACCTTCTGCAAACATGTTGAATATGATGCATCTGATTATTCACAACAGTAGAACTGTGTCTGTTTGACGGTGAAACTTTACAGCCCAAGCCTGGCGAGTTTCCCCCACATCCGAGGTCCAGAATTAACCTGACGCCTCGTTTTAATAGCAGCAACATGGCGGATTGGTTTCAGTAAGAAATCAGACAGGCTGCTCAGTAATACATTTCTTCTAATGTGTTTCATAGAGGAGTAACAGATCAATGTGTCCATTTATAAATTGTCTTTTCAAAGTTATTATTGCAGCAAACAAAGAGCGAAATCGCTCTGTCGTGGGTTTCTGCTGGTCTGGTTTCGTTTCCCATGAACAGCTGCAGGAGCGACATGTCTTGTGTTTGTCATCTGTGATTTTTATCGGTGATACTGTTTTTGTTTCTTTAACTAATCGGCTTTTATTGGTTCAGTTTTCATTGCTTTAGCAACTCACATAGATTATTTAATTAGATTCTCTTGTGTCTGCTTTTGTCAAAGTACTTTGGGAACTTTTTTTTTTTTAAATAAGGTCCAAAATAAATAGATCCTGCTTTTAATGGGATCGAGAAACACTGAGTGAGTCATGCATGACCCGAGTTTTTAGGTGTTAGCAATACTTCTGTAATCTCTTATCACAACACAGCCCTGATAGATATTATTTTAGAGTCGTGTCACCGTTCCCGACTGCGGTGAGAGTTCACGTAGGAGTCAGAACAAAAACATCAGAGTGGTATGAAACCGTTGAGGAGCGGCGATATGGGCTATAATTCACATCGTGTGGTGCAAAGGTACAAGAATGTGATGATGGAGTGCAAACTGTGCAGCGAGCCGAGCTTTGATGTCCCTGCTGCATTTCTGTGTTTGCAGCTCTTTGAGCGGAGACCTTCTGCATGTTGGCACCATTAGAGGAGAGACGGAGGCTGGTATGTGGACAAACGGAGGGTTTGACTTCGCTCTGATATCTGTGAGCTTTAATATCACACATGGTTTTGAGCCTACATGATTGTGATAATTATTAGGGTTTTGCTTTATAATTGCAGCAGCTAATGGTGCAACATAGTATCATTTTCTAATTTTTATTTTCAAACAAGTATGGGTTATTATTTAATACATTTTCAGGATGAGGCACCACGAGAAGACACTGCATATTCATGTGCTGACATGCGACGCTTCCATTTCTACTGACACTGGAGTGCCTCAATGCACCATCTAGTGGCGAAAAATAGAATTGCAAGACAGGGTAGCTAAGTTAAGGGAAATAGTTTAACATTTTGCATTTTATGTGTACATTGATCTATATTTTACTGGTATGTCATTACAAGACAGCCAAGCTGCATTATTCTTCCTTTTCAACAGTTAATAGCAACACGTTGTACGGTTGTCACTTTTTTTTTTTCACTCCTCTGGTGTTGTGCACTAACAGTGTTTGCATTATTGATTCTGAATTAATGTCATATGTTTGGCGGAGCTTTTCTGTTTTCCGCTGCCGGCTTCCTGCGGTTTTGTAACATCGGGATTTTCTCCACCAGTTGTCGGAATTGCGTTTCAGTCCTGTCAGCTCGCCGCGCAGCTCCGTGTTAGACAGGGAACAATTCAGAAGATGTAGTTATACGACAGCCTGCCTCACTATCATAAATTAGAGTGAAACGGCTCACACCCTGTCATCCACAGCTGTGCTCTCAGCTCAAACCGGCGCTCCCCCGGTGCTTATCTGCGCCGCGTTTGATAGGCAGCGTTTTCTGCTCGGAGCCACGGGCCTTGTGTTTCTAATTGTGAAAATGTTATCAAGTTCACCCTCCAGCAGCCGTAGTTGTTGGAAAGCACGTGGTGGAACTGGGCTTGATGGAGCGAGGGGGGGAGAAATTCTGCGCAGCGTCAACGGGAGGAGGAGGCTGAGCGAGCGGGGTCATCAAGGATAATTGATGTGCCAAACTGTACTGTCGCTTATGCTCTGGAAGGCTCTGATTCATCATCTCAATCATCATCATTATCGCTATCATCACCACTCCGCTCCGACCGCGCCGAGGAAGATTCCTCATGGATTTCTCTTTCATTCATGGCGTCGGGGTGTCAGGGTGCTGCAGCCTGCAGCTCTCCAGCTGATTACGGCTCAGAAGACTCCGACTGTCTGCGGCGCCTCGCTGAATTAGAGGCTTTCACTGAGCGCCACTGACAGATGCTCAATAGTGGATATTTCGGTGCCGTGCCCCGCCATTGAGACAGATGCAGGCTTTGATTGCAGGGTACATAATTTCGCATGAATTTCTCAGCTTATCGGCAAGGTTCCATTGTCTTTTGCTCCCATGTTGAGCTCTGTATTCTACATACAGTGGGCCGTCGTGGCAAGGACTTCATTGAGACGGTTTAGATGAAAAGGGAAAGAAGTGTCAGAGTCCACCGAGGAACTGACAGACGAAAGAACCACTGACCTCCTCAGTTCCTCCTCTCCGTCTCACAAGTGGCGTCTCAAAGTGACCCATTTCTCTCTGCAGTCTGAGCTCGTCCCTGTGAAGAGCTGCGGGTATACAGCGGCGTATGAATAAAGCAGCAGAAGATAAGGAAGAGGTCTTTCTCACACACTCGGCGGGCTTATCGTGAAACTACAAAACGAGCGACTCTGGCCCTCTCTCACTCAATTCTTCTGGCTGCCATTAAAACGCCTCATTCGATTCAGAGCTAATATTCTTTGACAGTTCATAAATTTCCAGCTGGAATGATGGTTTTATTGTCCATAAAAGCCTAATCTAGAACATGAGAAGGATTTACATGTCACAGTTCGATGGGAAACTTTCCAAGAAGACTTTGTGGAGGTGGAAATGTTTTTGTTGCAATTTCAGCGCCCAGAAACTCGGGTCAGTGGATGGTGTGATTTGGTCGGAGCGGTTCTGGAATAAGCCTCAGCTCGCAGGAGGATATTGATGCCACTTCACCTGCAGAATAACAAAAAAACAGTTAAAAAAAACATGCGTCCATCCAGTCATCTACAGGAGAGAAACCAGCCGGACGAACCAGGGGACATCATCTGTCAAGCGGGAATTTTACATTTTAATTCAACCAAGGAGTTCAATTAGGAAGTATGAATCAGATGCTGACCTTTGTTGACCTTTACAATATACCGTATACGTGTTTCTACAACATATCACACGTTTAACGGGCGTCCATGCAGCGAGAGTGGAAGTCACGCTCATAACTCTCAGATCACATGTGGCAGCACTTAGCCTGACGCTAAGGAGCTGACCTCAGATCAGACTTAATGAGTAATTTTAGTGTAAGTCGGGCAGATAAATCCTTTCCAGGAACCAGGAACCATAGTTTGCTTCTTGATTTCTCTCTTCACATTTACAATACATTCATATCTTATCTCTTTATCAAATCAGTTTTGTATTTTATTCTTTCGGAAGTGGGGCAACATTGCGCAAGGGATTCAGGTCTTGATGAATGCTCCTTTAAAAATCTGATGTTGTGGTTTGACGTGCGGCCCATGCGTCACTCGTCACGTGCGCTCAGCCGCTTCAAGTCAAACTATTCGATTACCGATTTCGAGCATTAAATTTGCAAGCGGGCAACCAATAATTCATTGGTATATTAAATAGATATACAGTGCATACTTAACCCCCACCCTGCAACTGCATGCCATTACCCAAGCACCAGCCCACACACACACACACACACACACACACACACACACACACACACTCACACACTCTCCCATCCCCAGTCGAAGAAAGCCTGTGTATTTTGCTAAAGTCATCATTTACTCTGATTAGCACAGCTCCCAGCGGGAGCGCGGCACTGTGATTTGCACTTAATAATTCCTCTCGCTTCTCATTTCAGTGGTTACACGTTCAGAGAGCGAGGGGGGGGGGGGGGGCAACAGGACCTGTGTCACTGTGGCTTTTAATGGAGATCACATGGCCATGAAAAACGGTGCGCACTCCTCACCACACCAATTACACCATCCAAAGGGATGACTGATGAAGCACGTCGGGAGCCGTTTTCCCACACCGGGGGTAAGAAAGCACAAGAAAAAGTGGTAATGGAGGGAGAAAAGGGAGAGATGCATGCCTTATAGCGCTGCACTTTTAAGCACATGTTGGCTTTTCACAGTGAATTAAGAGCAGGTTGGTCCGCCGACCTGGGCTGCGTTTTAATGGATCCACAGCCGACGTTCTCGTGCACAAAAGGCCCAGTGTGGCTGGAATACGCCTACAGGGTGCTATTTTTCAGCACCGCTGGTGCCTTGAACTGTGTACATTGGTCGACTGTGTATTACAAGATTAAAATGAGAGTATTTTGGTCTGCGGTCGTCCCTTCTGCGTTCGTCTGTGTTGTGCTACGCTCTCATTGCGGCGTGAAAAAGCCCCACGCTGGGATGTTTCTTAACCACCGAGGCGAGCTGCTGGATGCAAAGTAGTTGGACGGCTGACAATAAAAACTCCTCCACTCTCATTTTCACCGAGCAGTTTTATTTAATGTCAGTGTGTTTTACATGTCGGAGAAGCTATTAAAAGTGATGCACACTGCAAGTGAGTCATGAGCGAAAGAGATTCTCAGTTCAAAAGATTCTCTTCATCGTGCAGAGAAAGAACATGAGGACAAACTCTTGTTTCAATCCACCGCTTTAACCCAGCTGTTGTCCACAGTGGTGTAGTGGTTAGCCCTCTCATCCTCTCTCATCTTATAGCAGGACATTTCCATGAAGTTTTCAAGTGAGCACAGAAAAACCTTCACTGCATTCTGTTTACAGGACATCGCTGCTCGTTGGTGACGCAGATATGCATAAATGTAAAATACAAGAAGCTCTCTTTTCATTATCTTCCCCTCTGTGCTCCATGAACGTGGTGGAGCTCGGGGTGTCTCACCCGCCACGTCTGGTTACGTTCCTGATTGTGTTCCGCGCCGCCGTAGAGCTGCAGTAAAGAAGACTTCGTGTCAGAACTGATTGAATTTGTTCTGCCGCCGAGAACAAAGCTCGGCGTTCGGCGGTGATGAAGGAGCAGCTGCGATCACGTTTGCCAGCTCGGCGTGTTGAATGCTTCATTTTAACTTCACAAGCCCTGGCAGATATCGTAAGTTTTCACGAGCAGCAGTATATTATCAAAGTGTTGATTTGAAGAGCATTACCGACAAATCTGGAGAAATCCTCTTCAGGGTTTTTTACGCCGTAGAAACGGACAGATGTGTCTGTGAGGGCTGGATTTCATCAAGACCTCGTTATTTCAGTGGGAAAAACGATGGTGATGCAATATTTATTTTAATACTGTTTCTGCTACATTTCTTTTCAAAAAAGAATACGTGCACATAGAAGAATTTGCATTTTCAAATGGAATTTAAATATCAGCTCGATAATTAGAGTTGGAACTATACCTAAAAGTGAAGCGTGAGCATCATCTCACGGCAAACTGTGCTTTATTTGGATTTAGTAATGAAAATCATAAAACAATAGTTGTATTTGGAAAAATGACTTTTTGCATGCAGCTCATGCTTTTTGGAGGGCATTTGGACCGCTTTGGATTTTTATAAAATATACACTTTTTAATTATAACTCAATCAGTGTGCAAAGAAAAATGACATTTGGCATTTGAACTAAAAAAAAAAAAAAATGCAAATTACTCACAAACATTTTGCATTTCCACAAATAATCATTGTAATAAATGCAAAAAAATGCATAGAGCATCATTTCCAATTATATTTATGATGCAAACACAAATACATGTGTTCAAATGTTTGAATTTTATGTAAAGCATCTGTTCATGTCTTTGCATACGACATACTGTCCTCTCCTCTGACTGCACAGAAACATCTGCAATCTCCTTACCTTCCTTGTTGCTGCCGTTACTCACAGATCTACTTTCTAAGCAGCTAAAAATAAAGCACGAGTCCAGCACAAAGCGGGATTTGTGTTAAAATGTGAACAGAAGGCAGAGGTGTGATCCTGTGCCCTGAGAACGGTCCGGGGTTTTCATGCTTGTTTCTGGCATCGTGGATCGCACTGCAGCTGCCAAGTGCTCCGCGTTGGCCTCATTGTAAATATTAAGAGTTAATTCCCTCAGTAAAAGGCAGCTGTAAACCATCTGCACTGCTGTTTAATCACAGAGAAATCGCCCCGCCAAGAATCTCCACTTGCCTTATTCGAATTGCCGCGCACAAGCCGCAGATATTCACGGGTTGCAGGCGCATATGGACACATAACCGAGGTTTCGATTCACTGCTTAATATCTCTGGCAGGGAACAGTAGGAGTTTCTGCAGCTCAGCGGGGTATATTTCAAGAACATGCACACACACACACACACACACACACATACGCTAGTCAGGAGTCGTGTATATGATATGTGATTTAATTAGATGGCTCCGAAAGCAAGCAGATCACACGAGGGGTTGGACTTTGGAGCGAGGAAGGGAGGCAGAGGGAGGCAAGACTGACAGGAAGGCAGAGAGAAAGAGATACTCGGGGGGGTGTGGAAGTCCATTGTGTCAGCGTTTTATCACAGCTGAGTAGCTGGAGGTTCAAGGGTCAATCCCATTCTGCTCCCAGCCACAGTCACCTTGCCATACTGACAGAGCTATCTAAAGCAACATTGACTAAATCAGCCATCAGCCAACACTGCAGAAGCTCTTAAATGGCTAATGGAGCCGCCAGACCAGCTGGGAATACAAACCCATGGATTTATTGAACATTCAGCATACAGCACTGCCAGCAATACAAAGTTTACACACACACTGGGCCTTTCTCTAAACTTTGTCCGCTTGGGAACATTTCCACCATGTGTTCAGAGGTGTTGAATTTACTGTAAAAATATATATAAAGATGTGACATTTAAATTAAAAAAACACTTATACCTCTGTCAGGTAAAGCGTGAAATCTTAAACTGTGCGCTGTGAGTGAGAGCGTACGGAGGTGTGATGATGAGTAGTGAGTGTGTTCCTGATCCTGGTCCACTACCTAACACATCATTACATTTATTTGTTTGTTTGTCGTTTTCAGCTCCTCCACTGTTGATTGACCTTTTCCCCAGCATATGATCACAGAACGTCCATTCATCTGTCTCAGCAGAGCAGAGCCAGGACAGGTGCACACACACACACACACACACATCCCTCATCAGCAGGGTTGGCGAGTAACCGATTACATGTAACGGCGTTGTGTAATTAGGATACAAAGAAATGTAACTATAACGTGTTACAGGTATATCTCATGAAAACATGTATTACTGAGTGGGATTACTTTTGAAAATCAGATGGAATATACCAGAATTACAACAGACGTCCGCGCCGTCCAGACATTGCAGCACTTTACGGCACAAATCACGACACATAGATATATAAACAATAGATGCCATATAGAAAGAATAGATGCCGCATCAACCGCTTTCTTGGAGCAGTTACTCGCTCTACTGTTATATGAAGCAACCCGTGTTTTTTCATGACATCAACTGGATTGATGAAGTCGTGGACTGCACTACCGTAAAGGACCTGCGAGAGGCAGCAATGTGCCGAAAGGCAACCAGACTGCCGGAAAAGGGGGAGAAGAAGAAGAAGCAACAACAACATTTTGAACACGGTATCTATTCACAAAGAAACGACAGGAACGCTGAAGACGGTGCAGTTGTTGGGCCACTAGTGGGTGCTTTTGTTTTTTGTGATGAAACCACACACACACGTGCACACAGACGGCGTCTATAAACTCTAAAACTACCAAGTCCAGAAGGACATGGACTGGGAGTCATGACGCAGGAAATCATTGCTCTTTTCTCTCTACTCGCTCATGAACTAAAGCAGATATAGTGAGCAGAGCTGTTTCCTCAGTTTCCATGCAGTCGAAGTTGGAGTGTTCTTGAGAACTTCCAACTTGGGCATCATTTTCAAAAGGTTGCGTTTTTCCCTGCCAATATGAGGCCAAAGAGGAGACGTTATAACCACTGCAGCTTCAGCTGGTAGAATAGTAATGGCTGCTGTGGATTCACAGAAAACCACATCCACACCAACAGGTCACATCCATCCATGTGAAATATCTATCCGGCCTGTCACGGCAGCACTGGAGCTTCCGCTCGGCGAGCGCGGCATAAAATATCAGCGTGCGACCGAAAGCGTGCACATTTCATCCTGCAGTATCGCACGGAAAAAATATCACTGCGCCGATTCCATAATGGCCCCCGTGCTCAGGATGTGGGAATAACCTTTTTCAGCAGGCCGAGGCGTCGCTCTCAGTACAGGGCGTTCTCTGTGAAGTCCCTCCAGTCCCACAGTCCTGCCTGCGAGGGAAAGCCCATGGAGTTGTCATGGCAGCTGAACTGAGGCAGGAATGCACATTTCCATACTGGAGGGAGAGAAAGACGCAGGGAGAGATGTTGGTAAATTATATCACTTCGCTGCAAATGGACCGGCTTCCAGTTATTGGCTTGATGTCCGATCGCATTAGAGAGCAAATGGAGATTTTTAAAGAAGTAAAGATACCTGATAAAGCAGAAAGAACCATGATTTACCTCGATCTTTTATAAAAACATGCAGTACTTAAAGAGCAGTGAAATAACCGGAGTTAAAACATGGAGGAGAACGAAGGGAGAGGGCGAGCTGCGTGAGTACACTGAGAAGTCTGTTATGCTGAAGCCTTGTGCAGGGGAGGCGCCCGGGCCGTGAATGCCGTGGAATGACAGGCAGGGATTAGAGCGGAGGTGGTGCCATTGAAAAGCGAGCTGATCCAGAGAGCCGAGCTGACACTTGAACACAGCCAGCTGACACAACCCGCCAGCCCCGCTGCTGCAGTCCTGCAGAGGCAGCGTCCCCCCCCCCCCGCCTCCTCCTCCCGCCTCCCTCCAGAGCAGGGGAGAGGTGTCTGCGTTGCTTCATTAGCTGGAACTGAAGAGACAGATGACGCAATGAAACAGGATTAATGGCCCATGTCCGCTCTGTCAGTTAAAGGTTATGATTCAGATTGGAAATTTAGAAAAATGTAAATTTTGGTACTTCACCCCAAGATCTCAGAGGGGACGCTTTTCATGGAACAATGAAATAATAGGGATTCAACATTGGCCTGGAAGCAAATCCAAGCAGTTTATCTCTTTCTGCTAAAATCTAACCTGTGGTGATGCATCTCTTCTGCATCTCACATTTTATCCATTGTTGTATCGTTTAAAATGCTTGGTTATTCTTCCCTTTTTTGTGTGTTATGCTGTAAATAGAGTGAGGCAGCTTTATTTGTGTCGAATATTTTACCAACAAAGAAGAATGAATGTGCTTTTATATCACCAAATGGCAACATTTCCATGCAGCATTATAACAACAAATGATGATTAAAAGCATGGAAATATAAAAACTGAATAAAAACAGAATATAGTGTAGGATCCATCCTTTTCCATGCCGCTTTACCTGTGCAGGGTTACAAAATGCTGGAGTCAGAGGGTAGGATACTCCCTGGATTGGTCTCCAATCCATAGCAAGACAACCACACACACACACCCATGTTCACACCTAGGGGCAGGTTTAGGGTCACCGGTTAACCTCACATGCATGTTTTTGAACCATGGGAGGAAAATGGAGTACAGTATAAGATACACAGCACAGTATCAAACTGTATAATCCTTTATCTGAAAGGCAGCTGCAAACAGAAGTGTGATCAGACACGCAGACACGCAGTAGTCCTGTAGTTTTCCTGAAGTTTGGTCCAAATATTCGATTCATAACAACTAGCATCAGCTTTTCTTGTGTAATTGTGACTCTGGATTTTATTCTGAAGATGTGAGAGGCCCACACGCTGCACACAAAGGTTACCAGTTCACTCAATAAACACCAAGAAACTATTTAAAGTCACCATTTGGAATTAAATGCATGACTTTGAATGGTAGAAGAAAACCAAAGCCATAGACAAAGAGAGAACATGCAAACTCCTCACAAAGACCCGTAATGTCAAACAGGATATTTATTCTCTTCATTTATCTCTATCCTCCGCTATAGGAAACTCTTCATGTGGATGAATTGACAGAATATTCATGCTAGAACGATCTGTGAGAAATCCTGACTCACGCTGCGGTTATTAAAGTGATTCACTGGACTGCGATCGGCATATAATGTGAGCAGCGCAGGTACCATCAATACCAGAACAGAAAAATTAAACAGGATGCTTAAAAATGTGTCTGAGTAGAACGCTTGATCTTTGACACAGGATGACGGTAAATCACTCAATAATTTAACATGAAAGTGCTTCAGTGAAAATCCACAACTTCTAATGTTCGGACTGGACCAGCAGAGGAGTGTTGTTATCACTTCTTAAATCTTTTAAAATATCTTCGCATTCATGCAGATCTTGTGTCCTCAGGCAATGTCGGTTGCAATCTGCACCGCAATCTTTCTCCTTTTTTAAGGGAATGTCAAACGCAAAGTCAGTCCCCCACGGGGTCAAGGCTGGACCTTGAGATAACTCCACGTTAGATATAGGGCTGTGGTTCAGTGGGGAGAGCAGTCGTCTTGCAATCGGGAGGTTGTCAGTTCGATTCCTGTCTCCCCCTGTCTGCATGTCGAAGTGTCCTTGGGCAAGACACTGAACCCCGAACTGCCCCCAGTGGATGGACTGAGCGCCTTGCATGGCAGCCGCCTCCACTGGTGTATGAATGTGTGTGTGAATGGGTGAATGTGTTAATGCAGTGTAAAGCGCTTTGGGCTCTGTCAATGCAGTGTAAAAGCGCTATATAAGTGTAGACCATTTACCATTTACCATATAATTATTTCAGTCTTGTATACTGGGTGCTGTACTGTTTCATGCACTGGACATTGTAAAAAAACAATTCAGTTAAATTCATGTAAATGTATCCTGAGAGGGTTTTTTGGGCTGCATTTGCTACGACTGTGGGATAAAGGTCTGTTTTTCAGACCGCTCCCTCAGCACGCCGCACCGTGTGATTTATGCTACTAGCTACAGGCGCTAACAGCCAATAGAAATACATCTGAATATGACCTGCTGCTCAGCACCAGTGACACCGAAGCTGCAATACAACAGTTAGTCTCGTGAAGGTGAATTGATGGACCTTATCCACCTCAATCTTCTTTCATATAAAGAGATTCACCTGTAGAAAACAGACTGATGCTTGGTTCCCTTCATTTATTTATTTTCTGAGCAACTTGTCAATATCAAGGAGAGAAATTCATCACAGCAGTCGAAACCGATGCTGTGCACCGAAGCTTCCTGTCAGACCGACACACGGTGCAGCAGGTAATGCTCTTTATATCTGCTGCAGCCAGTCTGCCGGAGTCTTGGACCACTTCCTCTGCTCCTGCTGCCAGTAGCATGATAGGTGTGTGAATAGGTGGTAAGCAAGCTGTTATGGATCTGTGAGGTCAAGGACTGGCTGTGAGGACTCTGAGACCGAGCAGCTGGAGAGATCCAGCCTCCGCTTCACCGCTGAGCTTTCACACAGACATAATTGCTTAACTAAGCTGAACTCTGGGTCCTCTGCTTGTCGTGCCGGCAGTATTTTAATCAGATATCCGACTCCTGAGTGTGCGACTCCCCACAAGGCTCGCAGAAGGCTCAGCTTTCCAGGAGTCCCTTTGATTAATAATCCTGACAAGTCAGCCCATTATTATGAATTAAAATGGCGCAACTGCTTGTGTCGTGTTATCTCCGGAGGCGCCGGGGACAAAGCCAGTGGCTTCTTTGCGTGGGAGGCTGATTAGGAAGCACAAACACCTCTGGCCTCCCGCTGCGCTGCTCTGTGGATCGCTTTGACACTTTGATCCGAGGGCTCTCTCAGACACGGAGCGCACAAACATGCACACAAAGGTGCGCACGCATGTTGCTGAGGATGAGCTTTCATGGTAATTTCCCGTCTGCTCTGTAAGCGCCTACGCGGTGTCACTGTGTCCCTCGTATGTATACATCCATGTATTGGATGTCTTTCTTCTTTTTGCACTGAAAGCGGCCGTTCATATGCATACCTGTCCTCTGTTCGCGTGTCTATATTAAGCACGCCGACGCCCACGCGGCATGCTAACCACGGCTGCACATAGCATAGCGCCGGTGCAACGTACAGGAAGAAAAGAGCACTTCCAATGATCCATCAATTCCCATCGGTTTGGCGAGTGGGGGATTTATTGACTGGCAGAGTAAATTCAAGGCTTACTCACTGTCAACACAACCCAAGAGTCAGTCTGCTGGAAAATCTAGTGCTGTGGTGCCAGGTCGCTCCGCATCATTCCCCTGTAGGGCTGCTGTCTGTGATGAGCCGTGCTCGGTGTGGTTGTGCGGCTGCTGAAAGCCCTGTCATTACCGCTGCACCCCGTGGCAAGGCAGCCAGATTCAATCCAAATAAGATCCCCTCTGACAACTACCCGCCACAGCCAGGCCCACTTATCAGGATTTACTTAAGTATGTGTAAGTAGGAATTACGCCACCTATGTGCTGTATATGGAGCTTATCGGTGTTGCACTTGCTGGCCTGCAGCGCTCCTGTGCCTTGAATTACTGATATGTTTCTGTCAGTTAACGTAGGTGTTAAAGCAAGTCAGGCGATTTGACTGTGAATGCATTTAGAAAAATTAAAGTACACTAGACTGCTTAATGGCTTTCATTGTCTTAAAGTCGATAAAGAGTAAACATGATCACGTTAAGAAACCTGCTACACCTATGAGAGCAGCTTTAAACATTCCGACTTCACCTGAGATTACAAATGGGAGCTGGTTAAATTGATGCCAATTAATAATGGATTTTCTTTAATCATTTAAGCTCGGCTGGGTTGGAAATGACTTAATTGTCAGTAGATTGACAAACTTGAACTATAAAAGCACCGTAAAGCAAATCCAGGTTCTTCTGAATGTGTCATTACATTACACACGGCTTCACTTAGTGTTTATACAGCATGTAGTGACACCCTCAATTAAAGCTATCAAGGTCAACATCAGTGGATTTCTAATCATTGGTGATCGTTCATCTGCTAATTATTATTAGTTCTCTCCACTTCATTCTTCCACCGCTGACAAGATCGGCAGGACACCTTGATCCTTTTAGCTGGATTTTCTCGAAACTATAAAAGGAACTTGACTGGTTTTGTTGGACAGTGGGTATTCAAAATCTAAGGATTACCAGCTACAGTGATCATTTTACACCGGGTAGGTTCACCGATTTTTAACACCTACCCCCGCCCCCACCCCAAAAAGCCTTCATCCTCTTCTCATGATAAGTACTCTTATAATTACACCAACCAAGCACTTCAACTTCTTCATTTGGTGGCTTTAGTGAGAGCTTGCCCATTAAATCAGCTCTGTTAGCAAACATATCAAAGTAAAAAGAGCTGAATATGAGACTTAATTATATATTCTCAGTCATTTATACGTCCTTTGAATTTCCTGCCTGGTTAATGATCCAGTCATCTGGAGTGTGATAAATGCAGGACACAACTCTATTACTGCCATTAAACAGACTTTAGCTGCTCGCTGCTCGTTGTGTCGTAATTGAAGCCTGAGTTAGCTCTTACATTACTTTTTTAAACGATGAATGATGAGTCAAGGACATGTTTGTCTGGCACCTCTCCTTCATTCACACACAAACAGACACACAGGTCAATGGTGAAACAGCTGTTCAAGGCTATTCCGAAAGGAGAGGGGATCTGATTTTCAGATATGTTTATACCTTTGGTCATGTTTTCTCTAACCAAACCTCAAGGCTTCCATTGTCCAAAACAAAACTACTGACAACAAATTTATTCAGTGTACTGTTCTCTTTCTAACGCAGGGCCTTGAGGAGCTGGAGTCCGTTCAGACTTACAAAGGATGAAGGCGGGCAAAAACACACACAGACATTCACACCGATGGGCAATAAGGGGTCGCCAGTCACTACGAAATGCACCTTTTTGCACTGCAGAAGGAAACACACACAGGGAGAACATGCAAACTTCCAAACAAAGGCCCTCAAGTCCAGACTGTGCTTGAACTCGAGACATTTTCACTTTCGGTGAGCGTGTCAACCACTACAGTCATCAAAGACGAAAGAATCCTAAAAATACTCACGCTGAAGAGCCTGGGAACCAGACAGTCTGGCATATTCTCCCTGAAATGTATTCATCCCTTATCAAAAGAGGCATTTCTCAGCTTATTTTTAAAAAAGTGAGTGCTGAGATGTCTGACTAAATCAACTCATTTCTCCTCTTGTAAACATTTCTCACTACCTGTTTTATTTGCGTGCCTCTGTTAAAGAGGATATCGCTCTCCTACACCATTATGCACCGCCTATATACTGTAAATATATTCTGCATGTGCATCCATTTAATCCTTTTCTTCCCGGATGTTCTGCTCTGCTCTCTTTCCTGATTGGGACTGATTGTCCGCAGCTTTGTTGTAACCATGCGATTGCTTTAGGATGAAAATATGCCTGTGTAATGACTGGAGCTGCATCCCATCTGCCAGCAAACAGTAGACTCAGACGTGATGTGCTTGCATGCAGCCTTACATAACCTTGTTGCTCACGCAGCATTTCACCAGCCTTTGTTCGCTGTTCGTCTCACTTTGCTGCTTTTATGCACATCTCTCTCTGAATTTTCCGCATAAAGTACCCGAAGCTGGAATTTGTGGAAAGAAATGCTGATGGATGATGGTATTACTTGCGTATACACTGGATGTGTGGTGTGTGCGTGTGTGTGGTTTAACACACACCACACCTACCTTGTGGGTTGAGGATTTAAGAACGAGTGACTAAGACCTGAGAGGAGGTTTGAATCACATAAATAAGACCGGTCCTCTCGCTATTCTTCTCCTCTCTGTCTCACACACACTCGCTCTTTGAAATCAATCAGTGATGGTCCCTGCTCCCCACTCGCTGATGGATCTATTATTAATGAGAGCCCTTAGCACTAAACTAAATTTAGTGCATAAACTCCACTTGGAGAGCGAGAGAGGGGGAATCAATAGGATCGCAGGGGCCACAGCAAGAGTCTCATTTAGCGCTTTGGAAATGCAGGATGTGGAAAGGCTGACCCTGAGTGCAAATGTGCCTCCTGACTTGAAGAGAGCAGGCGATAAAGAGAGCAGGGGGTTCTGACAATGCAGGGCAAATTTCAGCAGGTCGTTCCTCTACATTTGTTACCTTGTAGCTAATCTATAGATGAGACGCGGGATCGTTGACGGGGTGACGCTTGGTGTAATTAGGTTTATACAAGCTCGGGGTTATTGCCTATTGAGCTTGCCACTCGTGGTGCCTGAATGACATCTGAATTTCCAGTCCCAGTGACACTAATGGCACTTGTCGCCTGTCAGGATCGTCAGGGCTTTGATTAGTCTCTTTCAATATCGGCGCATAGTTCAATATTTAATCACACATCCACTTCTTTGGAAACAATCACTTACGCGGGCATCATTTTCTCTATAAGATCTCAATGAAACAAGCGTTTGCCCTCTTGGAACAAGTCAATACCTTTTATAGGCTTAAAATAGATGCCAATTGAAGCAAACACACGAGACTGAAACAGTAATAATTGGTTTAATGTAGACATGATTCTTCATACTTGTAACTGATATAAATGCACAAAAAGGCCCGGGCAGGCGTTTGCTACCAAGTGATACAACATCTTTCTCTGAAATGTATACAGTGGCTATGTCTTATTCTGGATATTTTTTTGCAAAACCGTTAAAGAAAAAAGCTGTGCAGCACACCAGGACCTGAGAAGAGTGTTTGCATTGGACAGCTCCCTCGTGCTTAAGTTAGTGAGAATGAAGCGAGACGCTGCTGATAAAGATGTATTCACACAAAATACACTCGCCTGCTCAGCATGTCTGACATCCCTCGGTACATAGACTCAAAAACACTCTCTCTAGCAGGTGTTTACACGTAATCCCGGGCAGCTGCTGAGCAGCCACAGACATTTCCAACATGAAATAAACTGTGCGGGAATCAAAAACATTTTGGCGGTCTTTAATACCAAAGATAAATGAGTGCGTTTTAGTACAAATATTTAAAAGGATACAGTGGCGAGATCCAAAGAATTCAGCAGACTCAAAATATAACTGACTGTAGCTGTAAAGATTAAAGAGTGAAATCTGCTGGTAATGCCACTGTAAGCAGAAAACCGTCTGTTAGCCGGGCAGCTGCTTTAACAGTTTGTGTAACGTCGTGTTTTCAGGTTTTAGACTTTTCTGACAGGTGCAACAGAGAGACGATAATATACCCAACGGTGCTCAGGGCTCACAAACATCCAAGGGAAGCACCTAAAACTCAAGGCTACCCCAGCTGGGCGAGGAGGAAGCAGAGTAACAACACCGTCAGTGAGGCCAGATTAGACAACTAATGCAACAACTCTGTAATTCCCTGTGCTCGCTGTTTTTTGTCTCCACAATAGTGCCAGCTCTTTTTTTCTGGGGTCCAGAAAAGTCGTATGTCCACTACACAGTACTTACAGATCACAGATAAGATCCAAAAGCACAAACATAAAGATGTTCCAGGGCAGAGACGTTCACAAGCAAAACCAAAAACAAAGAAAAAAAAAAATCACACACAATTCCCTTTTGAGAGCTACTCTTCTATTTTCCAGTGTTATTTGTGGTGTCAGGCTATTCCAGTGTGCAATATCTCCATAGAGCTGTTTGCCTCAGAGCTGAGGTAAGCCAAAACTGCAGCTTGAAGCATATCTGTTGTTATAATCATGTGTAGCCCTCGTGATTACAGATGGAGTCAAACAATACAGCCTCAAAATAAAACAACGCAGCCTCAAAGCTAACATCAAGGTTGAGAACAGCAGTGTTCAGACTGTTCTTTTGTGTGGCTCTGAGCGCTGGAGAGTAGCAGGAGGAGATAGGAGAAAGCTTGTTGTCTCTCATGACAGCTGCCTCCATTAAATCCACAATATCTACTGACACAAGATGACAAATGTATAAGAAGATGGAAAATGTCTCTTGAAATTACGAATTGCAGGCCGTGATGGTTTAGTCATGTCCTCGGGATGCCCAGCATTGCCATGAAGGACTTGAAAGAGCTGGAAGAGATGATTGATCAGGGATCGAAGCGCGTCAGTAGCTCTCATGGTTACCAAGTGGGAACACAGGCTGATGGATTTGCGGAGATTAACAATGCTACTTTACTGAGGCTGGAGCTTGGCGAGCTCGTTCTTTGACGCAGCAGACCAGATTGTGGGTCAGTAATCTAGAGTCCACATAACTAATGACTGGATAATAATGTTGATTGCTCTGTCAGTTGAAAAGTACGCACTTTGTGTTGTTAGAAATACTCCAATTCGCTTCTAATACGAGGGGGGACTCAGAAGAAACCGGAATTTGGTTGTAACTTTTTATTTATTACATTTTAAAATAAAACACCACCGTCGCCTCCAAAATAATCTCCATTCGCATTAATGCAGCGCTCCAGCCGTGTCTCCCACTTCACAAATGTGTCGGCAAACTCGTGCGTAATTGTGCCTTTAAGGGCCGACTGCGATTTGTCTTTCACCTCCTCCACATCTGCAAACCGCCGTCCTTTCAGCTCCTTCTTCAACTTGGGGAACAAGAAAAAGTCACACGGGGATACATCTGGCGAATAATTCGGATCGGGGAGGAGAGTCATTCCATTCTTCGTCAGAAACTGCGTGACGCGCAGCGCCGTGTGCCACCATTTTGGCAGAGACCCTGCGCAGCCCCAAATCCTGGCTTTATGATCCTCTGGCAGGGACCCCAGGGGACCCCCGTCAGATCATCCACCTCTCCAAGGCCCCGGCGTCGATCTGCCATCACAGCCGCTTCCATTTCCCCGACAATTTGGGCTGTGCGGGAGGTGGAGGGTCGTCCTGATGTGGGCTGATCCTCAGTGGACATCTGGCCCTTCTCAAACCGCCCGAACCGCTCACAGACCTGCGCTTCCCCAGAGCATCATTCTTGTAGGCTTGCTGCAACAAGGTGAGTGTTTCTGCTGCTGTTTTTCCAAGCAAAAAGCAAAATTTAATGTTAAGCGCGCTGCTCCAGCTTTCCAGTCAATGTCGCCATTGTGGAGGAATCGCAGAGGGGGACGGTACTCTGTTACTATAAATAGCGTCTGACAGACGTCAGTGTCACTCTGGGATTTCAGATTTTTCACAGATATGCATGAGGCTTACCTGTAGCACATCTGACGGCCAGAAGTCGAAACTCATTATTATTAGTATTTTATGACCAAATTCCGGTTTCTTTTGGGTCCGCCCTCATATATCTGGTCTGTCTGAGAAACTGGATGGATTTTCCACAAAAGACTCCAAGAGCATTTCAAACCCACTGAGACAGGAAGTGGTCCATCCCAACAACCACACAGCACGCAAAATCAATTTGGTATATCCCAACCACCAAAACTATTCAACCACTGAACACAAGATCTGACTCCTCAGGTCTGGACTCAGCTGTCTTTTCACACTTCAAGGTTTCTCTTTTCCAGGCGTGTGCACAGATTTTCCACGTTTTGAGCAGAGAAGGCCAAAAGTTGCAGTGAAGGAAGTGGTAAAAACATCAGAGGTAGTTTGCACCACATCTCATCCTCATTTACAACACCGTTAATTCGTCTCTGCCAAAGAAATTCAATAACTTCAAAGGGTCATCATGGTCAATCACAAGTGGCCTCCTTTGACCCCCATGTGACCTCTGTGATTCATGATTACACAATATTGGACAAGACAAACTGTATCATTTAATACGCCTGAAATCCACTCAGCTTTTACCAGAGCTGCTTCTGTAATTGTGGTGAGGGACATTTCCTCAAATGTTATTCACAGACCTCATAATGGGAAATTTTCTGTTTGACATTGAACTTTGACTCTTTTATTGTTCATTTATTGAACTTTGACTCTTTTATTGTTCATTTCTTGCCATTTTCAGTAATTATTTGCAGTAACAGTATTCGCTTGACAATTTCTCAGACATTTATTATTGTACTTGTGGGGGCTTAGCGCTCCGTGAAATCACTGCACAGTGAACTCAAGCAGACAAACACGGAAGCAACACATTAACCAGCAGGTCACGCTTGTGTAAACAGAGCCTGACACGTGCGAAACAGTCGTATAAATGCTCCTGTTTGCGTGCGACGTCACTCATGGTGTTATTTTTAGTTGATCGATGTTAACTGAAAGTCTAATCTGTTTGCAAGAGTCCACAATTGAGCGTGCTTTATGCAGGATCTTTGCTCCAAATGTCAAAACATTAATGTGCTTTGCAAAGTGAAGGTTCTTTTTCATATCAGTCCATTGTCTATGCCCAGTTCAACCCATAAAAAGCTCATGGACCTACAGGGAGAACATGCAAACTCCACAGAAAAAGACCCTAAAATATTCTTGCTTTGCATTAAGAGAGTTTATCACTACACTGCTAAACTGTGGAACAATGTTTTTAATAATAGAAAGCTTGTAATCCAGCAGCTGATCATGTGCAGCTTTGTTAGAACAGTGAAAGTATTTCTGTGAAAACCAGACAAGCAGTCAAGAGGCATAACTTATTAGTTTGCAGCTGAGCTGTAGCCTTATTCAGTCAGAAGTGTTGTGGCATTTCTTACTGTTAATTAGACTCTCTCCTTTCTCACGTCGAGTCTTTACACTTGCTCTTGTCTTGTTGTTTATCGTCTAAACACGTCGCTCAGTCAAACAGATTAAACAGAATAAAGGATAGCCTCGGTTGTGAGACTAAGCTACGAGCTTTGCTCTGAATTCCACACAGATTATCTCAAATGCAGCTCAATGTCAGCATCAGACAGTATGGAAAGTAAAATGAAAAAAAAAACAATCAACAAAGGCATTTTTTGGCCCAACTTCTGTTGTCTTTTTCATGTTTGAATCATCCAAGTCAGATTTTAATTTGCAGAGCATGTCAAGAAAGGGATTACAGTCAGTACAATCAAACTTATTACAAAAACGTGTGTTTTTGATGAGAAACTAGGGATGTTTCTGGCAACAGATTTCTCGGCTGACTGCACAAAAATTTAAAGTGAGATGAGCCGACTCAGAAAACAGCCAGAATTCATCACAGGTTTTCATGAAACACTGCACATTAGAAACCTTTCATCATAATCCTTAACGACTATGTGAGAATTGAAATGCAGCTGAAGCGCGAGAAACGTTGTGCTGCGCAGTGCTTCAGAGGTTAGCGTGTGGACTCAGAGACTGTGTGTCTGTACGTCCAAACATCAAGAGCCTGAAAGCCTGACTTTCTTTTTGGCAGTGATTACAATGGGCAGACTCGTCATTCACCTCCAGTTCGGACCTAAATGTAGAGCGCGGCATGTTTTACTGGAAGTCAATCTCTGTGAAGGAACATATGGATCAACTTGCGAAGCAGATAGGAGGGTGAAGTGTGAAGACGGAGGACAGGGCAGTGATTGAAGGACTGTAACCAGCTCTTGGATGGAGGAGAGCACACCAAAGGGAAGGACTCATTTACCCGATAGTGTATAAAACAGACGCAGCGCGAGGACCGATAGTGACTGAAATATCAAAGCTAGTAGTCTGCTGGGTAGGCTGGGAAGTGGCTGCTGCTGCTGTTTGATCCATCACACAGCGGCTTGTTTTTTTACTAAAAGCTTTAGAGAAGCCTCTGGGTGCCAGAGAGAAGTGAAGCGAGGTGGAGAATACATCCAATCTCTCTCTTTCTCTCTCTCTATTTGTCAGTTTGTCTCTCCCTCTCTCTCCTCCTTTGCCTCTCATCTTGTACAAATTTGCAAGAGCTCCTTTAGGCACAGCGGGATGAGAAAGTGTGCATTGCTGGGACAGCGTGTGCAGAAGCATTTGCTCTGTCTACGAATTTGTGTCTACCTGTTTTTCGCTTACGCCGGGATAAAAGTTAGATCTTTGTCGCGCTCGCTGTTTCACAGGCACCGGGGCTTCGTTTGAGGGCAAGAAACAGCACAAGAAAGTGTCGAAAACGATTTCTTCGTCGTCTTCGTGGCTGATCTGTTTTGCTCGGAGGTGAAGTGCCTCTCTGGAGAGAGATCAGTGAGCAGAGCCTGCAGCTCAAGTGTCAGCAGCGTTTGGCACCTGGAAAACCCACCAAATTGAAGCATGACCAGAAACTCCCATGTCCTCATTGTGTTGGACTTTTCTCCTCACTTTTCTCCACAATCAACCGAAAGCAGACAAGAAAACAAACTTATACCCCTTTCCGACTGGCCAAAAAAACCCGTTTAAACCCGCGAATAATCGAATCCTCATGGCAATGGGAAAGGGTTTTAACGGCATTCCGACCCGGGTCGATCGACCCTGCAAGTGGCTTGAGTGTGAAAGGCAGCTCTGGGTCGACGCGGTAATTTACGTGATGATGTCGACGTGGCGTGCCTACGTTAGCGCGCTTGTTATTTTTGGACACAGCGTGAGATATCCCAGACATAGAGGTAGGATTAGAGGATATAGAGATAAGATGACCCAGCTCTGGCAAGACAGCGAGGCAAGACAGCTTCGCTTGATCCGTGGGGAAGAGGAGATTCGTCAACAGGTAACGGGAACTGAGCTCTTCTGCATTGTTTACTTTCGCTGTGCTCCGTCGCGCTGATGATGTCATCAACGTGGGACACCATCATAGCGGGTAGACCCGTGTGAAAGGGGCGTAATACACTCCTTATGAAGCGAGACGTGCAACACAAGCATTATTTTCAAAATCAGATAGGTATTAACAGTAATCAAGTATTCATTTCAGATGACCTTCACAACACTGGAGTGTGATATGAAGAGAGTCTAATAGAAACTCAACACAATACATTGAAATGACGACAAACGTCTGAGTAGAAATAAAGGAGAGCTCCCCATAGGCATGAAGAGAAAGAGGCTGATGACACACACACACACACACACACACACACACACACACACACACACACACACACACACACACACGCTACAAAGCACTAGAAACAAAAGGGGGTGCAGGTGCATGCAGCAGCATCTGTACCGGAGCTCATCAGCAGCGGAATTGTCTGTCTTTCTGAATGTAAACAGCCAGAAAATCATCGTCTTGCGATGCAACACGCAGTTAAAAAAAAAAAAAAAAAAAAAATTCTGAGCCATTATTGATTTTTCTGTTTCAGTCAGCTTTAATCACGAATGCATGATGTATGTAAAAGGAGAAACGGCTCTCAACTGGGAGCCTTGGGGGAGCTGTTACGTGGATCCTGCAACACTCGGTAATGCCTTGCATTTTGTCGATTTTACTGATGACGTTTTAAATCCGTCACATTTAATGAAACACATTAACTCCCTGCAGCTCTGTGGGTTGTCTGCTAGATACTGAGACTGGGGAAGGGGAAAAGAAAAAAAAAAAAAATACAGCTTAGATTTAGTGCAGCTCTGCCTCTAAGTAAACGCTGAACACAAGCCCACACAAGTAAACACACACTATAACCATAATCGCTTGAGTCAGTGAAGTCTTGGAAGGGGTTTTGGACATCTGAGCACTCCCCTGGGAGCTTTAGCTAAGGGAATCTCATCGGGCAGCAGCAGAGAGTAACTAGATTTCGCAGACTTTCTCTTGCTTCCTTCATCATTTCCTCCCAGTGGAGATTTCGGAGAGATTAACTACAGATCAGCTGGGAGACACGACGCTACAGAAGGAGGAGCAACTCGCTAAACAGCAACAAGACAAGATCACACAGGTTGATTTACAAGCAGGCGCGTCAAACATGCAGGTGGAAAAACGTCTCCAGGAGAGGTTTCGATCTGGCCTGGATGATATCACAAAAAAACAAGAAAGAAAAATTACAGAAAATGTATTATCTGCCAATATCAACTCCCGCATGCGCAGAAGAACTGTTTACTAAATAGTTGCCCAGTTGCAGAATTTTGAAAAAGTTGCATTTTCCCTTGTTTCCATGGAGATGGTGCCTTTTCCAAAAGTTGCACATTGGGAGCCTATTTCAAAAAGTTGCATTTTCAGTGGTTCTAAGCACTGTTTTCATGTAAATGGACACAAAACACAATAAAAGTTCAGTTTATACAGTTTCACTTGAAAATGCATAAATGGAGATGTCGACCATGACAGTTTTTGAAAGCAGAAAGCTTCTGAAATAGTTGATAAGCTCCAGGCTTTTGGTTGCATTGTTTGAAGATAATCACGTGACAAAGAAGGATTTGAATGACTTTTTATTTTTAAGAGATTCCATATTCTGAAACACCTCGGTGTGCTTGTGCATCTTTACCCAAAAATGACAGCGACACAACATGTTTCTCTGTTTAAAGGTTCTGATGCTCATTTTACTGATTCGGCACTGCTGGGATCTAACTGATCTGGAATTAGTTTGGTTCTCGAGACAATATTGTGTTCAATTAAACTTGTGACACATGCATACGATGAAGGATGAACACAGAAATGTCCGGTTGAAAGTGGCTCAGATGCAGGCCTGTGTCGCTCTTAAGGAAACCTTTATTAATTCAGATGTTGGGAAACACTGACTAATTGTCTCTGTCTTTATCTAAATAAATATTTCATTGCGGATATGGGGAATACATTTTTAATGAGCGACTGAATTTAACAAACTCATTTCCTGTTGAATTTAATGAACACAGACAATGTGTTGGATTTTGGGAATGTGCATTTGGTGTTAGTTAAATCCAGGGAACACACTCGTGATTGTATGCAAATGATCTGCTTAGCATTTAGGTAACGTCAACACAGAGTGATGCCTCGCTGTTTTCCTGCCTCGTCCCTCATTATGTGTCCATGTGATTGTTGTTTTCCCGCTTTGATTGTGAGATGTTTTTGTTATTCCCTTCATGGACTTATTTTCTGTTTGTTCATCTGCTCAGCTTTTTCTTATAGTCTCAGTTTTCTGGAGTTTACATTGCTTTTACCAGTTATTGTGTTGTTCATTGTCCGGATTGATCCCCTTTTCTCTGTAAACCTCGTTTTGGGGTTCAAGACTTCTGTCTTCCCGTCACTGGCCTCGCCGCTGCCATTCCAGTTTTCTGACAATTTATGTGGTTTTCAGTTCCTCTCGGGTTCAGATGTCTGGAGTAATTTCTAGACTTGGTAGGATTTTCAAACTACTCAACCAGAATGTTGAAAAAAAAAGGGTGTTTGATCAGATTGTTTAAACTATTTGCAAAAATGTGATCCTCGCTACCAAGCTGTGACTTCTTCAACAATATCTCAGAGTGTGCTTTTATAAATAGAGCTTTGAAAGAGTAATTACAGTTGACATTTGGTTGAAATGATCTTGCTGGATGTGTGAATTTGTAGCACCCAGCTGCAGCTGTTTCAGGGAATCTTAGAAATTGAGCCAACCGGTGCAGTTTCTTGATTTAAAGACAGTTGGAAAACATTCAGTCTCATGTTATCATCTCCTATAAATGATTGATTGTTAATTGCCCCGAAACAAGATTAAATGAACTGCAATCATACATTACTAGCAAATTCATATCACTGTGCTTATGTGCAATTATCCTTCCTGCTCAGGATATTTTTCCACTACATTAAAATATATACAGACAGATTTTGATTTTTTTTGTTCCTTTCCCCTGGAAAGCTACAGATGTTCGGGTTCTGATTTACTGTAGGATTCATGATTCATGAGCGTGCTCTGTTCGAGAGGAGGTATGCTGCTACTTCAGCAGGTTGCCCATCGGTCAGTCGATGCATATTTAACAAGCTGTCTGCAGCAATCTGGAGTTAAAGCTCCTCAAAATTTGGATGGAAGCTGAATTTAGTGTAGCGTGTGGGACCAGTTGAGCAAGCATGAAAAATAGATAAGAGGTTCTCACTGTATTTTTTTTTCCGCTGGTATCATTACGGAATGGCTTTGCCTACTCCGCTCCACAGCTATAACTTGAGTACTCTCACATCCAATCATCTGAATAGAAGTGGCCTTTTTTCTCCTAAATGGAAGTACAACAAAATCTGCTTAGTGTCTGCGGTCTGGATCCTCTGTATTTTACAGGGATTAAATAATGGCCTTGAACTAATGATTTTAATGGGTGTATGCGTAGTATTGCAGTGGAAAATCCCCCAGTGTTATACCATCAAGCGAGAGGATAAACACTTTGTTCGTATTTGGCCAAATGTGTCTGTATCAATTTACAAAAGAAAGCTGCTTAGCATAAAGCCGCTGTTAGAAACTCCCTCCATCTGCAGCAAATGAAAATCTACTGTCACACATAATCAGAGATATTACATTTCAGGCTTACATAATTAATCGGAAAGTTGGTGAATAACTTATGATTCAAGTCATAAATTATATTTTAACCAAGTCATTACTGGGATTGAACTGGAGAAGCGATCGCTGTCCTCATGTGAAAGTAATAGTTTGGCTTCAGCGTGTCTTCAGTCCGTTTATCTCACGTTCGCTTGCAGGGCGGATGTAAGTCTTCCTGATGCACTTCTAATCAGCCCTTCATTATGAACATGCTGTCTAAGTACAGCCGGTGATAAAAGCATTAAGGTGATGTGGTGGATGTCAAACTGCTGGAATCCATTTCCTCATGACTTCATTGAAATGTTAGATTTACATTATGCAGGAGTACAAATCCAGCATGCAGAAATCTGGTTTTATAAGCAAATTGCATTTAATTAGAGGTCATTTTAAATTATCACGTGTGCATACAGTAACAGAGGAAAGTGACTTCATTACTGAACAAAATTAGCTTTTACAAGTTTTTTTTGGACAACTCTGTACCTTTAATCTCTTCATTTGAGCTCAAATATCTGTAACTGCTCGTCCTTTTGCTATTACTGCTGGCTCTTTACTTCCTTTAACCTCTGTGGGTGATGATTCAAAATCAGTGGTAAGTTCTCACCACTAAATGTGCAGAAGTTGATCATATGAAGACTGATCACGGTAGATCAACAGTAGTTGAGTGTCAAAGTTTCTTCCTTCCAGTATATACGATTTAAATGACTATGATTTGCTGGATCTGAATGTGCTTGTTGTCTATGAGTGCCTCAATATTTATCTTTTGAAAAGATTCTAATTAGCTCATCCTTCAGCAGAGTCTGTGCTGTTATTGTGGTGAGAGGCATTTCTTCAACTGGCCCACCGCGACTTTTATTTAAGGAGTTAACAAAACAGATTTTCGGTGTTGTATTTGCTATAAGATAGATGATATCTGATATGACTGTACTCGTTTTTTTTTTGTTTTTTTTTGTTCCAGAAGTCAACTTGTCATCAGGGTGCCCTGTTTCCACAACACCTGACGTGAACCTTGTTAACCTGGACGACGTTCAAGCTGGTATGTCGGTCTGTGTGTGACAGTGTTCCAATAGCAATAGTGAGTGTGTGTATTTTACATGTATATGTGTGTATATGTATTCCAGAGCTTATTGAAGTGCAGAGGTACCCAGCTAGATCAGGCTATAAAACCATGTTGTCTCAGTTGGGTAACTTGTTAAAGGTGGCGAACACTGAATATCTTGTAAGATGAAAAATTGACCCTTAAAGACACAAATCAAATCGGGAATCGTGAAGCGAGGCTGCAAGACGGAGCACCCCCCCCCAAAGCGTCATATTCTCTCAATTGCCCGAGGTACATGCATGCATGAAAAGCTCCAAGTCTCTTTACATGCAAATCCAGTCTGTCTCTATGAGTGTGTTTTATCTCGGGGGCTGCTGTTTGCTAATCAAGAGCCTTGTGAAAGCCAGGGGAGCGTTATAAGAAGCCCAGTATAATACGCCCGCTCACAGCCCCTCTCTCTCTCTCCCTCTCTCTCTCTGCGAACACACGCTCATTTTACAGTCTTTTAACTTTCAATCTGCCAGTCGTTGATTTTCTATTCTTCCCACTCGTTTGTTATTCTGCATGCCTCTCAGTCGCTGTTCGAATGTATGAGCCGCATTAACACTTGAGATAATGCATATCAGTACTGCTCAAAGGGACAAAATACTCTGCCATTTTTTTAATTTTTTTTGTTGAGGAGGGAGGGGGCTGATTCTGTTTTGGTTTTTTTGTTGTTAGGATGCAGAGCAGTCACAGAATGTCGTACACGCTGCACAGCATTAGCGGCTGGCGTCAAAGAATAATGTTGCACAGTCTGTGACAAGATTTATGTCTTCAGGAAAAAAAAAAAAAAAAAAATCATCTAGCACTTCACAAGGTCCTTGACAGCATCAAGAAGAAAATCTGCAGAGAAAAATGAATGAGCAGCATTTTTTATCCTTCAACCAGCAAAATGCCTTTGGTTGTGTATATAGAGAAAAGGTGTGTGTATACTCACGCACACACACCTCGTTTCCAGGCAAGACCAGATGGGTATTACTTAATATAAATTTGCTCCTGAATATCTATGAATACTTTGACATTGAGTTCAGTTCTTATTTTCTCAAGGAAAATATTTGAATGGAAGGGGATTTGTATTTATTCTCCCTCAGCAGGTACTAATGACGGGCTATTCAGAAGGAAATACAACTTAACGACTGCTTTCTACGAAAAACTATGAGTCTGAAGCCACGCTGCTGATGAAAGAAATAAATCTAAAATGCTAGAAGCTCGTGATTTCTCCCAACGTGCTCCATAAAGTCACCACAGTGGGTGATCCTACGCACTCCAGACCGCGAGGATGGATACGGGCCGCTCTCATTACCCTCAACCCAGACAGCCTTCACCGCTGCCTGTTTATGCTGTCTTCTGTGTTTACTCTGCCTGGTAACATTGTGCTCATTATACCGCGCACGGAAAAACAAACTGAGAAAAGTCTCCCTCGCTCCAGTCCTCTCCCTTTTTCCTCCCCGTTATGTTTCTCTCAGTGTCACGCGCTCGCTTGTTCACACGTTCTAACAAGCGAGGCAGTGGGCGGGGGGGGGAAGCCCTCCCATGTGACAGTTTGTCACATTGTGTCAGCCCGTCGAGTGTCTCTGAGAAAACGGCACCTCTGCTAATGTGGCATTGTGTGACGCGGACTTGGAGGTTTGAGAATCTGCCACTTGTGAACACTTTACGGGTTACGTTACCACATGGCTGCATGCTGGAGAAACTCTGAGTGAGACCCGAGTGGAATGAAAGGAGGGGAGACTGAGCTCGCTGTGTGTGTGTGTGTGTGAGAGAGAGAGAGTGTGTGTGAGCGTGTGGGTGTGTGTTGGAGGTTTGGGGGCTTGGCACAAGCGATCGCCGCAGCTTGTGGGGTTTTGTTGCTCGGGTGCTAATTGCAGCGTGACCAGTGGGAATACTTGTCTGGGTCTCACAAAGCCCCAGAGAAAGGAGGTGTTTCATATGGAAAAGCAATCGCTCTCGCCCATGTCAGTCTCCGCCGGCGCAAAACTTATTTACCAATTCTTGTGAAGCGAGGTCAGACATTCAAAGAGAAGCTGTGATAGTTTTGTAATACTGAACGAGCCAAAGGTCAAAGAGCAACCCCAACACAAGCACACACGGCCGTGCAAATCATGCAAAAATATATTGGAGTACTTTGAAAATTAATATTTCATATACCCAGTATTTTGCTGAAAGGAATGCATTGACCTTTTAGCTTGTAAGCTTTTTAATTAACTAAACTTCTGAAGAAAATGCTTTCATCTAAAGTGTTCAGTGTTTGGTGCACTATAGGGGATTTAGGATGAAGAAAAACTGCTTTTTTTTTTTAAAAAAAGGGCATCGTTTAAAGAAGATTTATCTTTTTCTCAGTGAGAGTTACATGATCCCATTTATTAAATATGAAGCTGGACGTGTAGGAGGCCGGTTCAGCATCACATAAAGACGAGAAGAATCCAGAGAAAGCGATTAGCCTGATACCATCCAGTGGAAAAACGGTATAATCCACCCACCATCGTGTCTGGATTTCACCAATTGGAATAGCACAGATTTTCAGATGCTATAAAACACATTTCCTGTGCATTTTTAACATGTTAGGATTTATTTTTTGTAAAACCCAAAGCTGGTTGTAGGGATGATTCCATAAGATCCACAAACTGCCTGATTAAAAATGAAAAAGAAGAAAAAAAAATTCTGTTAAATGGTTGTTCAAGATCAAGGTCAACTGCAGCCAGCAGCGAGACACACTGTACGTAAAATACCAGTAATCGTACAACACGCCCAGTGAGACACCATGTAAACGCTCAGGATTATTAGGATGTATTTAAAGGGGTCATCAGCATAAAATCCATTCAAATCCAGTTTACGGTGATGGGGGGTTGGAGCTGAGGGAAACGACGGGGTCCACTATGTAACCTGACCAGACCTGAACACGCAGACATAACCTTCCATGCTTATATGTGCATTACTCGCGTTTCCAGTCTTTCAGATAACCATCTCCTGGCTTCAGTTTTTTTTTTTTTAAATATAATGAGCAAAAAGAAAAAGACGAGTATGAATTGTCTCATCTCTTCAACAAGCGCATTTCACAGACTTTTCAAACTGCAACACTCAGAAAGGGCCCTTTGATTAGTGTTTGCTTTTATTCCCCTGAATAATATAAGCTTTCACAGCCTCTTTCTTTCCACAGCTTAAAGACAGTATAATAAAAGATTGTACTGATGAAGTGTGGGTGCAAGAAGACGTGAGTGCAGTCTTGGTAGCGATGAACTCGGATGACACCCTCACTTTATCTTTCCACCGACCGAGGAGAATCGACGCGCCGGTCTGGGGAAATATTGACTGCCTTCGGGATCCTCTATGAAAAGCTTTGCTGTCACAACATCTGTTGATGCGATTTGGAGAGCAGAGAGCATTGTTACTTGAGCATCAGAGAACGCAGCAGACATCAAGAATCAATAAAAACCATTATGGCGTTTTTCTCAAAATGTTGAGCAATACTTGGGACCGAGACGAGAAGAAAGGTGGAAATTCTTGACTGAAAGGTCTTCAGAGTGAGAAGAGGGGAAAAAAAGAAAGACGTCGGGGAGAAATGGATTGGAACAGAAACGTATCCCTTCGTGACAGATAATAATTCAAAGAAACCTAGTTTTTTATGATGACATTTAATGTGACATTTATCCACATCAATCTCTTTACTCAATTTATTTCGCTAAAATAGCAGGTCACATTGCTAATTTCGCCCTGAATGATGCATGTAATAAAAGCACTACTGCCTGTTCAAGGGCTGCCAATAAATCCAGCTCTCTCTCACCCACACAGCTCTGGGGCCAGCCTCTCTGTTTGATTAAACTTTGCTCCCCTGTGGTATGAAATATCCAAAGGCACTCAGATTTACAACCTGCTCCTTTGAATTATTGACACCTCACTGCCTTGGATATGTTTTTTTTTTTTTCTTTTTCTGAATAATCTGTTGTTGCCTGACTTGTTTAAGTTGGTGACTTCCATTTGACTTTCAGCGATAAACTCCTCCAGAATGATTCATTATCACTCGACGGCAGCAGCTTTGGGCATGTTTACATTGCACATGCAATATCTGATATGGCTCCATGCAAAGTCTGCCAGCCTATAAATAAATGTCTGTGTTCGACACGAAACAAACAGCTGTTGTCTTTGAAGCGAGAGATAGGGAGCAGTGCCTCGGCGATAGATCTAAATAACACTGGCGATGCAGGGAGAAGAAAACAAGTGAGATAAAGAGGGGAAGAAGGCATAAAGGAAGAGACGGCCGCGGAGACTAAGAGGGCGAGAGATGAAGGGTGTGTGTGAAGAGGCTCTCAGGCAGGGAGGATGTGGAAGCTCTGTCTGTGGAGGGAGCAGGTTAATTTTTCATGCAGCGGTTTGTGAGGCCGGGCCCGGGCAATCCTATAGCCGGCCACGCTTTCCCAGGAGAGAGCTTGTTGCTGGAGGCCCCCAGGCGGCTTTCTTGTTGAGTCTGCCTGTAAATTGCCACCAAACTGGTGAATTACTACATGATGTGTCACAGAGGCAGTCAAAAGCCCTATAGGCATAAAACCACAGACTTATGTTTTCCCTCACAGTAATTCTTCAGTGACAGCTCGGGCAGCAAATTGAGATGTCTCTGTTAGGATCCAGCAGCCCCACATTCAAAACAGCTGCTCGTCACTGCTGAGAGAATTTCCAGTGGATTGAATAGATCTGTGTGCTGCTCGTGGTTTAGCAAACAATCGCAAATCATTTAGGAAAATTATTAGAATAATCTGTCGGGACAATAGGAAATTCAATACTCCTCCAAGAAGACGGCGTTCAGTACACGATCCTGTGAATCTCGTCTGCCTGCTTTGAGGCAGAATAATTTCCAAACTAGTGCTGCAGGGAAGAACATCAATTAGTCAGATTTCAACCAAATAACAAATGCAATGATTCTTTCCATCCATCTTCTGCACCGCTTAATCATATCTAGCTTTGTGGAGCCGATCCGAGCTAATTATGGGCGAGGGCGGGATACACCCTCGACAGATCAACAGTCCATCACGGGACGAACACACACTCACTCACATTCTTAGCTAGGAAACCACACAGCGAGATCATGCAAACTCCACCCTGAAAGGCGCCAGACAAATTTGAAGCCTTCGCAGTGAGACGAGAAAGCAGACTACTGCTCCACCTGCAAGTATTCTTCAAATGCTGTCAAATTAAAATGCATTTCGAGGCTGAATCTTCAGCTCTCCAGTCTGAGTTTTACCTCAAATTAGTTGCTGTAACTCGCGTTTATTGTAAAATAATCCGTTTCACTTTGACCCTCGGGTAAACATGGTGGCTTTTTTGAGGTTTTCACCCAGATAAATGCTGTAGATCCCTATTCCGGAGGCTCTCTGGGTTACGCATGAACACCTCAGAAATAACCGACGTTTGTGTTTGGATTCAAAAATAAGTGTCCCCTGGGGCTGGCACATAAAAACCCCTCAGCCCCTCTCCTTGTACCAAAGTAAGTTCCACACCAAAGAAAGGCCAGCGTTATAACTTTCACAGCTCTGTTTTAGACTTTAGTGTTTAAGCCTTTTGGACTTTGTGGCCATCTTCGATAATAGGAGCTCACAGAGCTCCTGCTCGGAGGCCCCCAGGTCGTCTTGGTAGACTTATTGGTTAATCCACTCCTGCTAATGTTACTGTGCTAATTATTTTCCCAAGCCATTGTGCTTTTATTAGCACATATGTTCCCTAAACCAAACAAACTAACCGTGGCAATTATAGTGGGGTTTTTTTTCTTCCATTTTAGTAGGAAGTCGGTCATAACCCAAAGTATCGAGCCAATTAAAAATGTGAGGCCGATGCTTTGACAGATGAAAAATCAAGGTATTACCAAAGTCATTAGAATTCATCTTGAGGGGAACATGAATGTCTGTCCCAAATTTCATCGCAGTCCAACCAATAACTGTTATAACCGTTAACGCGCACAAACAACAAATGTTAGCCTCGTGGCGATCATCAAAGTCGGCAGCGCTCACCATCTGTTAGCCACTAAAGAGGTGAAAACTCTGGCCTGCTGGTGTCACCAGAGGAAAAAACACAAGGTGGCCAAAGTCACGAAGCCTTAACTTTTTCGCGAAATTATTGACAATTAGCTCATTTTGCATCTGAGCAAAATGAAGGATTTGAGGTTGTCCGACTGGAAGCATGAATCCAATTCAACCCTTTGGGATGAAAACTCTATTGCAACAACCTAACCTGCCTCACGACGGTCTAATCCCAGCTCACGTGCCATGGTAGTGGTTAAACTTAATGAAATCTGCGTCACCATGACACGAAGAAGCGTCATTCAGATTTTCAGCCACTGATGTATTTTAGTTTGGAGTGTCGAGCCTGAAAACCAAGGTAAAAGTCATTCTTACTCATAATTTTTGGTATCGATACACGTCATGCTGCTGGAATGCAAAAGTGACTCCTGGACATTTATTCAAGTTCAGACAAAGTTGAACTTGTAATTTTTATCTGAAGAATTTTGCTCTCGTCAGAGGAAAAGCGGAGTTGGAGAAATCAGACAATCTACCGTGAAGTCCTCTAAATGCCTAAAGCATCGAGGACTGGGCATTTGTATTGCGCTCTTGCTCTAGAAGCTGCCTCCGGATGGTGTCAGATGGTCTTTCTGGAGCTCTTGAAGCATGTTATCTACCTCAGCTACATTCCTCACCTCATCTGAGTCATATCAGACTTGCTCCGACACTCAGAGAGATGCAGCAATAACTGAAAATAGATAACTTATCCTGATGTTCTTGTGTGGCCAAAGGATAGAATAGAAATACCTTATTGATCCCACAGGGATTTTTTTTTTTTACATTTACAAACCCAATCAGGAGAACACAACCTGCCAGTTAAGCTACACCTTAAGAAGACAACAGATGGTTTTCAAATGTGATGCATATGGATGTAATGTACTGGCTCTGCAAACATTATCCAGAAATGTATTATTTTTTTCTCAGACAACAGCGTGGGGATTTGTGCATCTTACAGCTGTCTAGTGTTCTAGTGTGAAATCTGGGCTTATTGATTTCTGCAGGGCTATATTCTTTACAAATGATACGGTGTCTACTTCTGGAGAGATTTTCCTTTATTGCTCGCTTCAGATCCCTCACCTCTCAATCCCGTGTCTGCAGCTGGCAGCGCATTCTGAGAAGCACCACCACACACAAATAACCTTAAGCGAGAAGCGCCTTGACCCCAGCGACGACAAATGACTTCTTATCGTGGCGGCAGACGCAGGGAAAAACAATTCTGCCACTTAAACGTCAGGAAAGCATGACGGGCTCCCTCCCTTTAGCTTCCAGCGCAGCCAGGGCTAAGCATTTCAAAGAGACCAGTGTTTGACTGACTGCGATGTGGGAGCTCAGAGTCTGGAGCTATGGATTAAGCTCATAGCAAATAGTAGCATGGAAGAAACAGAGGTAATCTCTTCCCTCTCCTCCACGGCCCTCTCACCATACCTGGTCCCCCCATACTCCCTTTTTTTTTTTTTTTTTTTTAATCTCCTTACTGAATTAGTTCTTGCAGAGCTGCTCAAACAGAGTGGAGGGTTTATTCGCAGTGGAGCAGTGGTTAAGGTAACATGAAAATGATACCGTCTCCAGTACCTCAAAGGTCCATTGACTCGGAGATTGATGTGCTGCTCACCTGGGTATTGTTCTCCGGAGCAGCACACAGGTAGAACAGAGAGGCCGGGATGGAGAGTGCACGAGGGCGTTCGGCCGCAGACAGCTGCGAGCCAGCAGCGGGTTTTCACATATACACAGGTTACAGTGCAACCTGATGTTATAAAAACTTCATCGCGCTCGCTCGCTCTCAGCGCGCTCTCCTGCTTTAATCACATACAGCGCTCGCTCTGGATAATTTACCCTGCAGCACACTGTATTTGCATAAAAGTACTTTCACTTTGAATTTTGATGCATTGCTTTGCGGATCCTCACCTTAAAAGAAAAGTCCCACACCTGAACCACTAAAACTACCTAAATATTTCTATCTGACTCATGCTGTACTCCATTCACTGCCTCCAAATCATACCATAGTAGAAATGATTTGTACATCCACTGCACGCTATCTTTATGTCTTCATCTATTTATTGTGTGTTTATCCTCATGTGTGACTTCAGCCTTTATCTCCAGCGTTCATCAGCGTTTGAGGGTGGTGGGATGAATCACCGCCGCTGACTCATTAGATCAACATGCTTCTCACAGCGGGAAGTCACCCCCACCTTTTCTTCGACTTCGCCATCGCGCCTCTCCTTTTTGTATTCCCTCTTTTAACCTGATGTATTACGAGCGCGGCGATGTTTCGACACCTGTGATTGAGACTGTGCTGCAGCACGTTCCACACAGCATTCAAGAAAGTGTGCGGTTCCAGTTAAGCAAAGCGTCATGCAAATACCAAGGAAAGCGCGATGCTTTCTTGACTTCTGTGACTGCGGTAGATATTGGATGCATTGGTATTATACACCCACTGGATACATCATTATGCTCACTTGTACTGAGTGAATTTCAGTGATCCAGTACAACGGCGCCGCCATAAATCATGCAAATTATGCCTTTACAAAGGGAATAATGTACAGTTTTAGTGTTCATCAGATAGCTTTTTTGTTCATTTTAAAGGTCGTAGTTTGCAGAGACGAAGAGCTGCACTGAATTTATATTAAGAGGTATTTCCAGTAAACTTCCTCAGTCGTTTCTACTGCCTCATGCACTGAACTGCATGAGCAAGCTCTGCCTCATCTCACCCTCTTATCTTTAATCTGTAGGCCTGTATTATTGAATTTAGTTCTCTGTTCATTTTAACCATAAATGTAGCTGATTGAGTCACGCACACGTAACATGCATATACAAACACAACGGAGCTGCCGTGCAAAGGTGCAACCTGACGCAGATGGACCGGTGGAGACGGGAATCAAACCTAAAACCCTTCAGTTTGAGGGATGCGTTGCTTTACCACTTGAACCACAGACGCACCACACAGCTCAACAGGAAGCACTTCCTTCCTGTGGCCGTCAAACTCGATAACGGTCCCCTGTAAACCGTCTCTTTGGTTTATTGTCAATCTCTTTTCTCATGTGTTCATTTAACTGATAGTGTATTTGCTTTAAATTACCATTAGAAGGACCCCATATTGTATATTTCTGTCGATAAGATCAGTGATTTTACAGTGAGTACAGTCGCGCACTGAGGGTGCTGTATGATTAATCTTCTGTAAACGCTCGGTCGATGTATTAAGCAGCTTCCACACCAATATAATTTACACCAATCCCCATGACTCCGCTGAGAGAGAAATTATACTTTCATAAAGGCTTGCATAACTGTCCATTACGGTGCAAGTGGAGTTAAAGTCACAGTAGGGGCAGTGTAACCTATAATGGAAATAATTGTTACACAATACAGCAATTATATAATCATCTCTTTAATTTCTCCTGATTGGGAGCAGATATATAAAGCAGTGCTTCACCTTGCACAGGATTCCCTGAATCCCCCCTGCAGCTTCAGGCTTTATTATAATAATAATAATATAATAAATAATAAAAAGCTGTGTAAAGTGTGAGCATGACAGCCCTTATTTCAAATATTTACCCAGCGCTCCTGAATTGTTGACCTTTATGTGGCAATGAAATGCAGTTTTACACTTTCCGTTGTCTGCAGGGGAATCCAGAGAGAGGAGGGGAATGATGGTCAGCGCCAACACTGGCAAGAATGGAGGAGCTGTCAAAGCCTGATAGATGAGCGTGTGAGAGAGAGAGTGTGTGTGTGTGTGTGAATGTGTGTGCTGCATTTTGTAGGAGTGACAGGGAAACGCATGATGTGGCATCAGCTCTGGCAGACAGACCAGACTGAAAATAGTGCCTTGTGTGACAAAGTGTGCCCAACACGGAGAGAGAGGATGATTTTTTTCCCCCTTTTTTTTTTCACACCAGCTTCCTTCCTATGGTAAATTGTAGGCCAGAGGTGGCGGAAATACGTCAGTTATGTGGGTTCTCTGAAGCTTGACTGCGTCTCTTAATTTCGGATGAAGGGAATGAGAGGGGGGAGAAGAGGAGATTTTAATCACTCCTGTCGCTTTAAGGACACTTATCAAAGCCTTATTATGCGAATAGAAAATACCACTGAGCAACTGAGCTGCCAAGGGACGGACTAGAGTGGATTTATAGGAAACTCTACATTATCTGAACTGGAATAGACCGCTTCATCGCCTCATGGAGTTTGATCGCACACTGGATGCTTGTCTTTTTCGGACGCTTCGGGTCATTTAGGAAATATTGCGCATAAGTAGCGCTCAGACTTGGGATCCTTTTTCTTTTCTCTTTTTTTTTTTTTCCTTCTTCTTTTTGCTCCTGAAGCGCAGAGAGGAATATTATGGCTTAAAAGTCATCTGCCACGGGATTATTCACTCCTCCGACAGCCCCACGACCGATCCGCGCTCGTTCGGCGAGGCGTTCGGTTTCGGACGGAGAGAGTCTCCGGAGCTCTTTTTCTCTTGACAGCCGCGGATCATGGATCGGCTCGGTGGGAAAACAACAGCGGCCAGCGACACGGTTCCTCCGCGCCGTCTGCGGCACGCAGCGAGCTCCGGCTTCCACCTCGCGCCTCATTATCGCCGCGCAGCAAAAGTTGCGAAGCGGGTGTAATGCGTGGATTTGTCACAGTTTGGCCGTTTTGCACCTGCTTTCGCCGCGTCGACACGTTCGGCGGCGGAATAGCGTCGCTCCGCTCTGCCCCTCCAACGCCTCCGTGGGATACTTGAACATTTTTCTTTTTTTTTTCTCTCTCTCTCTCTGCTTTATCTTTAATGGAGATTGAAGGGGTTTCCACTCAAGGTCATTGAGTGTTGCGAGGCTGTGTTTTGCGTTTTGTTATTTTTCAGGCGCTCTCTCGCGCGCGCACACGGCGCTGCCTTTCCTCGCGTGATAGCGCAGCGCATAATCGTCGGTCCGGCGCGCGTTATTACTCGTTGCCGCGCGGCGCGAGCGGCACGTACTGTGGAGTTATATTTCTATTCCTCCACCCCCCCACCCCTCCTCGCCCCCCTCCCCCCCCCGCCGCCCCGCAGCATGGATGGGAAGCTGAAGCAGGGTCGGAGATGCCGGGCCAAGCGGGAGAGGGTGCGGAGGCTGCGGGAGGCGGGGAGCAGAGACGCCCGCAGCCCCGACCCCAACTCCTCCTGCTCCGACAGGGAGGGACACAGTCCGGGGAGGGACGCCGCTAAGAAGGCGCCGCGCCCCGCCGCCGCCGCCAGAGCCCCCCGGCCCCCCCGCCGGAAGAGACGGGAGTCCAGCTCGCAGGAGGAGGACATCATTGATGGATTTGCTATCGCCAGCTTCATCAGCCTGGACCGTCTGGAGGTGAGGAGGAGCCGGTTCATTACCTGTCTGCATGCAGACTGCTGGGGGGAAAGGGGGGTGGGGTGGGGGGGGGGGGGGGGGGGGGGGGTCCTCTAAGCCCCCGCACCTTCAGTCACCCACCAAACCCCCAGAGGAGTTGTCTCATCTGTCAGCAGTTTCCTTGAGATGATGCTAATTAGATGCTGGATGACTCTTGCAATCATCTACTGGTGTAGATCTGAGGATCCCCCCCCCCCCCCCCCCCCAGGTGTCCCTGATCACCCCCTGCTTTCATTCACATCACACAGCCTCTTTGACACCTGTACACTTCACTGTATGTTTTATTTCCCCCCCCTCTAACTTGAAGCCCAGGCTGTGGAAGCGTGCTGCGGCACACCGCTCTGCTGACTGAATATCACAAGTTTGGTGAATGAGAAGTTAATCATTGGCAGCGTATGGTTTGCCCAGGAATATAAACAGGTGCTGTGCTGTCACCGTGGGCTCGGGCTGCTCTGATTCACTCTTTCTTCCCTCTGATAAAGCTGAATATTGCACCATTCATGTGTTCCAGCTGATAGCTGTGCTCCTGTCATTCCTGTGTGTGAGACGTCAGAAGAACGATTTCAGGAAAAAAGAGGAGGATCTGTTATGATCCTTCTTATTTGTCTCCTTTATCTCATTACGTTCCAAATGACAAATAAAAAGATTGCTCCCTGTGGGATGTCAGGCGCACTGACAAGACAGGCAGCCTTATGGCTCATTCTGGGAACGATAGCACTACTGTAGATGAAATATAAATCACAGCCTTTAATAACAGACGCAAATCATATCCCTGCGTTGTGTGTATTTTACAAAGATGACCTCATTTGAAAGCGTGCGGATGGTAGAATTCAATCACAGCCTCCCATGTAGGCTTAAATATGGTCATAATCAGTCAGGGTTGACTCCTGCCTCCTCCAGAGTGCTCAGTCAGAACAATGCTGGAATGCAGATTTGTGGCATGAAATTGTCAACAGTCGTGGAAAGATTCACTTATACTTGGAGCCGATAATCAATTCTCCACCTCCCATCTGTTAACACGTTTAACCTGTCGGGGTCATCAGTAATTATATTGCCGTTCCATTCGGCCCGGCCCTTCATGGCGTTTCAGAGTGGGTGTCAGAGCAGATAGGAGAGGAGCGAGGAGAGAATGCTCATGATCCTCTTCTCAGTGTAAGCAGGATAACAGATGAAAACATCTGGAGGAGAGAAAAAAAATCAAACTATCTAGCTACTCCAGAGTCTTTAAAACATAATGCTTGAAAGGAAGGATTGAGGAAGAGTATAAAGGGGGATGAATCCCGGCTGATAGCGCTGCTGTGCTGCAGCCCGGCTTCCGCCAGATAAACTTGTTACATGTTATCAAATGTCCATAAAACGAGTGTGTCGGTGCCCATTTTCCTCGGTTTGCATGAACGCAGTGCCCTGTGAGGCTATGTGTGTGTGTGTGTGTGTGTGTGTGTGTGTGGGTTTTCTGCCCTTTGTGCTTGCTTGGCTGCCACTCCTGACAAACGCTGACTGGGAAAGACTTTGAAGATGTCAAAGCAGCAGAGTGCTTTCTACCTGCGTCTTCTGCTGTCAACAGAGCCGTCCTGTCCTGACGGCCGCCGGCGCTCTTCCAGCTCGCTCCAGCTCGCATGTAGCATCACAGCGTTACTGCGTGCAGCTGTGTTGTGTTTTTTAGGGAGAGGTTTCCCCAGTGGACGCTAATAAAAGCGCTGCGTGTTTGTGTTGGAGGGTGAAAAGAAGCGGCATAATTATGAGGTTTTTGTTTTACACGTTTATCGCCGATAATAGTTTTCTCACTGAAGTGCTAAATGCACGTTGAGTGAACGCCGAAGAAAGGGGAAAAAAAAATACAGCCTGGAAGCTTATGTTTCAAGGCTGTGCAAATGAGGCATGATACGGCTCTATGTGAAATGATACTCACATGCCAGCTACTTCTTGGTAATTGGTCTGATTTGCATGCAAATGGCCTGTGCTTATTAAATGATGTTGGTGGATCTGGTACAATTATGAAAATGGATGTGCACCGATCGGTTCTGTTTTGTTTTTTTTCCTGCGTTGCCCCTTGATTTCCCATCCACCAGACAAATGGAATAACAGTGTTGACTTTATACTAATTTGATGTATTGTTTACAGTAAATGACGGCGCTAATCACGTTTGTTTCCGTGCGTTGCGGCGAGCGGCGCTCTCTTCTTGAAGTGCGTCCCCGGTGGAAACATCACATCATCGGCCATGACTCATGTTTTCACTTACTTGCTGTATGCTTGAGTGGAGCTCATGACCTGCGCTACCTGCGCTAATTACTCATCTATTACGAGGGGGGGGGGGGGGGGGGGGGGGGGTCGCAGCAGCCGGGGAATAGCTCTGACCTATTGCATCATGCTCCGATAAGCCGGCGCGGCCTTGGCGGCGAGAGCGCGCGGTGTTTTTGACCTCTCTGAAGTGACTGATGGACCTGCTCGGTGGAGTTTCTGTCAGGCCGCTCAGCACAGTCGCCGTCTCATTAGCGTTCCTCCAACATTAATATCCCATCCTCCCTTGGCTCAGTGAGCCCGTATGGCCAGTGTACCAATATTTACTCTCATTTAATCTTATTTCGTCTAATCTCTCTGTAATCCGTTTTCCTGTTCGCCTAAGCGCACCAGGATGAGCGTGTTTGATCAAATCCTCGACACCTTTCGGTTACTGAAAGGTGATTGTCCCACTTTTGCCTGCAAGTTGGGCTCAGTGGCATCTGTCTGTGGATGAGTTTCTCAGGCTCCCGTACGGTGGCCTCGCCCCGCTCCCCGTAACCTGCTTCGTTACAGCCGGAAGCAATTTGGATCCACAGCCGCATTTGATTACGGCGTGTTTATTTGAACTCGAATCCCCCTCGCTTCTCGGAGGAAAAGGCGCTCGCTTACCTGCGCAAATCAGCTGCACAAACACAGCCGTCCCGCTTTGTCACGGGCTCCTCATCGTGATTAGAGAAACGTCAGGGATGATGCAGCGATGATTCACGTGCAAACAATCTGCAACTGTGGGCTTTTTCAGGACATGGGAGAACGCATTGAGTCAGATTTTCAATGGTTTGGAAGCGAAGAATTGAGACATGTATAGTAAAGGAAAAATGCTTTTAGATATGGCACTTGGAAAAAAAAAATGCAACCAAAGCATTAAAAGAAATAGACGGATTGACATTTGGGTATCCGTTCACCAGCTGGAAGGCCAATTTCCCAGAGAAAGAAGGAATTCACCTGACAGCAGTGCTATAAAACAATTACCCGCCACGGCTTAAGCCCTCCAGAAGCCTCCCTGTGGGTATCGAACAAGTGAACGGATAATAAAATGACACAATTATCCATCTGTCACAGTATTAATAAGATGTTTGATTTGCTCCATTTGCTCTGTGAGTGACGTCGGAGTGGCAAATCCCCTCGCGTTAATCCACAATCCTTCTGTTCATCTGCTTTAACATGAATTTACAGATTTGTTTGGGGTTTTCGTTCCGCAGCACGACTTTCTAAATTCACTCTAATGGGGGTTTAGGTTGAGTTGATTTCCTGATATTGCAACAATGTCAAGGGCGGGAGGCGGAAAGGTCGAGGACTGAGGCCAGAATGAGTTCATGGGGTGTTGAGTAGGTTCCTTTAATCCAACCAGGGATGGTTTTCTTCCCCTTTTCCCCCCATGCAGTGCTCTGAATTCTACAGTTTTACACACTAATCATCGTCTGCTGTCGGCCGCTGAGCAGCTCTACTCGTGCAATATGGGGAAATGTAGTCCCCGCTGCCCGGGGGGAGCTTGACAGTAGTTGTTAAGGAAGCTGCGAGTTGCTGCTTCACTTTCTCTGCCTGTATTTTGCCAGCTGGTGCGTGGATCCAAGCCAGCGGCATTCCGGCTACAAGTATGTGTCATTATATTTCATCAAGCGCTGGGACGAGAAAGATTTCCTCCGAAAATCACCATGTTTGGATGTGTCGTCGCGAGCAGTCAGGTTATCCCGCATGTCAGGCTGCAGACGGAGGCGCTTCAGGTCGGATCGCGCTTTGGCTGCTCTCCGTTTATGATCCACCTATTTGACTTGGCTCGAGTTTGACGTAACCCTCAGTGACCTTCCTGTTATAAAATCTCCACTTTAAACTCCGGGCCGTCGCCGCCTCCTCTCGTATATCACACTTTCCACAATGTTATGAGATTTTTCAGATTTAAAAGCTTCTACTGTGATTCTGTGACTCTTTTTCGGTGTGAGTTCAAGTCAATGCTTGAACAAGATTTTAAATACCGTGGCACTCTGATAGCGGTCAGCTGTGTTTTTGTCCACGCTCCTGCTCCACCGAGTGCCACTTGAGTTACACATTGCAAACCGATACCGACACTCGAGGCCACCGCAGCCTTCTCTGGAGTAAGACGTCTTGCCTCCGTGGCGAGGCAGCAGATTTGTTGCAGGGGTTGCGGCGATCTCGCGCGGCGTTTTCACTTTTCCCCCGACGGTGACGGTGCCGTGCATCATATGCCGGCGCTGACAAACAACTCCAGCTTTAATTAACAAGGCAGTCCCCCCGGGGCTGCGCTGCTCATTGGCTGACGCGTCCCACAGAGAGAGCTTTCTTAATGCCGGCGGGACGTCCCCCCGGCCCCGGCGCTCTCTCGCTGTCACACGACCGAGGCTTGGCTGATAAATGCACGGTCACATTCACGAGGCGTCCCTCTCCCTCCTCTCTCATGCAATCACCCTGGATCTCCGCCGTGCATCCACACATGCACGTTTTTCTAGCTAACAACTCATCGAACATACACGGCTTAGTGGTTTGAAGCTAACAGATAGTTATTGCAAATTGTTTTCAGATTTTTTGTGAAAAATTTGAAGAAATACCCAAAAAGATTCAAGAGAATCAACCACCCATTTTGGATAAACAAATTCAAAAACTAATTGAGCATTAAAGTTGCTGCCAAGTCCGTTTGCAAATTGCTGCACAAAGCGATCCAGAGTAGTATCAGTTTTTATTTATTTGTTCAGATTTGAAGCCTGGTTTCACGTTTCATGATGCCTTTTCTAAATAATCAGAAAGACACAATTCACAAATGGAGAATTTTGTAAGAAAGGCATTGATGAGCAAATAAAGATGAAAATGTAGATTTTGATTCTACTATTTCAACAATACTTCTAAAGCCTTTTACGTAGCCAAAGGTGTAAGAATCTCTCAATGGGACCTAAACATAGATCACAGTTAGTGAAAAAAACCTAAAGGAACTTCAGTTGGATTTAAATTTTTGCAGATTTTCTTAAGTCTGTTTTTGTAACAAGTTGATTAAATATGTTGAAATGTACAGTTGTTTCAATTCAATGTGTAATGATGGACTGAACATAATGATTTAATGAGAAACAACCAAAATACCTACGCAGCTTTAAAAAAAGCTATGATCTAACATTAAGTAGCATCAGTTTTTTCCAGCCTCACAGAAAACAAACCACCTGATTTTATTGTTTTGTGCTGCTTCGATTCAAAAATGAATTAATTAGCATTGATGCATATGAGCAACAGTATCCAGGAAGTCCTGCTCATCCAACTGATCAACAGTTGGTTGGTTGAATCACTTTGTTGTGAAGCTCTTGAAAGAAGATTAGATTGTTAGTCACTTATTAAATGCTCCTATGTTAACTATTAAAACACTTTTCTGTGGTTTTGAATATCTTTTAGCAGAGATCATGATAGTGGAAGTCAAATTGTGATTTCAGTCAGCTTCTCTGTCATAAAATAGCTGTTTTTCTTTTCTTTTTTGTATATTATATGTATTGTTTTCACCACATAAGTCACCAAACAGTAATGAGTCCTTGTGACGGTCTAATCGTGGCTTGTTGGTGTTTTCTAATATCTAACAGTGAAAAGTGGAGGGATTAATGTCTGTTTTCCCCAGAGAGCCTTTGTTTTTGAAGCGCTGTCATTCGTCCGTTTCAAGGTATCACTCCACTCTCCGACTGTAGCGAAGCGTCAGGATGAGAGCGTCTTTGTTTCCAGGTACCTCGGCTGGCGAGAGAGAGCGAGAGCGAGAGCTTCGTGGTGGAGCCGGCACGCCGCGGCTGACACGTACTAAGTGGCACATAAAAGCACGTGGGTCGCTTGTTGTAGGCACATATATCCATTTCCTGCCTGTCGTCCTGAGCCGTCTTCCATCTTCCTGTCTCGGTGTTTTCATTGCGGTGAATGACAGGATGTAATTACGCCGTGATTAAGATGCTGTCTCCAAGCCCTGCGATGGATTAGAAGCTGCACTGTTTGGAGGTTTTCCCTGGTAATTATCCGCTGCTGATTTGCCCCCCCCCCCCCCCCCCCCCCCCCCCCCCCCCCCCCCCCTCGTTTTGCCTTTCACAACCATTCTGTTCTTACTCAACTGCTTGATTAATGCATGTTATTAAACAATGTTAACAAAAGACAATTCATTTGGGCAGTTGGAGAAGAAGAAATTATTTGGAGATAAGTTGGCGGTAATGATATTTGTCATTCAGACGAGGTATTTTCCAGCCCTGTGATTTTGGTTCATGTATAATGGCGCGCCCGGCGACAGACACCCTGAATGAATGACTCGCAGACGAGGGCCGTGAAGGATTTACAATAAAAATAATGAAACCCAAATAGAGAGGGCACTCTTTAAGTGGCTCATTAAGCGATGGCTGTTTTCCTTTTCAGCCGTGTCCTTTGCTGACAGCGAGCAAAGAGAGCGCTCTGAAAGCCTGGCTGGCCTCAGCCTTCACATCGCTTCAATCCCCTTTCAGCATTTTTGTTTGCATGCACGTGCAGGAAAACCACCGCCACCACACCGCCGCTGGCTGGTCGGGTGTGTGAGTCAAGGTAATAATAGTGATTTTGGCATTGTGTTCCCACGACGTGAAGTGAACACGTTCCTCCGAAAAGGAAATGTACACTTGGAATCTTTTGAACGTTGAGCTGCCATAATTCCACAAGCAGGGTTTGTGCCTGTAATAACATCATTTCAACCCAATTATTACTTTAAAAAAACTCATAATTAGGGCTGTCAGTAGGTTCGACATGGTGTGTCAACATGTTTTATTTTAGAGATGAAACTGTGTGGTGTGTGTGATTTTTTTTAGGAATGGCAAAAAAATGTACACGGTCCCAGTACTGACGATGGATTGGTTAATTAGACGATTCAGTTTAGCATTTTTTTGGCATAACTGCAAAAACAGTAACCTGTTAAAGGTGCTGTAGGCAGGATTTTGCTAGTCAATGCTAATTTTTCTGTGTTTTCTTTGGATTAAATGTTAGAGTATCCATTGATAATCCTTTAGGAGTGTAGTATAATTGCACTACCGCGAGGGCGCAGCGTTTCCATCTGTCTCTGTTCTGAGCTGAAAAGGAATCTCCACAGCTCCAGGTATCTTTGACCAATCAGAAGAGGCCCTGAGGCTCTAACCGTGATTGGTCGAGGGGCGATCGTCACACGTTCTTGTGGGAGGGGCTTAACTTCCGTAAGGGCCTGATGTCAGAGAAAACAGGACAGGATTGGCTGTGCTGGGTTTCAAATCGCCATCTTAGATGGGTCAAATCGCCATCTTTCTTAGGTAAACCTAAGCAAGATGGTGGTGATGCCAAATCCTGCCTACAGCACCTTTAAACAGCAACACAGTCTGTAGCATGATCTGATGTTGGGTTTACATGGCCTCTAATCAGATTACGGGTTGCACTGCCTCCACTGATCTGATGTGATTTGAATTGGATAGGTCCAAGCTAATCAGATGAGTGTTTACATGGCACAATTTTAATTAGATTGTTGCTTAATCGGATTACAGCTTGTCCCTGTAACCTCAACCATCCATAGATTGAGCAGGCGCATCGCCGCCACTAATTGAACTTTAATGAAATGCAAGGTGATTTTACAGTTGTGTAATCGGATTACATTTCGCCCCGTTCGGTGATTTTAAATTAGCCCAACAAAAATTTGAGGTAAACTCACAGACGCTGTGTTTTGCTATTTTGAAGATGCGTTGTCAGTTTGGTGATTTGTGCCTGCGGAGGTGAGCATCCACTCTGCCTGTTAGACCAACAGCGATGTGCAGCGGTGTGCCGTTAGAACAGCAAACCTAACAGAGTACAAACACAAGAGGCTTTTAAAGGGAATGTGAAATGACACTGATTGGTTTAATCTCTGTCATCGCCAACATACGCAGCAAATTGATTAAGAAACATCTCCTTGGAACTGTGTTCCTCCCTCTGCAACTCTGCAATCACATTATTCACCATTAAAAAAAAAAAAAAAAAAAGCTGTGTTAATTAGACTAGACTATAAATCAGGGGTGTCGAACACATTTTAGTTCAGGAGCCAGAAGCAGCCCAGTTTCATCCTGAGTGAGCCGGGCCGGTAAAGCTGTGCCAGAATTACCTCCGCCAGGAGGTTATGTAATCACGTCGGTTTGTTGGTTGGTTTGTTAGCAAGATTACGGAAAAAGTAATGGACGGATTGCAATGAAACTTTGTGGAAAGGTGGGTCTTGGGCTAACTTAGAATCCATTAAATTTTAGTGATGATCCGGATCACTGTCTGGATCCAGGAAGTTTTTAAAGGATTCTTTATCATTGAGAGATAGCGAGTCTTTCACATAGTTGGGCAGGCCCGCCGACAGTGGGGGACAAACGCCTGGTTCACACAGGAAGTGTCGCGCACCCAGTTTCAGATCGGCGCCCCTGTTAACCTATCTGATGGTTCATACAGGAGGCGCGGGGGAGCGCCGTGCACGTAGCAGCTCGCACCGCGGTCGCTCCGCTCCTCTCTATTTTCTCCGCCAGCCGCGCGCCGTGCACCGCGAGTTGTAAAGCTGGACAGGGCAGATCGCACCAGACAAGAAGTCGAGAACGGAAAATACGAGAGAATCCGGTCAATTTTCAAATTAAAATGACGTAAAATAACATAAATTATTTTGCTTTTCGGTTTTCCTTTTCAGATAAACACACACACACACAGGGAGAGAGGGCGAGAGAGAGAGGCACGGCACGCCGCAGCGCTCCGGTCCGATCACGCCCCCGATCACAATGTTGGTTTATTATATACGGTGCTCTTATTGTTGTTGGTGACTGATTTCAGCTGTGACGGAGGTCTGCGCTCTCTGAGTGCAAATTTCTAGTTACCTTTAAGTTTAACCTTCTTTGCTGTGGCATAGAATATACGTGATGAAAATATCTGTATTTAAAAAAAACAAAAAAAAACAAAAAAACAGAACACTTACTACTGAAAGTGCTCGTGTGGAACTGTGGGGTTTTCTCTGTAAAAGCAGCCTGGAAATGACTGTGTTGTAATTGGTGCTGTATAAATAACGCTGAAAAAGCTGAAGCTGAACTACAATCTCAGCACTAAAAACCATTTTTAATAATACCTTCTGGGGGAAATACATCATTACATTATTTGAAATGTTTGCATGGTGGTTTAGCAGGCCGGTTTTGGCCCATGGGCCATATGTTTGACTACCCCTGCTGTAAATGTTTATTTTAGCAATTTACCTGCCTGTAAATTGCTAAAATCTAGCCCGTGTTTCACATTAACTTTTTTGAGATATCCTTGTGTTTGTACTTTACGTATCACCAACCCATAAAGCTGTTCTCTTTTCCTCCCTCAGCCTGTTGTTCATTTAATGCAGTCAAAGTTACACTTCCCAATGCTTTTGTACATTTTTATACCACTTGTACAAAAAAAAAAAAAAACACTCTTTCAGAATTGAAAACCATCCGAACACAAAGCATAAAATCACCACCAGGAATCAAAACACCGCTGCGATGACTAAAAGCTCCGAGTTTAGACGATGAGATTTCAGGCTTTCATGTACTGAATCTGCAGTACGGCGTTTCTCCTGAGCGGCGTGCAGATGACGAGCCTGCCTGCAGTCCGTGCAGCCGTGTTTTTTAAGGAGGCCCTCATTTTCAGAGGCATGACTCACACTGTCGTGACACTGCGCGGAGTCTTGCTGCATGTTTTCTTAATAGATCGCTCTTGGTGTGAAAGCAATTAGCGTTAACAGTTGTTGACATGCTCTTCTGCTACCAACGCTTGCTACCAACACCAGCTCTGAGGGGAATAGTCTTTATAGGCCAAGTGATGCCGACAATAATTGCTCAGCACTCGGCTCCGAGTCTGAAATAAGATACAGCGATACGTCGGGCTGCAATTTATTACCGCTCATTGTTGGTATGTTGATTGTGTTTGCAACATTTGGCCTTTTCTGTGTGTCTCCTTGTTTCTGTGTGGGTGTGGGCGAAGCCAAATAGGGGCTTGTTGCTTCAGTGTTTTGTGTGATAGATTTGGCAGGCATGTAGCGAGCTGTGGCCAAGATAATAGGGCTTAGATAAGAGGCTGGTTATGCAATGTGGAATTTCTCGCCCTCCCTTTGCCACTTCTGCCCCGTTCAGTGTCTGCATGACATTTGTTTGACAACCGGGGCCCGAGCTGCTGCTCTCACTTCGACTGTCAAAACGAAGCACCTTGTCGCCCGTCTGCACACGGCACATTAAGTCTGAATCCCCGTTTGGCAGGTGGAGAGTGCGAGGAGGAGTCTGTCATCGCTGACATACTGTAAGGAAAGAGCAGGTCTTCATCTGACTATTGACTTTAGTTAACTTGTGACTGGATATATGTAAACATCAGTGTTTCACACCGCGTTGTTGTAAATCATGATCTTCTGTTATGAGTTTGCAAGAACATGCATAATGCAGCAGCTATAGGACAAGTTTTTTTGATATTTCACTGTATTTTAAAGTGAAATGAGGGCATCGCCCTGAGCTAAAAAGTGTTAGACAACCCTGTTCTAGATCATTTTGAATTCAGCAGTACACAATAGTTACATGCCACCTGCATTGTGTAAGACTTGTGGGTAGTAAGTACCGACATTGTCTGAAATGAAGGTCAACATCTCTCCCTTTTTTTCCTCCAAAAATTTTTCCTCCTACTATTACTGAAAAACACATCTATTGAGGTCTCTGCGATAAAAGGAATGAACTAAAACAGACATGTCAAGGTGATGACAGTGAACTGTGGCTGCTTTTTGTTTGGCCTTCAGAAATCTTCACGTATGGACCATGCATTTTGACTGGAGGCAGCGCATGGACAAGCTAGCTTATCAGTCAAACAAGGCTATTCACAGAAAAATAGTGATCAATAATAGCAAAACTGAAGAAATGAAGGATAGGAAGTGAGTGCAAAAAAGAAATATTTACACAGGTTCGGTGATATACTTCACGTCTACTGACGATCTGGCCCGAAATGCTGCAGTGTAAACACAAAGGCTTTCTCAAACGAAAACACAAAAATGATGCATTTTTGCTTGAAACATCATGTAAACGGGGTCTTTAGTTTGGCTTTTGATTTGAACTATTCTGTCATAAAATAAACATATTTGTAAGATCTGGTAAAAATCTGAAAATGTTTTGCTCATGAAGGAGAGATTTGCTGAAGACGGCTGTTTTCAGTTATCCTGCTCTTTTCTGAACACATGGCTCGTGCGTCTGACTGGCCTTCGGCGGTTTGTGGTTCCTCAAATATAAATAAACAACTACTTGTTGGTCATAGCTTGATCCTTTGGATATTAGTGCTGAACTTTCCATGTGGAATTCTGCCGAAGATGTCATGAAGAAAACACTTAACATGTGTGCAGGGCGTGATCCTTTTTTTTTTTTTTTCAAACTCTTAATTTAGCCCAGAGGACAATTTAAGCTGGTATTTGTGAAACTCATATCTTCCACTGTAGCCTCCTGAAATGTTTCAGATCTGAGAAAAACTAGTGTGTTTTTGGATTGTTGGACAAAGTTGAAGAAAACACATGCAAACACAGATAAAAGATGCAAACTGAACTGATTGACTCTGACGCAGGTTGTTAAAATGTTCAGTCGCAGAGCACGTGAAAAGCAGCTGCTTGTGTGAGAATTAGCGCCGTACGTCTTCATAGTAGCAGAAGTTGAGGCAGTTGTGGTCGTCACATTGAATTCCACTGAAGTGTTTTGTGGTGTACTTGTTCTGAAAGCCTTTTGACTGTGCCAAGAGAAAATTATAGTGGAAGCACAAGCTACTGCCGGATTATTTGTTATGTATTCCTCTGGTAATTCAACAGTGAGTTGAAAAGCTGTAAACAATACGGGTAATTAAATTCACTTCTCCAGAATGCTTATATTTTGACTCAGGCGGCGGTCTGTGTGTTCTTCTGCAGACGATAGCATCGGTTTTAAACAGGCTCGACCTGGGGCCGGCTCACACGTTCACTTTTATGAATCCTTGGAACGTCTATGAAAGTCGATGTTGCGGCCGTGTGCTCAGCAGACCGAGTAGCAAGAATGTGTTTGAACTATAATGGGGTACATAATAAAGCATATGTAACATGGCTGCTGCAGCGAAGCCCACAAGAGCAAGTCGAGCTCCGTCACCTGGAGAGATCCGGCTGGCAGATCCGTCTACCGAGAGCACAGTCAGTACTTTTCTTCCCTCTCTGTGCGGACAGCAGATACATCCCCCTCCTTCCTTTTTTTTTCTCCCCCCTCTTTTAATCCGTAGGTTGTTTACCCATAGATCAAAGGCGGTAAAATGCATCTGCTCGCCTTTTGCAAACAGGCCACACAGCTCATTTCGGTGGGGCCACTCGGTCTGTGCATCTGAAATGAGGACAGGCACCTCGGTACCGGCGGGGTCTCGCCCAGGACGGGGAGCCACATCCAAGTCACACGCAACACACACAGTCGCAGCCCCGCCGCCGGAACGGCGGTGGAGACAATAAAGAAGAACAGACAGCGTGCGAGAGCGAGAGAACATAAACAGAAGTCTGCCAAGCTACTGTTTGCATTCCACGTCCCTGTTTTCATATCGCAGCAGCTGCCTTAGCCTTGTGCGGTTTGAATGCCGTGCTAATTATAGCCATGTTCATTTCATGATTTGTCAGTATAGATTGCATGTTTGATTTAAGAAAGTGTTAATAGATTCACTCTTTGCATTTAATGCATGTGGGAATATATCAAGAAATTTTAACAGGAAATGAATCGTCAGTATGAATTTCTACAGCTTTCTGCATGAATATGGTATGCTAAGTGGCAGAATATGATTTGGTAACATAGTCACCTTCAAAAGCCCTCGCAGGAGCAGACAATGTGCTTTGCAAATGCAATCTTGTGAGCAGGTGGAGGGAGTTCATTCTCGTGATACAATTTGTGCTTTCTGTTGGCGCAGGCACTTGATTGATTGCTTTTCTGAGTTGGCATCTGCAGTTATTCAAAGCATTTCTATGGCATGTTAAACTCATTTTCTGCTCCGTGGATAAAGACAGACCACACTTAACTTAATTTCCATAGTGTAATTTCTCATCATTCCACTGAAAGCACTGCGGGTGCACGTCAGGACGGAGTTCAGGCTGGGAGGGAGAACACTCTGTATTCCACCACAATGTCAAACTTTCATTAAAGACGTGCCTTTACTTTTTACACGTGGGCTCAAGAGAGGAGAGGCTTTGCACATCTGATCGGATCTCCGGAATTTTTGTGGTTGCTTCACAGCTTCATATCATCTGCAAACAAAATGCCACACCTCAGCGTTGGTGAGATCTCCAAATAAAAACACTGCAGCCTCTTAACGTGGCTCTCATGCTCAACTGGATCAGGGAGAGAAGATAAACATATTGTTAAATTATTGCTGCAGCAGGTTTAGTAAACCTTAGAAGCGCAGGGCGCAGCCGAAGCGGCTGATTGTTTTTCTTCTTTTCCGTGGGCCAGACTGGCGTCGCTGCAATGATGACATTTAGATTTCCACTTCTCAGAGGTCGCAGCAGGTAGACAGGACGAGGCACTGCTTCCTGTCTGCAGCTGTCGCTTCTCCCCCAACACAAAGTCAGATGAGATCCCAACACCTCGAGGCCACTCTGTTATCTGCCCGTTAATGAGACGCACTGTGGGAATGAATACCTTCCTCCTCCTCCAGCCGGCCTTCCCCCAAGGCTCCGCCATCACTTCTCCCAATGTGCCGCTGCAGACTCACGGGCAGAGACGGTAATGGAGGGAGACGCTTCAAAAGCAAGAGTGCAGCAACGGGTATGAGAGAGTGCCCACTATAGTATTCCAGTTTCCCGCTTAATTGTTTCCTGGCCGCAGAAGCAAAGCTTGTTCTCAGAGCATAAATCCTTCTATTTTCATTCATCTGCTCCAGGTGTTGATGAAACAATCCCCCTGCTGGATAATCATATTTCGCCCTCACCGCTTGCCAAGATACTGAAAGGGAGATGGAGGCAACCCTCCTCGCACCCTACCCGTCCAGCCACCCATCACACACACACACACACACACACACACGCCTCCCGCCCGTCGCAGCCACAGCTCTCCGGGTGTGTGCGTGAATGGCTCTCCTCGGCGTTTCAATTTGCACAATAATGCAAGAGGTGGAAAATGGTCACACTCACTGACAGCCAACACCAAAGGAGGTGTATGTGTATTCATGTGTGTGTATCTCTGTGTTTGCATGTGCTTGTGTGTGTACCACGAGCTGGTGCTGCCCGTAACCGCAGCCGCTTGGTCCCTCAGACTTACATTTAATCAGTTGGTCAGTCGATTAATCAGCGTGTCGCTCGCTCTGCCAGATCATTAGGAAATTGCTCAGTCACTTCATACACAGTTGTAAAATTAATCTTCAGGCAGCCATCAAGCAACGTTATATATTTCTTTATGGAAATTCAGTTCAAAATGTAATGAGTTATGCAAAGTAAATGTTTGCATTTGATAAACGTCGAGGCGACGGCGAAGCAAACGCTGTGTTTTCAACATGTCTCACTTCTCGTTTAAACTGGCCGTGGTGTTTTACGAGGGGCAGGGCGAGCCTTTATGTCTTATAGCTGCCAGTCATCTGGAGGCCTGTGGCAGTGCCTTTATCAGATCTGAAACCTATAAATGTAAGTGAGGGTCACATAGCTGCGGAGGCCTCTCCGAGCACGAGGAGCTGCAGGCGGGAATGTTAAAAACCAAGGGCAGGCCCGGCAGAGCTCGAGCTGTCATCGAACACAGATATACTGCCGTGGATGCTCATAAAAGGTGCGGCGTGCCTCCCTGCGGTGCCGTATTTTTGGTGCTCGCATACTTTGTTTTGGAACATACTGGTAGACAACAGTAATTCGTGTTGTGTTTTAGGAAACAGGAGCAGCACCACTAATCTATTTTCTCAAGTGGTGACATGAGGGCGAAATGCAGGTCAAAGCCTCCAAAGCAGGAGGAGTCCTCGCTCGGTGCGGCGGCGTTAACCGAGCCAGCCTTGCTTGGCGGCCTTGCAGCCAGATCCATGACGGGAATCCGCCGCCGACAAAAGGGGCAAAGTGAGCTAATGTGTGTTTTTGACCCCTTTCGGCAAAAACGGCGGGCATTGTTTGCAGAGCGCGGCACAATGGCGTTTCTGTTCAAAGTCAGGCCGAGTGAAAGCCTGTCAGAGTGGAGGGAAGTGTGGGTGAAAAGGTAGAGGGGGGAGAAGGGCGCTCGCTCACAAAGGCAACCATTCTGACTGTTGACTGTAGTTTTTTTAACCTTTAAGATACTGATTGTTAGTGGATGGTTGAGAGCTTCTGTCAGTCGTCCTTTCTGTCTAAAAAAGAAATCTGTCTTGACTTTCTGTGATAGAAAAACCACACTCAAAAGATTTGTGCCCACAAAAGTGTGGGAATTGAGTGCTTCGCCACCAAAAACACAAGCCGTGGGCGGGTGGGTTAGTCCTTAATTGGACGGTGATCTGGTACTTCAGCCGATTCCAGCAGGGACCAAAAGCTCCGTGCTCCTGCTGGCTCTCTATTGTGTCTCTTTCTTTCTACTTCTGCAGCCTCTTGCCAATCAAACAACATATTCATCTATTTTGACGTGAGGAAATAGCTGTGATTCAGATTTCACAAGTAAATGTTTCACTTGGTGTTAAAAGACAAATCAACCAATCTACCAATTCTTGTTGGTGTTTTCTTGCAGTGACCATGTTCCACTCAAGTTGTGTAAATGTTGTTTAGTGTTACCGAAGGATGAATGAGGCCCAGAAGCCAGTAGTGGGCGTGTCCATCTCTTTCTGCTGTGGTCTCAGCATTTCCATGAACAGTCCTTTTGTGTGCGTGTTCAGTTGCTCGTAACGTGCTGTGTCTGCCTGGTTGATGGAGAAAAAAGTTATTTGAAAACTCTGCTGAGATAGGCGTATCAAAAATGCTGATCTAGTTACGAGAATAAATTTGCACTGTATCACGGAGCTCCACATACTGTAAGTCCTCGTGCCGTCACTGCTGCTCCCGATTCGTTCTGCCTTTATTCACGCTGTATCAACATTTAACATCCAGCAGGAGGTTAATGATAAAGTGCTGAAAGTCCAATCCGTCTGTTCAAATTCGGTTTGCGCTGCTCTCATAATAACGTTTGTGGAAATATTGAGTCAGATTGCATAATACTGGCAGCTTCGACTTTGTTTGCAGCTGCATAATATCCCTGTCACACCCTCCTCCCCCTTCGATTAGTGTGACTAAAGGTTTTTGGAAGTATTATTTCGGCTCTGTCGTTGAATAAAGTAACACCAACATCAGCAGGGGTTGTTAAGCGCGAGTAAGCGAATCAAGATAAACAAGCTCCGTCTCTGGAGATGCCTGTTAAAAAAAAAGAAGAAGAAGAAGAAGAAAGAAATTACAGCAGCAGCCGACTGAAGTGGCTTCTGGCTGCTGCCTGAAGGCTGCTCCACATTACACACTGCACTTAGCTTCCAGTCACAGCCCTCCATCAGCAGTATGCTTTACCTGACACCTGGTAATTAGCCAGACGGGTAACACAACCGAGCCGACTGACGGAGGGCCGCGCTCCTTCCCATCCAGCCAGTTTCAACAGCTGAAGACATTGTGCAAGTGGCAGCTTAACCGAGTAGGAAACTTTAATTCTTCTCCAACCACTCCCGGGTCTGAGACATTTGTCTCCTGCTCGTCACGTTCCGGTGTGATTTATAAACCTGATGTCATCTCGTGCTGAAATTACCAACATTAGCCACAGTCAGGCATCTGAAGTTGACTAATTTAGTCGGTTTGACAAATACAAATGGCGCAGTGATTCATCGAGCAGGAGTTTTCTTGGCTTTACGCAGCTGTTTCTAAATAGAGGAAGATTGAAGGAACTCCCGACACTGATGGCCGCCGTGTGTCTCAGGGCCCATCTACGTGATATTTCAAGGGAAAATGCATCGTTTTTGCTTGTCGTTTCAGAAAGGTTTTGCGTTTTTGTAGTGAAAGTAGTAGTAGTTTTTGTAGTGAGTCCTGACACTCTGAGGTCTTTATGTCCATCTACTAGTGCGTGTGCAGAAAAAGATGTAGAGCGTGCACGTGCACTTGCAGTGTTTCAGAAAAGTCGCATTTCCTCCTGTTTCCACGCAGATACGTTTTCAGTGGCTCTGAGCATCGCTCTCATGTCAACAGACACTCAAGACTCAGCAAAAGTTCTGCGTTTTTAATTATAAATGTGATTTTATCAATGGGGCCTCACTTCCAGTTTTAAAGTATTTTCATATTTTAGCAATTTTAATTGTTTAACCCTCCAGCTTTAGCCATTTGTTGCAGTTTAAGACATCATAGTCAGTTTAGCTCTTCTAAATGCTAAAATTCGAAATGTTTAATGTTTTTGCCTGCTTTCAGATTTTATGGAGTTGTTTTAACCATTTTATCAGTTTAACCTTTCGCATATTTTCTTTGTGCTATCCGTCTCAGTGTATTTTTAGCTGTTAGATGTTTAAAGAGGTTTAGCTGTTTCAGCCACTTTAGCGATTTCAGGAAAATATGGTTGTAGAAACCAGACCTTGGTTGAGTTTTATTGGATGAGTTGTTCTAACCAGCTAAATCGGAGGAGGAAGCGGCGGAGTCTGCATGTGCAGAGACTCCGCCGGCTCGGAGAGAAGCACTGGCTGGTTTTCTTTATTGCTCGTGTTTGTGGTGGGTCTGCGAGGCAGCCTGTCAGAGTTAATCAGCCTGCAACGACTGGCTAAAAGCAGACATCCTGGCTGCGCTGTGGTTCTCACACACGCTCACGCTCAGACAAAGGCGAGCAAACACACGTGCGGCCTCTCGCGTGCACGTCGATGCTCACACACTGCTTGTATAAGAAGGAAAAAAAAAAAAAAGAGTTCAGAGATTTTTCCTCTTCCGGCAGCGAGTCATTAATGGAAGCTTGGTTAATGGCGACTCCGGCTGAACCTGCAGGGATACAATGCAGCGCTGCAGTCACTGAGCAGGGGCTGCAGCAGGATCGGACGCCTGAAGGCATTTATTCTAACAAGATGAACTGTTGATCCCCCCCGCTTCCTCTCACTTCTCCTTTTATCGTTTAGTGTTGCCACAAAAGGAAGAAAACGAGAAGGAAGCCATCTTTTCCTGTCTGTCTCTTGTTACTCACTGTACCCTCCAGTGGATTCTCTCCTCCAGAAAAGGTGGAACAGGCCAGCAGATTTGTAAAAATTAATCCTCTTCTTCTTTTACACTCTTGACAGCCAACAGATTTGCAGCGAGATTGATTGTTGTTCTGCTTTTATGTCTATCTGCTAGTTTGATGAAATGTTACAGCTTCTGTGTGGATTGGCGTTTCAGTTTCACTTTGCCGGCAAAGTAGTCTCAATTTTTCCCAGTGATTCATTCTCGAGCTACCAGCAGATGTTTTGTTAAGTCAGTGCATCCCCCCCAAAAAAAACAGTGTGCTTGTGTGTTCCAGCCACTTGTAGCTGGAATAATAGCAGCAGAGAGCCTGGGTGATGTGATCCAGCACGGCAGCTTAACGAAACAAGAAAATCCATATTTGTTAGAGGCTAATGGATTAAACACTTACTGACACAGAAAATCAGGGTTTCAGTCTATTTCCTTTCAAAATATTTTCTTTGTGGCCAAGAATGTCACCATATACACCAAAAACTGAGGCGCAGACAAGCAGAGCATTTTGTTTTGAAGGCCATAACGTGAACACAGTCCTGTAATCATCCACTGCTGCGTTGTTGGGTTAAATAGTAAAATCCAGTTTACTTCAGTTACAAAGTGCCTTTACTCCAATTAACAGCCCCGAAAGTGCTTTACAAAACATGTCGGGCTTCTCTCTCCAGTTAAAGCCAGATTCGTTGTGTGCAGAACCTCAGTTTTATTGCCTGAAGCTAGTCAAACAGTGACTATTGTTTATTCCTTCAAGCACAAACAAAAGACCAACAACAAACTCCTGACAATGGAAGCACTATGCATACTTGGTCCACAGTAGCGCCTTTGCTGTGATTTCATTTTAGAAGTGTGGCTTGTTGTTTTAGTGTGATTATGTCTCGTTTGTTGTGTTGTTTTCCTCGTAGCAGTGGTTTAAATCAGTGCAAACATTTGCATGAAGGCAGTGTTAGTGTTTTAATTCAATGCCCCGTTATGCACATCCAAACGTGCGCACGGTTGGTGTTGCCGCTCACAAGCACGTGTGACACGTCTGAAATGTGTGAAGCCGGCGAGCCGCGGCGCTCCGGCATTCGGCGGCCGTCATTAATCACACATTCACCTTGAATTGGCAAAGCAGCGCTCCGTAAACGGTTTTAAATCAGCTGTGGCCTCAGAGCCGGCCGCACGTAATTGTCTCCATTAGCTCCAGACTGAACCTTGCTCCGGTGTGTGCCGAGCCGGGCCGCCGATACTTCCCCGGCCTGCTCATACATGTCAGTGCCAAATGGCTGAGAAGTCTCGACAATAAATAGCTCTCACCCGAGGCCGAGTGTGCGGTATGCGTCGGGATCTGTGTGGGAATGCGATGGGACCACCATCCCCCGCCCTGCTCTGAACTGTCTCCTTGCATTGCCGTTAATCAGGATCTAATTGGTATGCCGGCTCGGCGGGGGCATCGTCCGATGCGTGCGGGGCCATAAGACTGGATTGCACCGATTTAGAACTGCGAGCCGTGGAGATACGACGTGCCAGCGTAATATGCAGATTTGGAGCCGGTAATAATGGAAACAGCAATGAGAGGCATTGCATTAACAGGCGTTACTCTGGGACAAGCAAACCTCTGCCAGCGCTGAATAATTACAGCACATTCTGTTGTTATTTTTCGTCTGGGTCTGGTTGCCCGACAGTATATAAACATAATTTTCATGCTGTTTAGCAGATGATTGGATAGTAGACTTTCAGGCCGCTCAGTTAAAAGAACCATGACCTGTGTAACAGTAAAACTCTCCGCTGTGGACTATTGCCAGAAGTAATTTTAAACCACGGAAGCCTTCGGAAAATTCAAACTGAAGGCTTTTTTCACACATAGTGTAAGACTGCAGCTAATCTCCATCATCACTTAATCTGACAAATGTGCTTCACTTAATAGTTTAATCAATGGAATGAATAAAAATCCCTCCAAGTTTATAGTGTTTCTTATCTGAGATACTCTCGCTTTAACACTGCTAAGCCAGGTCTGAGATCTTTGTAATGAAGTGTTAGATCAATTTCAGGCCTCTGGCTGATAACGCTGCAATGTGTTATCCTCCTTAACATCGTGGTGTCTTTTCATTCCCGTCTATTTGCCATTTAATTGCTGGCTCCTACACCCAGGAACATCATTTCAATGTTCTACTCCGAACATTGTTTTCGAAAAAGTTCTAAAAAAAAAAAAAAAAAAAAATGAAGGAAGGAAATTGAAAGCTATTTCTTCATGATATATGAGAAACTTCAGGCAGCTTTTCTTCAATACACCAGCTTTTTTACAGCTTCTTTCAACTCACTCTGTCAACGTTACGATGTGTCTCTGAATGAAAACCAATATCTTCATTTATATGGTTGACCACGGCCGAACTCTGGGGTGTAGTTGGAGAAAGGGCAGAACGTGATGATGGCGCTTGGAAAATAGGGATTATGGAAGTAAGGAGATTATTATCCTCTGCAGATTTCACCAACTTGAAAAATGCATGACGCATTGGAGCATTAAACAAGCCAGTGTTTGATCACTTATAAATGTGAGCTTTCAGCTAATTACAAATCGATTGACATCAATAGTGTTTTTATGTGTTATTTAAACAGGTGAGACTAGTTCTGGGTTGATTATGGGTCTGTTAACGCGACAGTGTTGTTAGAGTTATGAATCCTTTTTGAGCTTGATGAATAATCTTCACTAGTTTTTTTTTTTTTTTTTTTGCGCTTGTTGGCTTCCCCTCCTCATGTTTTATTTTCCTCTTCAGCACATGAGTCTAAACAGTTTTGGAGCAGAGAACTTGGACTTGGTAACATCAGCTCCAGGAAAGACAGAAACTCACACGCTCGCCAAGTTTTTGTGATCGTTTGATTTGACCGCGCCGTTTAAAAACGGTCGGACCACAGATTTACGGCGGCCTTAAATGCGGCGTGCAGATGTAAACCGTCTGGATCAGGACGCAGGACGGATCGACGCTGGCAGCCGCTCGCCGGTGATGGATTCCATCCATTGAGTTTTAATGTGATATTACTCTACAATCTGTCACCACACTGGCAAAATGGTAAATCCTGAAATGGAATACCCTCGATAAAATTCTCATACCGATATTTGAAGACCTGGAAAACGCTGCAGCGTGTGTCAGATCTCTTAATTGATGGCTCTCAATGAAAAGCTGTAAAATATCATATATAATCATAAAAAAGCCACAACCTGTTGAACTTTAACAGGTTTTTAGAGAATAAAATGTTGGGAATTAAGTTGTCTCATGACATGAAAGTATAATTAGGGCCAACTGAGGAAACTCAACCATACAATCCTAAAAGGTAAAACCAAAAACTTACTTCTAAATTTAATCAAACTAAGTGAAAGTAAAACCTTTGTTGTTATTCCAGCGTGTCTTTGAACAGGTAGCTGCAGAACGTGTTGCGGTAAAAGGGGGCCATATTGCTTTATGGCAGCGCCGTGATTTCCTCCTGAGATATGTGGGAGACGGAGAGCAGCGCTGATAGCGCCCAACAGCCAGGTGTAAATCTTTATTATCGCCTAAGAACAATTGACTTTACAGCAACCGGTCATTAACACTCAGCAGAGATATAACAGGTATACATAAACCCGGGAGCCGGGATGCGTTGCATTAAACGTGTGGATAGCAGAGAACATCTGTTAATCAGAGCTGTGGGAATGTGAATATCACCCGCTGCGTCACGTTGTTGTTGATAACTATTATTTACTTTATGCTGAACGCAGTTCCTGTGCCATTTTTTTCACGTTGGTAAATCGGACGCTCTCCTGGGTTAATATTAAACATTTTTGAGAGAGGAGCTGGCCTGCTTCAGACCACTTCCAGCCTTTTTATGATATCATGAGTCAGTTACACAAGCGACCTTTACTTTAAGAGACAGCGGCTTGGCACGGTGACACCTGAGGCTCCTAAAATGACGTGTGGCCGCAGAATATGGCGCGATACGCCCTAATCGATGAGGTTTTAGCTCTGGTGGGTGAATTCTCCTTGATTGATGCTTTTATTTTATTATCATTCTTTAGTTTGACACTAAAAGATCAGACTGTTATTTACCTTCTTGTAACGCACATTCTTACAGCTAAATAGCTGCGTTTGAGCACTCACAGTGAGATTATCCCTGGTTTGATTTTGGGTTTGACACTGAAACATTCACCATCAAATTGCTTCTCATCATTTGTTTTCCACTTTCGGCTTTAAGGCGTTTTGTTTTTCATTCCTTCAACGTGATAATCGCTTCTTTTTTTCGGTCCTTTATGAGTCTGCCCCGGTTTTCACATGTGCTTGTTGTGTCTGCTGCCTTTTGTTTCCCACGGTCCGGAGCGACCAGTTGTCAGTGAGCGCAGTTATTTTCGACGGCAGCGGCGGCGGGCTCATCTGGCCCGGGATCATTTTCTCAGACCCGTGACAGTTGTGGTTTCAGCGGTGGAGCTGGTGGTCCGCCCGTGTCTGGCTGGTGGAATGGACCACGTTGTAACGGTACTCATCGCCAGAAACACAATTCAAAGCATGATAATAATCTGATATCTTTTGGTTGTGTTTTTAATAAAACTTATGTTTCAAAAGGGCATCGGTCCACTTCATTTTCTGTACGCTCCAGCCAAGTCTCCGTACGGGGAAATACGTCTTTGTTAAACAAGTTTGTACTTTGACCATATTCAATAAAACACATTACAAGTGTGTTTTCAACCAAGAAGTAGGTGACAAGTACAGTGGATAGCCTCTTGGCCTCGCTCCACAGTGATCTACAGCACAGGGCTCTCCTGCTCTGGGCAGGCTGTATATTCCACGTCCTTAATGCACACAGCTTTTCGCTGGTTCAATATATTTGAAACACTTCATAAAAAAAAAAGAGAAAGGTAGCAAAAAATGAAATGTGGCGGTGGATTGTATTTCCCCGTCTTGTGTTTTATACTGTACTTGCAGAGAGAATCCCCATATCTTTCACGAGGGCTTGATAAATATCAGATGGCGTCCTAATTGATCACTGCTGTGTACGTCTGACCCACTTTTTCCAGCCCTCTTTTTTTTTTTGTGTGTGTGTGATTTTCAAGGTTTTGTGCTAGCAGGAAGGAGGGAGAATAAAAAGCTGAAATGTATCTCAGATTATTCGCATATCAACAGTCACGTCGTGTGTTTGTTTCAGATCCTTTTTCAGTGCAGTTGAAAAATGTTCGCTGTCCTCCGTCTCCTGTCGCATGTCGTTCTTCACTACATCCATCCACGTCCTCTCCGGCCTTCGTCTTCAGCGTCTATCACCGCCATCCTCGTCATCCTTTATCCAGGAGAGCTATTATCTCCCCTACATGCATGTCAGCCAGCAGACTGGACCATTATCAGCTGTTGTAGTCATTCTTTAGCTGGAAGCCAAAGGGTCAACATCCCTCCAGTTCAGCTTCCTTTGATGGGTGCCACCATCTCTAAACCGTGCTTTAAATCTGGTGTCACTATTAGCTGTTATATTTAAATAAACATCTCGATCTATTAACCTGTCTAATATAACAGCGTTAGAAAAACAGTTTAAATATTTCCATAAAGCAGTGAAGTCTCCACAGGATGTTTTATTCCCGATCTCTGCCCTCTGTTCTCACTCGCTCTTCCTCTTCCTCTCTCTCTCTGCCATTTTCTTCCCCTCCTCCTCCTCCCCCATACCCCCCCCCCCCCCCCCCCCCTCGCTCCCCCGTCTTGCCTTCTCCCCTGAGCGTCCTTGTCAGTGTCACAGTCGGCGGATGCTATGGAGAAAAGAAGAGAGGTCAATAGTTTGTCTCCATGACTTATAAATAATATGACTCAGAGGCTGACAGAATGGGTTTGTGTGGCAGCAGCGGGGATAAAATGGCAGGAGTATTTTCTTAGCTAATGCCGCCGCCCCCCCCCCCCCCCCCCCCCTTTACGCCCCGACTTGACTTGTTTAATCTCGGTGACAAATACTTGTCCGACCTTGCGCTGCACTGCTTCTCTGTTTGCCGTTGTTTAGGAGAGTTTTTCTCCTTCTTTTCCTGCGTCACTGCTGAGAAGAGAAGTGTTTTCTTGTCAGAGAGCCATGTAATCGCATTACCCTCCACATGTGTTTTGGTGTAGAAAGCGAATGTGTGTGTGTGTGTGTGTGCGAACGCGCCGTCAGCTGCTGTGGGGATTTCAATACAGTGAGATTACACACTGCCGTACAGCCGCACAGCCGCACAGCGCTGTGATTTACATGTGTACTTGAAACGTGTGTGCTCATGCTTATGTGTTGACATTTCGTGCACGCACACACCGACGTGTCTGCAAGTGTTTGTGTTTACCGATGCCACGGGGCGCGCCGTGCACGCTCCATTGGGACCGGAGTGTTACAGTCCACTGTGAGCTGCTGCAGTGCGGGCCTCAGGAGAGCTGTGCGGCTCGGCGGAGGGTGGGGGAGGAGGGTGGGGGAGGAGGGGGCGGGGGCGAGGGGAGGTTTCCTGTGTTGCCCATGCAGCTTGGGGTGAACGCCAGTGTCAAGCGTTGGGTTACAGCCGGGTGAGGTGGTTTGCGGACGTCACTCACCAGCGCTGATTCCGGAAACGTTCGGCTGCATTCAGGTTTGGTTCTGCGACCAGCTGGAACCAGCTTAGCGGCTTTTCTTTCTTTAAAACCGCTGAGAGAAAACACAGGGAGGAATACTAATGTTGAAAGTTTGTCACACCACACATGGATGTGTCATCAACCACAGTGCGAAATAAAACGTTATATCAAAGGAAGTGTCTAATTCCTGCTTTGAATGTTTCTGATTGAAATACTTAGAAATCAGACTGTTTGACCTTGTTATTTACATCAAGAGTCTTTGTCACCTAATGTTTTTTTTAAAGTCAAGGAAATTAAAGCATGTATGTGTTTTTCACATTTTTCTTTCATGTAATTTCATTTCATTTCATTTCGTCCGTCATTTTAAAAGGTGAACATTTCCTTTAGACCAAATCTGTTTTTCAGGAGGGACCCGGCAAAGTTAAAATACTCCATTTCAGACTCGATTTACTGTTTATTTACACTAAAGCTTTAAGGATAAGGGTAAATATTGACATACATATGTTAAAAAAGCTCTGATTTATATGTCTAATAAGATCCAAAATAAAGAAAAGATTACTTTGTTCGACATTACGATTGCTGATTTTTTTTTGAGTTTTTCTCCATGATTGCGAAACCCTGAGAAAATATAGTGTAACAGAAAAAAAAGGCAAAGTATCATTTGGACAACTGTCTTCACGCACACGCTATAAACATGAAGAGTGGCGAGTACGCAGACATTCGTAAACAGTGTTACTGAAATTCTGACATACAGACAAGCAGTTCCTGTGCTGGTGAGAGTGCGGCGTTGGCGATGGAGCCAGAACTCTGCAGTGGGAGACTGTTTGTTCAGTGCAGAGTGAAGAGATCACTGCAGAGGCAGGCGTGGCCGCTAACTCTGAGCATGACCGCCGCTCTTCGCACAGTACAGTCGTGTCACCATTAGCAGGACATTTACATGAGGACAGAGAGCTGCTCTGCAGGTCGTGGCGTTTAGGGAATGCAGGCCGGAGCACTGGAGGCAGGTGTTATGACTGGCAGCGGTCCAGTGACATTAATGATCGCTAACCCTGTTTCTGTAACGTGAGGACTTAAGTTCCAGAGCTTTTATGTCATCACTTGTTCTGTCTTCAAACCCACTAAAATAATACAAACAAGCATCTCAGCTCCGCATATTGGCAGTTGTCGCAATTGTGATGCACGTTTTGGATGCAGAATCAAACATTTCTGCGTTTCTGCATTTATTTTCTCTGAGTAAACAAATGTGCTTGGCTTGTTTATTTTTCATAACATTTGCACAAGTTAAAATGATCAGGAAGTACAAGCGTCCTGATGCACATTTGTCCCTGAATACATGTGCATGCGTTTGTGTGCACACAGCCGTCGTTACCAATCTGAGAGAGACGATTGCGGCGCTCTCAGCGTTTCCAGCCACTAACCATTATCTCGGGGGGAAAACTGCCTCACTTTTCTAAAGGAAGAGCTCCCGAAGCCTGTTTTGCTGTCTGATTGAATGCTGTTTTTTTTCCCCCTCCTCCTCCTCCTCCTCCTCAAATTTTATAGTAGCCGGTTTTGAAATGCCACTTCAGCTCCAAATTGACTCTTCAGGGTTCCTCTACTTTCCCTCTCTGTCATTCAGCATTAGGCTGAGGAGAGAAATTCACAAGCGGCACTCACTGCCTGCCTGGACCCTGGAAAATAGAAGTTGCGTCAGCAGGGCAAAATCACGCCTGTCATTTCTTTTTTTTCAACGGACACCTTACCTAATGAAAGCTCCTGCCGGAGCGGTGCGGCGGCCGGTTTGGTGTTTATAATCTTCGCAGTGTCGAGCAACAAAAGCGGGTTGTGCGGCGCGTGGTGTCAGAGGGCTCTGGGCTATAATCGCGAGCGTCGCCGGACTATAGATTTCCATCACGGTTCTGGAAATACATTTTCTGCTTGTAGCTGCTGGCTCCCGCTCCGGTTGCACAGTGTGTATCACGTTGCATGATTCACACAGTGCCTCATTTGATTACAGGCGCCAGCGGAGGGGGTCAGAGGCAGATCTGATGACCGGGCAGTTTGGGAGGCTCTCTGGCGGCTTGCAGGACGTCCGCTGGAGTCTCTATATGAGGCTTCCAGCATAACGAATGGTCAAAAGTGAGATTTAAATGGGCTGGCCTTGATCTATCTAATTGCTCCCTGCTCAGTGTAATTACAACTTTCTTGGCTCGGGACTTTTCGCTGGCAGCAGCCGCTGTAGCATTTTACATGTTTATGTTTGATTTCTGAGGGCTACATATTATAAAGGCAGAGTACGCCTGCTGTTACCTTGGCGTTCCTGGAAGCTCGCTCCCCTTCCAGCTCCTCGTGATGTTTGCCAAACCGAACCGACCACGTGGCTGTAAGGCGATAATTTCAACCCAATAAATGTCACTCGTAATGAGCGGGTATGTCGTCATTAGATGCTGTTATTTTCATACCTCACGCCCCCTAATTTGCTTTTACAAGCCTCCTTGGTCTGCTCCACTTGTGGGAAAGAAATAAAAAGTGAATTCTTTCGCATTAAGTCAGATGTTTAAAACTATGTAAAGCAACGGGAGTGGATATAAAGCTGCTGCTTAAAACAAAGCTACTTCATAAATAGCATGGCGTGTACTCAAGATAATGTGGACATCTAGTAAACGAGCTCTGGCCAACCGTCCAGGCAACTTTTCAAGCAAATTATTGAACTGTTTAAAAGTTTGTGTGGCGAAGGAGCTCAAGGTGACATTCCTCGATTGATTTGTTTTGTCTGGATAAAAATCCAAATAAACAGCCTGCAGAAACTCTGCTATTGATTGAAACGGGACGAAAGCATCATTTTAGTTGACTTGAAGGGTAAACTGAAGCCTTCAAGTCGGCGTATTCATTCATTCTGATGTTTTGTTTTTGTTTTCGTTGCTCCCATGATGCAGCGTTCCTATGTTTTGTAGCCGTGCGGCATCCTGAGCGTACAGTACGTTCCTGTACGATGAGGCCCAGCGACTGTGTGAGTCAGTGGTGTGTGCATGTGTGTTTATCCGGCCATGGATGAACGCTTCGGCGGCCAGGCCGCATGTGTATTGTCAGCGGCGTCCCGGGAGACTCGCTCCAGCCGGGCGGAGTGTTAGTAATGGACTGATTTACCTACGAACCGCTGCCTGCTCCGGGAGAACACTGCTGCTGCTTGGCTGGCTGACTCTGCAACTGGGTGTGCACGCACGCACACACTCACGCACTCACGCACTCACGCACGCACACACTGCTCAACAAACTAGGTGTCAAATACAAGTGGCACCTTTGTCAGTGTGTGTCACCCTCTGGAAGCAGTGAAGCACAAGGCGAGCTTTGAGTTTATCCAAAGCTAAGGAGGCGGTGTCAGTCTGCGAATGAGGTGTAAGAAAACGGATGATTAGGATTAATTATTTTACATCACCACCTGTTTATAGAGTGCTTACAGCGCCTCAGCCAAATGCCAGCTTGATGGCTTTTGCCTCGCTGTGAAGATAAACTATAGATGTGTTTAAATTGGGCTTTTAAGTAGCGCTCACTTCTCCCTCATTCGTCTTTCTGGCAGAGCTGCCTCGCTACATTTGAAGTTCCTGCACTCGGGGTGATGTTTGTTCCCAGATTAATCTGAGCCCGGTGGCTTTTAAGGCGCCGTCAGATCGTTAGCGAAGACTGTGTCATGTATTCACAGCAGGGTGGATAAAACACGTGTCTCAATTTGTCATCGGGAGCCCGCAGCAGCTCCATCAAAGCCGCCTTTCAAAGAGCCCGAATCAATCAGTTCGTCTTATCTGATGCCCCTTCACTCAGAAAATAAGAAAGAGCTCTGCAGACTTGAAGCCTGGATGGAACTGATCTCTCATGCGCGCCTTTTATTGCGCTACTCTAATTCTGATATGAGTTTATTATCTTGTGGATATAAACATTAACCCACTTTCTACTCAATCAACAGCGTAATTATAAAACACTACAGAAAGAAGTGCATCGGTCGCCTCGAGCCTTTGACGAGATCTAATTACCAACTGGTTTTATCTGGCAGCTCTCATCTCAATAAAAACCTGTCCGTCCGTCCATCCGTCCGTGCTGTGGACTGCTCTGTCCAGCTCAGGGTCATGGAGAGTCCAGGGAGCAGGCAGGACAGGAATCCGTCCCACAACCCGGTTTGGGCTGTGAGGTTTCTCCTGGTTTCCTCTCGCAGCCCCAGAACAAGCTTTTGAGGTTAATGGGGGAATCTGAAGTGAATGTGAGCGTGTGCCTTTTTGGGGATGTACCCTGTGTTTATGCAGCAAAAAGCGCTTTAGAGAATGGATCGGGGTTCTTAAACATAAGGCCCGTGGTCAAAAACAGGCCTGCAAGCTGACTCCAATCCGGCCCTCCCAAACTGAAAAAGGCTCAAAGAAAGCATTGATTTTTATTTTTTCATTTTTTAACCAATGTCTTCAGATCCAGGCTCAGATATCAGTGATGCTGCCGTAAAAACTTGTTGGTCTGTAAAAACATGCATAATGTAACACTTTTTTTTTGACATTTCACTATATTTTGCAGCAGAATTTATCATTACAGTTTGCTTTCACAGACTATTTTGCCGGTCTGGACCACTCGAGAGCAAATTGGGCTGCATGAGTTCAGCTGAAATGAGTTTGAGCCCCTGGGACAGAATAAAACAGTCTTTAATCGCCTTCAATACGCTACCTGTATGCAGTCAAACTTTTCTTTGCATCTTAATTTCCTTGAAATAATGCGACTTTCAGGTCTTCGAATGTCCTCTGCGGTTTTCTTGTTAATGTTAAGCTTTGTCTTTTAGCTTGGCGTTATGCCGTTTTCAGTTCAGCAGTTCTGGATGAATTAATGTTGTCAATAAGTAAGAAGTCATCGCTGATCCTTGGTAACATCTTGGTCACAGCTGGAATTACACTAATTGCACTGACTGATTTAAACACAAACAGATCCTTATTTGTTGTATTTTCTGTGACCTTTGCTCTCTTGTTATCACCTGATAAGCTTCAGCAACATGTTTCCAACGTGACTCAACGTCAACATGACTTTCTTTTGCCATTTCTATCCCCGAGCTGCGTGAACTCATGAGTTTGTGTCTCAGGCTGCCGCTATACTGTATTATATGCTAATTTATTCCTGTGGCATTTCATTTTAAGCGGAGACCTTGCACAGTGAGAACCTGATGGAGGATTATGTTTTTCTTGCTGTCAGCTGTGTTAAACAAACAGAGATCGGCTCCGGAGATAATTGCGGGTTTGCTCTCCTCACATCAACACAACGCTGACAATACTTGAGAACACGACTTCAGCTACTGTTTTTGTTATCTCACTTTTGACATTTCCCGAGACTTTCATTGTCAGATTTCGCACATTTTCATATTTTTTTTTTTTTTTTTTTTTTTTTTTTTTTTTGGATAAATGCCTACTCTTAAATTTGACTGTCAAAATAGAAAGCAGGCTTTGTAATCACTCTTAAAATATGTTAATAGATCAAGGCAGCTCATTGGTAGAACGTCGACTCTGAAAACAACAGCGCAGCGACAAAGGATTAGCATTTACTGAGCAGGGCACTGGGTGCGGCCCCTGGTATTTATTCTGCATATTTGTGGCTTATCGGCTGAACGACAGATGCTTTACCTGTGAACTTCACGACTGGCAGCGTTTCAGCGGCCGCTCTCAAATGTCTGGAGACGGATTTTCCTCCGGCTGAAAGGGTTTTCTGTTTTGCCAAAACTCGCAGAGCGCTCGGGCCGGAGTGTGGATGTCGGGACGGCTTCGTTTGCCAGCTCTATTATGAGAGGCCAGCCTTGGCAAACTGACCCGGTAGCGATAGCGCGGCCGCACCTTCGCCGTCGCTGGTGGCGTTCTGGCCCTGAGAGGCGATCCGTTCTCCTTTCAGCCAAGCACAAGCAGCGTTTTCTACTGCTTGAATGGAAATTAAAGGCAGCTTCGGAGAAAAGGAGCCTGGCCGTAGTGGAGGATCATTACGAGCCGTCGTGGATTTTGTTGCCAGAGTTTCGGTCGCAGTGGCTCATCAGACGTGAGCGGCTGCACGGAGGAGCCCTGCGCTCCACACGGCTCGGTCTGGGCGCCATGTTTGATTTTAAAAAGTGGTTCAATGGGGAAGAAATCACCCGACTATGTGACTCCTTTTGGATTAGATCACCGCCAAATATTAATTTGTGTGATTTACAGTCAGGAAAGTTGTTTTCGTGAGGCAGTGTTGTTTAAACGACGTTGGTTTTTCTGTGAAGTTTGTGTCCACAGACTTCTTGTTTAATCACTTTCTGAGGGACTTACTGCACTTGTGTGACGCTTTGCCATTAACTCAGGGCAAATCACAGCGAACCACTGCTGATGGGGCTATTTCACCATGTCTGTCGCGAGCTTTGTAGTTTATTGGGGGCATCACCTTTACTTTTCTTTCTTCTTTGTTGCTTGACAGAATCTGTGCTCAACTTTCCTTCGATCTACTTGATAAATAAACTACTGTTGACTCCACGAGGCAGTCGATCCATCTGTCGGTTTGACTTTTTGTCCACCAACTCGACCTTTTGATTGATCTGTTTAACATCTGTCTGTCGTTTTAGCCACATTTTAGTACGATTACAAACACAATTAGTAAATTGACTCCAGTGATTTACATTTTCGCTTATTCAGCAGACTTAAAGCGCTCTTTACGATCAGGCCCTGTTGAAATATTTCAAGTGAAAAAAAAAAACGTTCATGTTTACGCAGCAATGTTTAAAAAATGTCAGTTTATACAGAAACGGCAGAAATGCAATCCATCGTGCCAGCTGCTATCCGTCTGCAACGTGAGCCTCCCTTGTTGCGTGTTGGACTGTGTGTGCGGCAGGTCGGGGGGAGAAGTCGTCCCTTGGGGACGATAAGACACGTCTGATCCTTGACTTGACTTTCTCCCACTCAACCTTTTCGCCTCATTCAAACAGTGAAGGCCTCAGTCATGAGACACGAGGAGCCGATGAGTGGTGACGAGGTCGATCTGCGATGAGGATCAGGGGTAGGTCAAAGGTCGTGGACACGCCTGTCAGGTGAGGGGAGCAGGAGTGGGATGAGTAAGAGGAGAACACAATGAGGTGGAGAGTGGAGCACGCACAATTTTTTCTCTTTTGGAAACTAAAATGAATCATTCAGCGTTGTTTTTCTTGCTGCTGCAAATTTAAAATCTTTTTTTTTTGCTCCTTCATTTTCAATTCTCTCTCTTTTTCTCCTTCTCCACACTGCCTTGATTTGTAATTTAATAGATGACACAAACGCTAAAGTAAGCCATAAATCAGTGTCTGTGGAGGCAACGCTGGAGCACATTATGTAGATGTATAGCATTATGCCTTAAAACACAGTGTACCACCCAGGCCGAGCTGCCGGGGAGTCGGCAGCCCCGTCCTGATCTGTGTGCTCAGTGTGAGGGAGCCCTGCTGCTCGGCTGCCTGCCCTGCAGCCCAACATCTGCTGAGCGCAGGAAGCATTTGAAGGATAATTAAAAGGACTGGCTTCCAACTCATTTCCCGCCTCCCATGGCTAAGCAGCAACATGCTGCTCAACAACAAGAACTGCAATTATTTGGGGAATTAAGAGGAGAATGCAAATATCAAATGTGAGCAACAAGCGGATGTCTTGGTTTCCTCATTCTAGTAATAAGGTTTAGATTTTTTTTTTTCATTTTCTTTCCTCTCCTTCGTGTCTTCCTGGTGGGACTGATTAGTAACCAGCCCACAGGGGTCAGTGTGGGAGCTGTGTTATTTGTATGACGGTGGAAACACTGCTCTCTTGTTCTGGAGTCGCGGCGTGCGAAGCCAGCTGAATCCCACGAAAGGCAGTAAATATGTGCATTTTTCACCCCTCACTAGGTCTTTTCAAGGAGATGCTCAATAAAGCCTTCCATCACTTTAAAGGGGTTGTTAGCACGTGCTGTGAGACAGCCGAGAAGTGAAATATCACATCACCTGTAATGAGGTTTGAGTTGCCTGGATGACAATAATGAGTCGGTGTGACTATGAAGCGCCGGCTCACACTGAGATGTTAATATAGTCTGGAGCGGCGCAGGCTCGGGGCTGCGCTCCGTCTTCCCGGCAAACAGTAATAGCAGGACGAGACATAAAACTTGGATTTCATTTTTAGAAGCAGGTTATGAGGAGGGATTCATATCATTTCCTGTAACTCTTGAAAGCTGAACCCGTTTTTTTTTTTTTTTTTTCTTACCTCTGGAAGTCAGCCATTCCTGTATACGTGTTTATAAGGCTGGACGAGGGCGTTATGTCTTGTATCTGCCTGCCGCCACAGACTTGTTAACTGCTCTCTCTTAAAATTTCTGAGATTGTCCGGTTGTGGTCGTCGGCGCCGGACTCCGCCAGCAGCCCCGCTCGCCGCCTGCCGTCTTTGTGAGACACCAGTCACATGAATAGAGCCCGGAATGGAGAGCCAGCTGTTCTTTTCCTGCCAAGTCATGTGCAAGTCACAAAGCAGCAGTGCCACTTGAAAGAGAAGGCAATAATCAATTTTTCAGAGTTAGCCTCTGAAAGGCTTGTTTTGTTCTCCGGGCTCGACGATTTAGGGCCGAGAGGCCGGCAGTGGCGTTTGTCTGTTTAATGAAATACAGTGCGCTCCATTGTCCGAAACCCCACGCTGCAGAGCATAAAAGTCAATTTTTGTATTTCTGTATAATCGCGGCGCATTGGAGAGCTCTAAATTTTCCGTCGGCTTTATCCCTCCGGCCTCGGTGGCTTGTCGCTGAAGTGTTAGTCTGCCACCCACTCTTCCAGGTCGAGGCGGTGGAGAGGAAGCCGGTCTGTCGCTGAGTGACACTCCGGCCGAGCAGAGATTTTCAGCGGGGCCAGCAGAATGCAGAGCCCCCTTTGTTGAGCTGATATCTGTAAGTATTTATGGCCGCCTCAATTGGCTTTTGTTGGCAAACATGCGAGGGGAGGGGTCGAGGTGATTTGCACACTGGCTTTATGGTCTTTTGTCCGAGCCAGACGAGCATCACTCAGCCGCTGCTGCAAAGAGCAAGACGGGGAGGAGCGCGGCGTTTCTTTTTCCCCGGGACATTGTTTATAGGCTGAGTGTAGCGTCTGGGAGCTTATAGAGACCGTCTGAAGCCGGGCGAGGCCGGCGCTCACCTAACAGATGCGTTCACCTGCCCGTCCTTCATATCTGCCTTTAGGTAAAGTGCTGCACGTAGATATTCCCTCTGCCGCTGTTGATGTCTTTTCAAGTGGAGGATCTCTCAGCTACAGGCCTCCTGTCATGAATTATTTAAAAAATAATAATATGAAACATCCTGTGATGTTTCCTTTGTCCTGTGATGGATCTGTCCTCTCTTGTCACCACAAATAACTAGGAAAGTTTACAGAAACCCGTTTTACAGCCATAGACGTACCTGTTGGCTTTCATTTTCAAATTATACTTTTGCTGTAACAAAACTTGTCGTAATATATTATTTAGTTGAGAATCCCTGAAGTTGACTGTTTTTTTTTTACAGCTGTTGTTGTTCAGCGTTTCCCAAGATGTTGTCCCTGAGGCACCCCGAATCCGGATCTAAAAAAGTTGCAGTCTGTCATCAAATCACTTGGATGTGTGCATCCAGGAGCGACCCGGTGGCTACAGAAATAACTTCATGCCTGACAAGTTGTATTTGATTAAAACTAGCTGCGCTGCTGTCGCTGTCGGAGCGGTTGGTTTGTGATTACGTGCAGATCCGAGACGAGTGAAGCCAGACTCATTTCTAAATGAACTCTGGTGCTCTTCAATTGAGTTACGACTGCAGCAGCGACCGAACGCCGGGGCCGGGAAAGGTGTGGAAGTCTCCCTCTCTCTGCAGCGTACCTTCATCAGTGTGTGCAGACGAGAAACTCTGCGTAAACTCCTATTTGGTAAAAGAAAATACAATAACCCTCTGACGGCATTAAATTCAGCAAACTGCATCGTTATGGAAGTTGGATTTTTTTTCTGTTTTTGCTGCACAATACTTCATAAAAGGCAAAAGAAAAAAGGAACGTTTCAGTTTCTGGTATATTGTTACTCTGTCTAACCACTCAAGAAGAACTTCGTCTGCATGTGGCTCTGATGCAGAAGGTAGTTTATTTGATGGATGTTCTAATCCCTGATTTTGAGTTTTTTATGAGACCTTGAACTCATTACCGGCTCCTCGCCGTGTCCGAGCTGCGTGTTTACTCTTTGTGTGTCCACACGACAACACGGCGTGTTCTGCGACCCGTGACCGGCTGCCCGTGTTTAATTGCTGCGATCGCACATGCGGCGTGTCTTTGGCCGGATGACACATCCTCCCCGGGGGGGCAGGAGCGGGATCACATGGGTCAGTGTTCTGCTGAAGGTTGTCTCCCCCTCCTCCACTCCTCCAGACATATGCCCTGCCCCCCCCCCCACCGGCCCAGCTGGGTTTAGTGAAACCACAACACACACACACACACACACTACGACCCCTTCAAATGCCAACCTCCCTCGCTTTATTTTTTTCCCCGTTTTGCCCTGAAATGTACGCCCTTCCCCTCGTTCCCCTCGTCCACTGTCCTTTCTTCAATAACACTCGCGATGGGTTCAATTAGCGCGCGGCCCGACCTGCTCACCCCGCCGGAGTCCCCCGGGAGGCGGCCGGGAATGAGCTCGGCCCGGAAGATTTGCTCTTAGCAGGATAGAGCGAGGATACACTCAGCAGCCCACAATGGCTCCATTCCAGGACGCGCCATGTACAATAAAGCTCGGCCCCGCTCGCCACGATGGGCTCTGAGGAAGCCTCTTCGGAATGTAGTAATTGAGTGAGGGGGTGTAGTGGAAAATGTTGCGATTCCAAAGCCTTTTTTTTTTTTTTTCCTGTAGTGCTCCTTAAAAAAAAAAAAAAAAAAGATCTGCTTGGCCAAGAACAAATACTGCCTCGCGGACCTCGACTTGTTTTCAGCTTCCCTGCAAGAGAGAAACACAGAGAGGTATTTTCAAAAGCAATTTAATAAAAGCTTTTGACTCTCTCCCCCTCACCTTCTCTTCCTCTTTGCTATCTGTTATTGGCAGCCTTTCTTGTTTCATTGAGCGGCCGGTTGTGGAGGAAGACAGCCTCATTTGACATGTAGGCGGACGTGTTTCCATTGAATCACACAGGGCAGTTCACTTCCACCCAGTTTTTGTTTCCAGTTACTTAAACATATTTAGTTATGTGCAGCAGAGGCTTCCCTGCACTGTAAATCTGCAAAAAACGTGCGCCCTGTCTTTTGATTTTCCCTCCCCTCTGCTGAGTAAAGGCATATTAAACGGTGGGTTTCGGATGGTTTAGCATTTCCTCATCAGGTTCAGAGGCTCAGCCGGTCCTGCTCAGTGATTCTCTTAATCTCCTACCTGCTGAGTTGACCTTTTTTTGTGAGGCAAAAGGCAGCTTCACTCGGGCTGGCGTTTGAAATAATAGAAATATATTCATGATGGTAAATCTTTCCCTCTGTGTTGACGATAACTTTCCCGGAGCAATAGACATATGAAAAAAGAATTTTAAAGATACGAGCCAAGCATACGATAGTTGATGTATTAGAAATAACATTGTAAAGTGATTTAAGCCTCAGGACATAAGCTATTATACTGTGGAGCGAAAACAACATGATCTGTTCAACTAAAGATGGAGGTCTTTTTTTTTTTTTTTTTTTACCATAGAAAGCTGCCCTTGGCAAAAAAAAAAAAAAAAAGAAAAGAAAAGAACATTGGTGAAAATACGAGGCCATTAGTATAGGAAGGTGTTGAACTGTGTAGCCCTGCAGTTCATTTCCTTTAAAAGCATGGAGCTGTGCTAGAAAAGCAAGGCAGCCTTCTCGGCCTCCATCTGTCAACAGACCGGATGGACTGAATCCATGACGGGCGTTCAGCGTCTCCTGCACCTGGTTTTAACCTCCTTTCTTTACAGTCTGCCTTAAATTTGTCATTGTCACTCGTTTTAAAGAATCTACAAACTCCAGCTTGAAATTCTGTTATTTTTTTCCTAACAAGAAGTCCACTTCTTTTCCATCGTAGCTGGATTTCTACACCTGTCCCTCCATTCTGTTCGCTCTCTGCCTCTCGCCTCCGGCTGAAGCCTCCCTGAGTGTCGTATTATTTAACAATTAGTTTTGCGTATCGCCTGCCACAGTGTCAAGAATTCCGCAGTAACGGATACGCGAGCCTTCAGCGTGACTGAAAACCGAGAAGGTTCTGACTCTGTGGCTTTCTAAACTCCTGTTAATGATATCTTAATGGGCAGACGACAGCTCCATTATGGAAATCTGCGGCCGGCCGCGGTGTTGGGCTGTTCGCGTCAGTCAAGATGTCGCCTGCAGAATAAGCCAGGTGCGATCAGACCGTCCCATTACTGTCAGTCTCGGCGTCCCGTTGGCTGCCATCCGTTTCCGAGTTGTCACTTCTTGAACTGATGCGCCTCGTGCACGAACAGGCTGCTTCCTGCAGGTTGTGTCTTTCACTCTTTGAAGTCACTGCGCTTCTGGCAATGTGGGGAAAGTTTCGGTTGCGCTAGAGGCGAGGAGCATAGATTGACTCTGGTTTCAAGGTTAAGAAAACGATCAAGCCACGATTTCTACTGTGCGACTACATTACACCCACATCTACTCAAGTAGAGTTTGAACATTATTTTATGTGAGTTTATGTCAATGGGTGAGTTTGACAGCGTCGAGTGGTTTGAGATAAGTAATAACACCTTCAGATGTAATATTGGCTGTTAGCTCATATTTCCACTGTGTGCAGGAACAGCAGAAACCTTCAGAAGATTAGACTGATGCATCTAAAAAAATCAGCTGACGGTTGTCCTGCTGCGTTCCAGATATAAATGAGATGCTCTGTGAAGGCTTTACAGCACTCCCGTTTCTGTGTTTGGATCTCCGTGATATATGGCTGAGGTCATATTATTATAAATAAAACATGCTCGGAGCGTAGATGGACTCCAGATGGTAAATACAATCCAGCTGGTTAAAAAAAACAAAACAAAACTGTGCAGCAAGAAAAATCTAATGTTGAGTTTCTGTTGAGACTGTGGAAGAGAACGCAGCCTACACTCTCAAAAATAACCACCGTTCCATCAACACCTCTCTGGCAACTTGTCAGCAAAAATGTTATCAGCTTTGTAAAAGAGGCATTTATTGCGGGGCCGTTGGCCTCCGTTTCTGTATTTCACTGTAATATATGGAGGGTTGTGTTTTTGTAAGTTGTTTTTTTTTTTTTTTTTATTTCACACTCATTGGAGGATACATTAATTGACTGAGCTTCATTAATTTTCATCAAGTGAATTACCCTTTAGTTTGTTTTTTTTCATTTTCTATGCTCATACATCAATAAACAAGAATGAAAACATCCACGAAATGCCTGCATTTTAAAAACATAGCCAGCCTACATGCTCGTCTGGACAAACTGCAGTCTGCTTGTGGAAAAGATGTCTGATCCCTGTGTTACCACAACGAGAGACTTGGCAGTTAAACAGCCTTGTAAGTGAATAAAACATGAACCAACTTCTTTCTTGTAGCAACAAAATAGGATGCAGATGTTCAGTCATTTGTCCGACCAATCAACCAACCAAGTCCAGAGTAGAACTCAAACTTTTCGAACCAAAAACACACAGAGCACATGCGATGGTTTACAAAATGCAAATGACGTAGGATTAGAACTCCTGAAGTGTGGATGAGTCAGACTACCTGCTGAAATTTCCCTCCGGGTGCCGGAACGCTCAGCTGCAAAGACGCCGCACTTCTTCGGTCTGTTTTTAGAGGTCTTTGATGTTCGCTGCAATTACACTTCAATCCAGCCACATCAGAGATCATTTTGAAGTGGACTAACACCCGTTTCTCAAACAGTCTTTTGTCCACTTGTTTGGCTTTTGATGCCAAGTATTCACACTTCCACAAATGAATCACGCTACTGCTGACGAGTGTGAGCGGGTCTCGGTTTCAGCGGCATTGTTTTACCTTCTTTAGATAACTCCAAATTTAACTCTTTGGCCCTTTAAAGACAACGTTGTTTCAAGTGCAAAGGCCTTGTTTTTGACTGTCACACTTCGGCATTTATTCGAACGTGCAGAACTCTGCGTGCTTCCAGTGCACATTGTTCATTTCTTTTGCAAATTAAAAAAAAACAAAAAAAAAACGAGCATCCGATTGAATTGCTTGACTCGATCCCTGAGAAGTCAGTCTGAAGTGTCTGTTTTTCTTGGAGTAAATATCCAGCTTGTTTTGGCAGAGTGATTAGTCTTTTTACTGTTCTCAGCAGCGCCGCGCCTCCACCTCAGCACCAGCATAAAGATTAACGCTGCATAAATAACACAAACCGCAGCAGCGATAGAAAGCAGTGCGTTTGCTCCCCGGGCTGCCGGAGAGATAACTGTTTTGTACTTTTATTGCAGCGTCTTTTCATAGCCGGTGCAGGTAAAAGCGCTGAGAGGAGGTGTGTGGCAGAGCTCCCCCCGGATGACTCAGCATGGAGGATCCAGCCACTCCATGTTCAGCTATTCTGCCAAAGCGAGCAGCACAAAGTGTCACGCAGGACTATTTCCAGCTGCTGTCATTTTCCTCTGTGAGGCCGCATGTCCGTCATACTGGCTGCACGTAGTAATTATTGCATCAGGTCGAATCATTCAAGGTGTGAGCGCCAGTTCCAGACAAGTACCGCTCGGAGACAACACGTTCTCACCGACCTGCTGATCGGCTTGACATCGTGACTCATGGTCATCTGCTGATGTGCTTTAGGATTTAGGCTGCAGCAGATCTCCTGCTGCAGGGCTTTCATTCCCTCGATATTTAATATTCTGATGCAAAAGGAGTTAGAGGAGGTCAAACATGCAGCTGATAGATATTTCAGTTTTACTGCTGCGGATTGATATGACTTACCGCGCAGGTTCCTCATTAATATTGTAGTTTAATGGCGAAACAGTAATTCTTGGCATGCAGTCACTGTTTATTTCACTCCAGCAGTTTGTTGCTTTCGATTCTTTTCACCGTGAGTCTGAATCATTCTCGAGGTTCTAGAGGTTAACGCGCAAAACAAGCCAATTTGCTGTAGATGTTTGTGGGAACAGCATAAAAGATACTCAAGTGAAGTTCAGATAGTTGAAAAGCCTCCTTAAGTGTCGATAGATTTAACGACTTGCCACCTCTGCCGTCGACGATACAAATCAGGGCTGTTTTTACTTTGCTAAACAAACTTACTGCCAATTCTATTGAGATGCTTCTTGGCTCAGAAAAAAAAAAAATATGAAAGGAGTCCAAAAAATAAATCAGATTCCTGGGTCAACCACAGTTTGAGTCAGCAGCACCTCTAGTTTTACTTGCTTCAAACACATTTTTCAATTCAAGCATCTCTTTTTGTCTTGTAGGCTTCAGATGGGGGGTGGGGGGTGGGGGGGGGGGGGGGGGGGGTCAGGACTTGTCCCCGGGGACTCCTCCTGTGCCGTGCTGGCTCTGATCTGGTCTCGTCAGGATAATAAAACCTTCCCAGCTATTAACCACTGTGTTCTCTGCTTAACGCGGGGCTTGTCTGGACCGCCACGCACACATTGAGCTGAACGCTTCTGTTTCCAGTCAGCCCCCCCACACCCCAGCTGAGCGTCTGCAGCTGTCACTCATAGAAATGACTCTGACCTCTTGACCCTACCTATGCCAGGTTGTTGTATTTGCCGGATTGCTTGGCTAGCCTTTTTCATGAAAGCTGTTAAGGGCTGCCGGGGCCTCTGCAGCGTCGGGAGTTGAGTTACGCGCTTTAGCTGTCACAGGTTTCACATGCCGGACAGAAATTGGTATTTCAGATAGCATCATGTAAAGGATGAAAACTTTAAGAGAAAAAAATAAAAATACAAAACGCTAGACTGAAATCCATATGAAACAGGCTCTTGTATATGCCTGAAGGTAATGGCTTTTCAGCGGGGTTCAAAGGTTTGACACATTTCCAGGTGAGAAGAAGATGTTGCAGTGAAGTGAGACACAGAGGAAATCCTTTCAACAAACTTCTGCTGGAGAAAGACAAAGAGAGAGAGAGAGAGAGAGAGAGAGAGCGCTTCACACTGGGTAGAAACCAGCCGGGTTTTTTTACGACGAGGAACAAATCACTGAAAACAGCAGCAAGGCACCGAATTACCACATTTCAAAGCAGCGCAGTGTTCTAAATGTTAAACATATTGAGGCTGAGTTGTTTTGTCGGTAAAATGTCTTCCATGTTTTTCATTCTGATGCTGATGTTTCTGGATTCAGCCTCCCGCTTTGTTTTATGCAGATGTTGGTTCAGGGGCCTCATAGAGCCTCGGTCCACCGTGAGCCGGCCGAACCGGGAGGAGAGTGACTCAGCTTTTACATGTGAACTTCAAAGTGTTTCTTTCTGTGGTGAAGATTCAAGGATCTTTTATTGTCACATCATTGCATGTTTCACACGATCTAATGATAAACTTAGATAACATTTTTCAGCATATATATGATATGTTGTGTAGTTTTCTTAAGTTTTACGTCCATAAGTTTCAGTTTTTCCTGAAAGGCATTGCTCATAAACATATTGGTTCTTGTATAGCTTCTTCTCATCATTTGGAACCGGGGACAGATAAAGAGACACTTGTATGGATAAAACTCTGAATGCCCTCAAGCCGATTCTCTTTAGCAATGCTATTAGAAGCCACTTCAAGAAACTTTTGTTTCTCACGGACGTTCTTTCGCAGTGTTCAGCTGGGCAGCAGAGTAACATTCTGCCACATTTGCATATTACCTTTTATCTCAAAAGGATATTTTATTGCGCGGCACACCCTCAGGAACAAGCCGCTTCTCAGACTACCTGCCATCACGTCGTTTTTAGTCCATCAACTTCCTCCTTCCACCAGTTTATCACCTGATCTCATTATTGCACACAGATAAATGTACAGCTTGATAACCGCGTGGTGGAGCACTGTGAGGCTCACATGATCAATAAATCATTCTGTGTGTGTGTGTGTGTGTACATATTTTGTGTTGCACTTGATGTTTAGTTGTGCGTTCTGTCAATTTAAGCTCTCCCAAAAGCATCATACACGAATTAAAGTAAAGTAAGTTTATTTACGCTGACGTTCAGAGTGTGAAATGTTTGAATCTTGACAAACAGCCACCAGCATTGACTCGGCGCAGAGCGGCACGTCCGCGGCATGACAGATACTGTTGTGGAAGCAGCACTCAGCATTCAGCTTTTATCGCTGCGTTTTTACATTATCTCAATAATGTAAGTGGTTCTGACAGTAAAACTAATGAGGTGTGACTCTGCCCTCTCTGGCACGATGCCTTAAGAACTGCGTGCTCTGGCTGTTTTGATAAGATCTTATCTGCTCCGGCTCCTTATCAGCCTCATTTTAGCTCATAATCATGAGATCTGTCAGTCGGTTTTCTGTCACTGTGCAGCCGCGCTGCGACGCCACAGCGGCTTACCGCTGGAGACCTAAGAGGATTTCGGAGAGAGCTAAAAGTGTCTTTTTTTCGAGGAATTGGGAGAGACACTTTGGTCCTGGTGCGAGCGGTGGATTGTGGGAATTATGCTCACAGCGTTCAGATTCAAAGAGGAAAAAAATGACTCAAATCAGAATCAAACAAGGCTTTTTGTTTTTTTTTTTTCCTATAGTGACTCTCAGTTTCGTAGTTTTCCTGCTTGGATGCACTCAGGAAACCCTCTCAGCCTCTCATTCACATGCTCTTTAAGAAAAAAAAAAACACACACACACACTAATCCAAAAATAACCTCGGCACCTGAGTCTGTAATGTGGTGAGAGAGCAGCCATGACTAACGCGCCTTGAGATGGTTTCCTCGGTCTACTCCATATTTAACGACACAACGTTAAAATTTAATATCGCGCCTTGATTGCTTACATTGTGAGAGCCTCTCATCTCCTCCAGCGGAGATGCATAGGCCGGGATCTCGTGTCCCTCGGTGTGAATAACATATGATATTGTCGGGGCTTGTTGAAACTGAGAGAGAGAAAAAAAAAGAGAGAGAGAGAGAATCAGGAGAGAGGACGTGGGCAGCGGCTCTGTTAAAGGCTCACAGTTCATG